>NW_020954930.1:274064-316306 GCF_900497805.2 Vombatus ursinus | reverse complement strand
TATATATATATATATATATATATATATATATATATATATATCTTAACTTCCAGCTTTCTCAGTATACTCAATTTCCATGATCTACTCCTTCACTTTACCTCTGCCATGCATAGAGATGGTCAATCCCTTTATGATAGAACCAGGCAGGGTTCCTTGTTTTCCTGAAATAAGGATTAGTTTTCCCTAAAAGGCAGTGAAGTTATCCCTAGAACTCAGTTGGTTCCTGTTTCCCTGGATACAGCTTCTGGTCACCTAAGAGCATAAAAAAATATCACTTACATGGAGTCATAGCCTCTTCAACTTAGTGGATATCTGAAGACCACATGAGTTCCCATACTTTGCTGACCATATTCTTTTCCAGATGAACATGGGGCTGTGTCCAAAGGAGCTAAGTGTCACTATATCCTTGTTATATTAGGGCAGAGTAAACCTTTTTTTTTTCATTAATTGTTCAGTGATCTGGGATTGTCTCATTTCAGTCCAACATTGAACCTGAATTATCAGGGTGCTGGTTTTAGGTCAACCCCCAATGACCTTGATTTTGCCATTATCCATAAGTGTTATACTTCCATGTTGAGGAATTCTGAATTTCCCTTATCTGATCCTAATCTTTCTTTCCATCTCTCCCTATACCTCACTCTTCCTAAGCCTACTTTTAATCTTCAAGGTGACCTCTGGGCCCTACTTCCCTCAGTACTTGCCCAGACCATGGTCTCTGCTTTGATTACACTCTCTTTCCTTGCTAATCTTGACCCCTTGGTGAAACGGTTCATCTCTATATTATCCTTTATTTTTGAATCCTTTGCTACCTTGTCCTGTCACCAATTATCCCTTTACCAAAGCCCATCCCTAGATTACTCCTACCATTCATCACCTTTGCTTCTACTCATGAGCTGCTGAATGAAGTGGAGGCAGTCATTAAATGATGATTGCTAACTGGGTCCTCCTCACATTTATGGTAGCTGATCTCAGCTGGGCTCTCACTCCCTAATTGATTCTCCATCCCACTCACAACAGCTGTTCCAAACCTTTTTTTTCTCCTCAAGCCTCCTACACCATTCCTCTCTTCACTCTCTCTGCTGAGGATCTTACCTCATACATAACCTAAAAAATTGAGGACCTTTGCTGATAACTTTCTCTTCTCCCCTATTCCTCATCTTACATATCTCTGACATCATCCTCCCTTCTTCTCCTTTACTCAGTTTTCTGGTAATGAGGTAGCCCCTTTGCTTTCCAAGGCCAACCCTTCATCCTATCCCCTTCCATCTTCTACAGAAGATTGCCTCCACTATGACTCTCACAATCTCTAACCTTCAATTTCTCTATATAGTTATATAGCTCCTTCCCTGTTGCCTACTACCATGCCTGAGTCTCTTTATCCTTATAAAAGCCCTTACTGGATTCTCCTATGCCTAACAGCTGTTTTCCCTTATCTCTCCTCCTATTCTCAGCTAAACTCCTTGAGAAAGCTTAGAGGTGGCTAGGTGATACAGTGAATAGAACACTCAGCCTGGAGTCAGGAATACCTGAGTTCAAACCTAGCCTTAAACACTTACTAGCTCTGTGACTCTGAGCAAGTCACTTAGCCTCTGTTTCCTCAACTGTAGAATGGGAATAATAATTACTTCCATTCCAGGGTTGTTGTAAGGCTCAAAGGATATAATATTTTTTTTTCATTAGATTTGTAAGTTCCTTGAGGGCAGAGACTCTTTGTTTTTCTTATTTGTATCCCAGTGCTAAGCACAGTTTCTGGCACATAGTAAGTAGGCATTTAATAGATGTTTATTGACTGATTCTGACCATGAAAGTTTTCTATAATCAGTGCTCCTATTTCCTCTCCTCTCTTCTCATCCCCTTCTAAACCTTCTGCAATCTGACTTTTTACATTATCATTCAAATTCTCTCTCCAAAGTAATCAGTGATCTCTTGATTGCTGGATCTGATGGCTACTTCTTGATCCTCATCCTTCTTGACCTTACTGCATATTTAATAACAATTGACCATCTTTTTCTTCCCTGTGTTTTTGTAACTGCTTTCTCTTGATTCTTTTACCTGCTTTTGTTCTTTCTCCTTTGCTGGGTCTTCATCCATGTCACACCCCCTAAACTGAGGGTTTCCCCAAGTCTTTGTTGTAGACCCCCTTCTTTTTTTGTTCTATAAAATGTTACTTGGTTGTCTAATCAGTTCACATCAGTTCAGCTACATACACATGATTACCTGATATGTTTATTCAGTCCTAGTCTCTCTTTCATGCACCAATCCTTCATCACCAACTACCTTTTGGACATTTTGAACTGGATGTCTGGTAGCCTTTTCAAACTCAGTACATCCAAAAGCACTTTCCCCCCAAGCCATCCCCTCTCCTGAATTTCTCTATGACTATCAAGAATACTACCATCCTCCCAGTCACCCAGGTTTGCAATCTTGGGGTCATCCTTGACTCCATTCTTCCACTCACCCTACATATCCCATCAGTTGCCAAATCCTGTAATTTCTTACTCTATAACATTTCTTTCATATATTCCCTTCTTATCACCCACACAGCTACCACCCTTATTCAGACCTTCATTTCTTCTTGCCTAAACAGTTTCAGTAGCCTTTTAATTGTGCTCTTTGCCTCAAATCCTTCTCTAGTCCAATCCATCTTCCATACAGATGTCAAAGTTATTTTCCTAAAGTGTAAGTCTTCCCATGTCATACCCCTCCACCCCCAATCCCAATATGGTCAGTGGGCTTCTTTGGTTCCCTATTACTTCCAGGGTAAATTTTGAAAAGCCCTTTGTTTGGCATTTAAAGCTCTTCTGAACCCTTCCTACCTTTCCAAGTTTCTCAAATTATACTCCTCTCCACACACTCTGTGATCCAGCCATACTGGCCTTCTTGCTATTGCTCTCATCCATGATGCTCCATCTTCTATCTCTATGTGTTTACACTGGCTGTTCCACAAACTTGGAATGCTCTCCCTCCCAGCTTCTGACTCTTAGAATTCCTTAGAAGTTTCATGTACAGCTCTATATTTCTGTTCTACTTAATCTATGTAAATGCTCATTTTATTAAAAGACTCAACTCAAGAGCTACCTCTTCCAGGAGACTTTTCTTGGTCTTGCTATTCACTCTAAGTTTACATTTCATCTCTTCTATGTTTATATGTTCTGATTTACATAAACTGTTTTCCTCATTATAATATAATCTCCTTGAGGGCAGGGACTTTTTTTTTAATTTTGTTTTGGTTTGCTTTGGTTTGGGGGTTTTGTTTTGTTTTGTTTTGGGTTTTTTTTTTGGATCTATGGCTTTCAGCTCAGTGCTTTGGCATATATAATAAGTACTTCATAAATAGCTAGTTAATTGATTGTTACCATGAGGGGTTGGGGATTAGGGAATTGCTGGGGAATAACTGATCTAAGAAAACAACAGAATATCAACTAAACATTTAAAATGGAAAAAAAGTATTGAGGTGGTTGGCCTAGCTGCCCCCTAGGTCCTTTCCCTTTCTGTCCTTCTGGAATCTCTTGCCCTTGCCCTTGTTACTTTCTTTTCAGGCTTGCAGGGGAAGAGCTTAAGAAGAATAATCTAATTTTCAAAAGAATAATGGATACTCTGTACTATTTGTCACTGGATTAAATCTAAGGCCAGGCTCTGAGACCTGAGGAGAGCATATTGATGGCATTGTCATAGAACATATAGTAAAAATGTCAATATTTGACAAATAGCCCATAGAAAAATACTAATAGTTTATTTCATATAGTTAGGTGTATAAAAATTAATTTGGAAAAATAAATGGACAAGACTATCAAGAAAAAAATGGACAAAGGGGGACTATTACCAACAGATATCAAAATGTATCATAAATTAATAATTATAAACATGATGTTTGAAAAGGAAGTGAGAACCCAGAAGTAGAACCCAGTGATTATAAAATAACTCAATGTTTATAGGTCCATGCTCAAAAATTACTCTGGCACTATCTATCTATCTATCTATCTATCTATCTATCTATCTGTCTATCTGTGTGTCTACACATAAACAAAAACACATGGGTGCGCGCACACACACACACACACACAGAGAAACTGAATGGCTGTAGGGCCAGAAATTATTTTGAATCCACATCTTTTACCTTAAACCCAAATAAATTCTAGATAATGAATTTAAATATTAAAAACCACCACTAGCGATGTTCTTCAAAAACGGTTTGTGATAATCAGTAACCATTTACTAAATGAGTTCTATGTACCAGGCCCTGTGTTTATTATTTTGGAGATATGAAGACAGAAGTAAAATGGTCCCTGCCTGCCTGGTGTTTACAATCCAGGAAAGGGTCTCAATGTGTACATATATAAATATACCAAGATGGATAGAAGATGTGAGAAAAGTCTCTAAACTGTTCTTACCCTTTGAGCCAGAGATTTCGCTGTTAGGTATACACAGTGAAGTCAAAAACAGGAAAAAAGTCCCTATTATTTATCAAACTATTTCTAATAGCACTTTGTGTGGTAGCAAAAAACTGTAAGGAAACTGGGAACCTATTGGGAAACATCTAAAGAAATTGTGGAATGTTAATATAATATAATATTGTTTTGTAAAAATTGTTATTGTTGTTTGAACTTCATGCTTGAAGAGGATCAGAGTGACATCACCATGTTAGGGTCAATGCACAGTGTGTCCAGCTGTGGCAGATTATACTAGTATGAGCTCAGAAGGCTCTATTTACCACCACAGGTCAGGTACAAATAGTCCATATGACCATTTGAGAGGGAGATGTCGTTAAATTTCCACATACATCTTTTGAGCTACCACAATTCTGCTTTGCTCATAGAGCACACCACCTTCTTTGATGTAGGCACACCATTCTGGATGATCCTGTGCTAGTGTTTCCCATGTCTCACAATCGATACCATAGTTCTTCAGAGAGAATATTTTTTTGTTCTATAAAAATTAACAACTATGAAGAATTCTGAGAAGTTTGGAAAGACTTGTTTTTATCTGATGCAGAGTGAAGTTGTTGTTTAGGCATTTTAGTCGTGTCCAACTCTTTGTGACCCCATTTGGGGTTTTCTTGGCAAAGATACTAGAGTAGTTTGCCATTTCCTTCTCTAGCTTATTTTACAGATGAGGAAACTGAGGCAAACAAGGTTAAGTGACTGGCCCAGGGTCACACAGCTAGTAAGTGTCTGAGGCTACATTTGAACTGAGGTTTTCCTGACTCCAGGCCCAGCACTCTTATCTACTGGCCTGCCCCCAGGGTGAAGTAAATTGAAGCGAAAGGACAATTTACATAATAATTACCTTGATGTGAATCAGTAGTTATTAACCTTACTTTGTGTCTTGGATCCCTTTGGCAATCTGGTGAAGCCGTGGGCCCCTTCTCAGAAGAATGTTTTTTAAATGCATAAAATAAAACATAGAGGATTACAAAGGAAACCAATTATATTGAAATACATTAATCAAAATATTAAAAGTTCCAGGATCGTAGACCCCAGGTTAAGAATCCTTAATATAAATTAAAAACTCTAAAATACTCTATAATTATAATGACCATTCTTGGCCTCTGGGAGAAGAAGAGGAAATACACTGGTGGGGGGACTGTGAGTATTGAATGTAAAAATTACTGAATTTGAAATCAAAGGCCTGGGTTTGAATCTGTGGTGAGGAACTCTTGTTTTTGTGTTTATATACCTACCAGCTGTTTGTCTCTGTGCAAATCACTTAATCTCTATAAACCTAGGGTGCTTCATCTATAAGATATGGATATTTGTACTTCTAGGATCTACCCTGCAAATTCCATTTATAAATGCGAAAACAAGCAAACAAACACAAAAAAAAAGAATCCAACAACAAATCATTTTTAAAAAATAGAAGAAAAAAGTATAATAATTGTCTCAAACATAGAGTAGGGCATTTTTTATCAGTCAAAAAAAGAGAAATATTTAGAAAAAATGATGGCCTTACTCATATAAATATAAAGGGATTTTCACAGCAAAAAAGCAATGTCTTTAAAATTAAAAGACAAGAAACAGATTGGGAAAACACATTTGAAGGTAAAGTTCTGGCATCCAGAATATATAAGGAACTGACACATATCTATAAAAACTAATAAACATACTTTGCAGTAGAGCAATAGTCAAAGGACACAAACAGAAACATTTTGAAGGAACGTTTTCTAAATGTAATAAGTACTGGAAAAGATACTCAAAACACATATATTAATACATGTTGTTTTTCCACAGTAGAATTCAGGGACTCCTGTTTTTTATATTTTATACATTGCATAGTACAGTGCTTACCACTAGTAGATACTCAGTAAATGTTTGGTGAATGAATGACTAACTGAATAATAGAGAAATTCAAATGAAGATAACTTTAAGATACCATACCACCTTATACTGAATAGAATGGTAGATATTTAAGATATAGTAATAGTGTTGGCAGGGCTGTGGGAAAACAGGTACTCTGCACGGTACAAATTTTTGGAAAGCTTTATGGCATTAAGCAGCGAATCACAAAACCGATCATACCAATTATCCCATTGCTAGAACTCAATCAGAAATATAAAGAAGAAAAAATTTTGTACAAACATATTCATAACTGTTCCGTTTGTAATGATAAAAAAATTGGTAAACCTATATGTTGAACAATTGTGAAATTGATGCAGTCTAGAGGTTAGGGGTCCTGGCACCCCAAAATCACCATACCCAGGTCCTGCCAGAAAGAATTCGACCCAAGCCTTCTTGCAGCCAAAAACAAAGTTTATTGAAGATTCGCCATATTAACTAGACTCTTAAGGAGTCTGAGCATCTATGGGCTATTAGCTAGATAGTAAAAATCTGAGCATCTTAATGGAGACAATATGGACCTTATATACAAAAAGACCATGGGAAAGTGGCCAAGTAGTCCATGAGGTAATAGAATTCCCAAGGGTGGGAAATGGAGCCTAGGTGGGACCAAGGGTGGAAAGTAGCCTGGGGCCATAGGGAGGCAAGACAGTAGAGGGGAGATTGGGTGTAGCCACAATGAGAGACCAGTTGATGGGACCATAGCCGCCAGAGATTTGGCCGTGGGGAAAGTACAGAGTCCATGAGGTAATAGAATTACCAAGGGTGGGAAATGTTCTGGGGCCAGAGTTTTTCCTTTCTGGGGCTCAGATTCCAACCCCATCAAAATGGCTAAACAAATTATGGTGTATATAAGATCATAATAAAATCGTAGATTTAGAACTGGAAGAAATTGTAGCAAGTCGCTAAATACAGAGTCCCTTCTCGCCTTGGAGAATCATTTCTCCCCTTTGACTCCTTTCTCTGAATGGTCAGGTAATCCTGGAGCTTCCATTTTAAGGAAAGTGTCCCGACCAGCATAACCTCTATTAGCAAAAGCAGCAGAACCAGAATTGTATATACATTGCCTACATCCATTTTTTAAAAAATGAAATAAGGAAGAAAAACAACGCAAAGCAGCTGAATTTTGAACATGCCTAGAAAGGGACATAGGGTAAAAACTTATTTGTTGGCTATTTGTTTTGTTCAAGCTTAAGTGTTTGGTAGGCAGGGTAAGGTTTTGCCTTTTATCTTGAATGCCTGTTTGATTGTTGCTCTTCACATTTATGAAGGTTGGAATTTAAAAAGCAATTTAAAAATTAATTTCTCCTTAATGGACAGCAATTTATTAAGGTAAAAATCTCCAACAAAATCAAGTGCTTGTTGCTCTTCCTTCTAAATGGATAAATTTCTTTATATGGAGGAAAGCTAATTTTCTGACCTCAGGCATCTTTTCTTCAGAGAAATATTGGCATAGAAGCAGAGTAGTGGCTCTTGGATACCTCAGATGGATGTTATATGAAAACAGAAAGAAGCACTATGATTAACAAGGTTAATACTTGGTCTTTTTTAGCCACTAATTGAAAAGCTGGAAAATGTCGAAACACAATTTTAGAGACTGGAAATGTCTACCCTGGAGAAGAGAAGACATAGGCTGAATATTGTCAGGCTAAGTAGGGGAACACAGAACAAAAGCCTCTTATTTGTTTAGGTTTTACTCTGCCTCACATATTTATCATTTTTATGGAATGATCTTTCAACACGTTAATATTGAGAGGCAGTGTGGTAGAGTGGGAAGAGGAATTGGACTTGGGTACGGGAAGGCAGGGGTTCACATATCACCTTAGACATTTACTAGCTGTATGTCTCTGGGCAAGTTACATAATTAGTGTGCCTCAGTTTCCTCACCTATAAAACGAGGGTACCAAGTGAAGTCAGAAAGCATTTACTAAAGACTTACCCTGTGTCAGACACTGTGCTAAGTGTTAGAAATACAAACACAGGCAAAAAGAAAGACTATCCCTGCCTTTAAGGAGCTCTAAGTCTAATAGGAGAAGAGAATACCTAAAATGAAAAAGGGTGGGGGGAGGGGAGGGCAGGGAAGGTATTCAGGCAAGAAGTTGCAGTCAGGAGTAGAGTCCAGAGAGAAATGTTAGCAGTTATAGCTGACCTGGACACTTTCCTTTAAATGGAAATTCCGGGATTAAATGACCAATCAGAAGAAGAGGTCAAAAGGGAGGCCATTGTGGAAATTCATTTTAACTGACTATGCATATTTGTAATAGGTGTTGTTTTTCTTATGTTCTCAATAGTGAGAAAATGAGAAGGTGGATCTTGGCTGATTAAAATGAATAAAATACTTTTTAAAAGTAACTTTATTCCCGGTAAAGAACTGACATTTATGTAGCACCTTAAGGTTTGATCCTTGCAACAACCTCATGGGAATAGTACTATTCCCATTTTATGGATGAGGAAACTGAGACTTAAAAGAGATATAGTTAGTTGCCCAGGAATAGATAGTAAATAAATGTCAGAGCACAAATTAAGGTCTTTCTTGATTCTAAGGCTAGTGCATATTTCAGCATACCATTCTGATGGTATTACTCATCCAAATGAGTTTACATCTCTTATCCTTATAACAGTTCTCAGCAAGTGGGCACAGAAATTGCCTTTATTTTTAAGCAGGTCCCCAGAAAAGTGAAGTGACTTGGAAAGAAAAAAACACAGAGAGTTAGTGTCTGTACAACAACAAATATAATCAGTTAGTTTGACAATTCAGCTCAGCTTTGTCTGCAATTGGGCAAAAACAACTGCCTAATTCAGTTCATTTAAGTAAGTATCCTTACCTTTTGGTAGTTATCAGATAAATGTTTGTGGTAGGGGGCACTGTGGTATAATCCAGAATCAATCCTGTTGAGTTCTGTAATATTTTGTATTTTGATCATTTTTGCAAAGTCCACCTTTGAAGCATCAAACTGTTATGGAGGTGATCCTGGCCTCTTCAAAGAGACAAAGCTCTGGCAGGTGGGACCTGCCAGAAAGAAAAGGCTTCATGGACATGAACATGGACAGACCCGGTGATGGGCTGAATTTCTGCTATCTCAATTCCAACCTGATTTAGAAAGGCTTATTAGTAGAAAGTTTCACTATAGTGGAAGTGCTGGATTTGAATCCCAGTCCTACCAGTGTGGTCCTTGGCAAGGTACTTCATCTCTCTGTGTCTCAGTTTCCTCATCTGTACAATTGAGGGAGCTAGACTAAATGGTCTCTAAGGTCCTTTACAATTCTATATCTATATCTTTGTTCCTGAGTGGAAGCAATGAGTTCTTTTGACCACAGCAACTCTTGAAGACTAGTTGCTGGGGAGATTTTAATGTTTCCAGAAAAACATTTCTCCCGTCCCGTGCTTCATAGTGGTATACAGGTAATGCTGAGCTCTCCATGAGAACATCTATAGAGTCCAAATGCTCAAAGGTTAGACCAAGCTGGAAAAGCTTCAGGTACAGGCCTGGTGATGGGCTACATGCTATTGTTTAAGGCCTAGCCTAACTCAGTCTAAAGAGAGGTTTAATAATAGTGCCAGGGAGCAAGTAATTTCATTTTTATTCTTTCATAGGCATGGTGAAAAATAAGTTACTGTTTGACCAAATGAACTAATTGTGTGCATTCAACCCAAATGTGAAACCAGCAGCCTCATAGAGACACAGCTAGTGAACCAGTGGAAGTCAGCATTACATCGTGGTTGGCAGCAGGCAGTCCAAGACATCCCTGTTCTAGGAGGCAGGCCAAGCCTGTGTGTAGACCAGTTAGAGCAGAAGCCAGTTTGGTTATTCTGTTGTAGAGATTCATGAGTATGATAGGGAAAGGCTCATCTTAAATTGTTTGTTGTTTCCTTCACTCCTGGAGGCAAAGTCAGTATTTGGAATGTTAAGCCAAAATAAAGATAAAGTTCAAAGTCCAAGTAGGAAGGCCCAGTTAGTATTCTGAGGTCTAGGCTAGGCAAGCAACACAACCACAGGTTTGAGAAGGGACACTGTCCAGAGATACCAGAAGGACAACATGCACAGACACAAGGGTCAGGCACTAAGGGTGGCTTTGAGGTAACAGATAGAGAGGTCAAAGGCAGGTATACTGAGAATGGTGACTCAATATCTTGGGGATTGGCCCACACAGAAGTGCCACCAAAATATAACTTTTCACTGTTTAGAGGTTGTCTATTCAACTGGCCAGAGAGGCAGGCAGAGGGGTACAGCTGAAAGAGTTCTAGATTTGGAGTTAGATTCCAAAGCACTGGCTTCAAATCTTGAATCTTTCATTATCCCTATGACCTTGAACAGTTCATTTCTTTTCTCTGGGTCCCAGGTTCCTCCTTTGTGAAATGAGAGAGTTGGACTGGATGACTGATTTCGGCTCAATTTTGAGGACCAAATGAGTGCCAGAAAGCGAGACAGATGAGAAAAGAAACCAGCTCATCATTATCCTCTGTGTTTAGACTTTCTCTTTTCAGGGTAGCTTCTTATCTGTTAAATTTCAGCAGCTGTCAAGGTAGTAGACTCATTTTTGAAATGATTGTGAAATCCCCAAAGTTTGTCCCTGTTTCACTGTGGATAATCACCTTAAGCTGTCTCAGAAAAGAGACAAAAGATTGTAACCGATTTCCTGTCATTCCCTGGAGAACAATTTGCAATAACCTAAAGCAATCAAGCAACAAAATGAAGTGGCTTTCAGATCCAGTGCTCTTGGGGAGCAGGCTCTTTGAGCAGCCACTAAGTTGCCTCGGTTGGTATAATTCAATAAACTATAACCCATTTGCTGAGTAGATTTTCCCTCACTTCCTTATAGAGTGGTAGTTAGCCAATTCCTGAATGGTGATTCTGTCATAGAAGCTCATGATTCAACTATGGGAATGTGCCATCTTAAATTGCCTCAGAGTCAGGTAGTGAGAAAAGTAGAATTCATAGGTTCATAGATTTATAAGGGAATTTCGTGGTCACCTAGTGACTCCCTCATTTTTCAGGAACAGAAACTATGTACTAGGGAGTTTAAATGATTGGTTCACAAAGAGAGTAAGAAGCAGAGCTGAGCTTTGAGCCCAGTTTGTCTGACTCCAAATTAATCTCTTTCCACTGCACTATGCTGCCTCAATAAAAGAGGTGATATTCATTCTGAAGGATGTAATTTTTATTAAAATGCTTATTGATACTTTGGTTTTTATATCCCCTTCATTTCCAAATATATTCTTCCTCCTTCCCCTACCCAATGAGCGCTTCCTTGTAATACAGAATAAGGAAAGAAGTAAGAATAGTAGTAAATAAAAAGTAAGGAAAGAAAAAGAAGCAGTTCAGCAAAACTAATCAACATATAATTGAATCTTATAGTATGTATAATATTCTATATCTATAACCTCCTACCTCAGAAAAGAAGGGAGGGAGGTACATTTTCTCATCTCTTTTTCAAGGCCGAACATGGTCATTATAATTACACAGTATTCAATTTCGTTTTTTCTTCTTTCCTTTGATGCTCTTATAGTCATTTCGTCTATTTTTTGGAGTTCAGCTTACTTCATTCTTTATCAGTAAAAGCCTTCCCATGTTTCTCTGCATTTCGGAAATACATCTTCAAATGAGCTGGTTTCCAAAACTGTAGTATACCAATAGTCAAATAGATCTATTTTTTCATCTATATGGATATTCTTTTCAGCAATGCAGATTGCAACCATACATATTTCCACATCCTGTATGTTTATCATTCATATCCTTACACCCTACCCAATGTGGACCTTCCTCACTTTGTTTTGACATTGCAAGTACTAGCAAACTGTTTGATTATCTCTCACTTTTACTATGTGACTAACCCATCTTTTTAGCTTGTAACATTCTTTTTACTGTTTTTACTTTGTAACGTATTACACTCTGTTCCAGGCCATCATGTGATTCCAAAATTAAAAGTTATTTATTGCTCAGTAATAATAATAATAATAAAATGCCAGAGATTTTGGAATATCCATAATTTCATCAACTGACACTCCTTCTATGAATACAGAGTACAAACACTCCATGCCTTCTAGATGTATTTTTTTATTCTTCTTCTTTTTTTTTTAAGTGAGGCAGTTGGGGTTAAGTGACTTGCCCAGAGTCACACAGCTAGAAAGTATTATGTGTCTGAGGCCGGATTTGAACTCAGGTCCTCCTGACTCCAGGGTTGGTGCTCTATCCACTGCACCACCTAGCTGCCCCTAGGTGTATCTTTTTTTAAAATATATTTTAGAGATATCAGGTTATCTGTCCCTTATCTTTCTTACTATATAACTAACCCATTTCTTTTTCCTCAATAATGTCCTTTACTCCACTTATCATAACCACACCATCCTTCATCAGTGTCTTGTCCTTTCCACCTTGAAAACATCTCTTATATATGTTCTCTTCTCACTACTTATACAGCCACCCTGCTGGTTTAGGTTCTGATTACCTCATGTTTGAACTATTACAATAATATTCTTGTTGATCTTCCTGCCTCAAGTCTCTGCCCGCTCTAATCCATCTTCCATTCAGCTACCAAAGTGATTTTCCTAAACCACAGATCTGACCGTGTCACACCCCTACCCAATAAACTCCAGTGGTTCTTTATTATCTACAGAATCAAATATAAAATGCTCTGTTTGACATTTGAAGCCCTTTACAACCTGGCCCCTTTTTACCTTTCCAGTCTTTTTTACTCTTCACTCCTTCCATGTACTCAAAAATCTAGCAGCAATTGCTTTCATGCTATTTCTCACACACAACACTCCATCTCTTAATCTTTCAGTGACTGTAACCCATGCCTAAAATGTTCTCCCTTCTCATGTCTGCATATTGGTTTCACTGTCTTCATTTAAGACTTAGCTAACATCTAGCCTTCTGCAAAAAGCCTTTCATAGTCCCCTTCCCCTACCCCTATGCTCCCCAGTGCAATCTCTCTGCAACTACTCTTCATTTACTCTTTCATTCATGTGTAGCTTTCATTCATGTATACCATGATTACTCTTCATTTACTCTTTTATTCCTGTGTATCTTTTGTATGTACATAATTGTTAGCATGTTGTCTCCTCTCATTAGAATGTGAGCTCCTTGAGGACAAGGACTGTGTTTTTTCTCTTCTTTTTATTCCCAGTTATTAGCACAATCCCCGGCACATAAGAAATGCTAAATAGATACTTGGCTAGGTGACTGTAACATGCTATTATGCTTTGTAACAGCTTATAACTACCATCTTTCCTTCATCCCTTGATTTAATTATTTGAATTCTTATGGTGTTGTGATGTTTGCAGATTTATGTCCATTTAGCATCATCTAGATACTTTTGATTTCAAAGAAATGAAACTTTGAAGAAGTTGACAGTTTGGGGATCATTTGAAGGATTGTAGTTTCGTACTTACAGTGCTGCTTGATCTCCTGGGACCCAGTTCCAGTACCAGCTTACACCCATTTGCAGCACTTACTAAAGATTCACCTATTGATTGACAAATTCATCTGACAAAGTGGATAGGGAGTCAGCCTCTGAACCAACAAGACCCAAATTCAAGTCTCACCTCTGATATGTACTGGTTCTGTGAGCCTGTACAAGTCACTTAACCTCTCAGTATTCTAGGCAACTCTCCTGAAGATTATAAATTGCAGCAAAGGTACCAACTTACATTGATAGAAGGAGTTTCCTCATCTGGGAGTTTCCTATTTTAATTAAATCACAGATCTAGCATCTATCTTTAACTCAATGGGTTGTCCATCTAGCTGCATGTCATACATAATCTGGTTGACACATACTTTTTCATCTTCATCCACTCTGAGTTGTCAGTATGAATAAACAGATTTTTTGCATCACTCTGCATTTTATTAAGGAGGCTTGATAGCATCTACAAACTCAGTGCAGTTAGTAAAAAGTCAACTGGGAATGGAAACATCAGATATTCACTACCAGTAGGAAATCCTTCTTTTATTTGGACCTATCCCAGAACTTCTTCCATGGGCCTCTTAATCACATTTGGTTAACATGAATCTCAATTTAATGCTGTACTTGATATCAGTAATCAATAAACAAAGATCAACAAGATGCTCAATATTAATGCAATATATATTTTGATGCTCAGGGATTTTCATACAAAAGTGGACAAGGGAAAGGAAAGTGATGTTGGAAAATTATTTAAAGTCAAGGAATGAAAATGTTCAAAAGCCTATAGGCTGTTCAGAAGATTTATGCCTATCTTTTTGAATGCTTTCTTTTAAAAATGAGTCAGAAAGTGCTAGATTTGCCAAGTGTCAAACATCCCATGAAATTAAATCACAGAATCCCAGAGTTGTAAGGGATCTCAGAAACTGTTTAATCCAACCTGTACTTAAAAAAGACTCCCCTCCCCAACATGCTTGACTTATGGCCATACGGTCTCTGCTGAAGAACCCTGAAGAGGAGAAACCTACTATGCTATCTCCCAAGGCATCCTTTTCCACCTCTGAATAGCCATAATTGTTAGGAAGCTTTCCTTAGCTCGAGCCTAAATCTACTTTTCTGAAGTTTCCACTCATTGCTCCTAGTTCTGCCTGAGGTAAAGTGGGTTAGGGTTCCATATGACAGTCCTTCGAATAGTTGAGGACAGATATAATATTAACCCCCCAAATCTTCTCTTCTCTAGGCTAAACATCCCATTTCTTCAGTCCTTGTATGACATGAGCTTAAGACCCTTCATTGTGTTCATCCTCCTCCTCTAGACATTCTTCATGTTTTCAGAGTTATTCCTAAAATGTAGCACCTAAAACTGAACATAAAAATACTTCAAGTGCAGTGTGATCAGGGCAGAATGCAGCAGAATGATCACCTCCCTAGTTCTGGACACCATGCCTCTCTTACTACAATCCGATTACATTAGTTTTAGTTTTATTGGCAGCTGTATTATATTACTAATACACATTGAACTTGAAGTCTACTAATACTCTCAGATCCTTTTTAGATGAACAACTGTCTCCAGTCTTCCATTTAAGAAGTTGATTTTTTGAATCCCAAGTGTCAGATTTTGCATTTATCCCTATTACATTTCATCTTATCATATTTGGCTAAATGCTTTAGCCTGTCAAGTACTTTGGGGGCGGCTTTAAGTGATCAGAAATGACTGGTTTATATGCCCATCAATTGGGGAATGATTAAACAAGTCATGGTATGTGAATGTAATAGAATACTATTGTGCTATAAGAAATGATGAGCAGGTGGATTTCAGAAAAACCTGGAAAGACTTACATGAACTGATGCTGAGTGAAGTGAGCAGAACCAGGAGAACATTGTACACAGAAATGGCAGCATTGTGCGATGATTGGTTATGATGGAGTTAGCTCTTCTTAGCAAAATGATGATCCAAGACAGTTCCACAAGACTCGTGATGGACAATGCTATCCCCCTCCAAAGGAAGAACTATGGAGTCTCAATGAAAATCGAAGCATACTATTTTCATTTTTTGTTTGTTTTCTTTGTGTTTTTTCCCTTTTGTTCTGTTTCTCCTTTCATAACATGACTAATGTGGAAATATGTTTAACATGATTACACATGTATAACCTATATCAGATTGCTTGCTGTCTTGGAGAGAGGAAGGGAAGGAGGGAGGGATAAAAATTTGGAACTCAAAAATCTTATTAAAAATGAATGCTGAAAACTATCTTTACATGTAATTGGAAAAATAAAATAAAATACTATTTTAAAAAAAGAAATGACTGGTTTTAGACTTATGGGTTACTTCAAAATCAGCTATTTGTATGTGTAGTCATCTCACTGGCTAGTTACAGTAAAAGAGGGAAGGAATAACCATTTATTAAGCACCTACTGTGTGTTAGTCACTGTGCTTAGTGCTTTACAAATATCTCATTTGATTAAAAGTTGAAGTGAACCATAAACTAGAAGGGATAAAGATGAGAAAGCACTGTATACAGCTAATAAAGCTTCAACCAGACTAAACTGTTGATTGTAAAGTGATAAAATTGATAAAATCAAAGGGATTGACTCTGTTAACATCTTTAAAGGCATTTGACTACTGTACATAATAGCAGTAGTTATCATAATGGGGATATATTATAGTATGTTATAGTTTACAGGAGATGTATGCCCTAATCATGTAATGAAAACAGGTGATAACAGATCAGACAAAAATCAGCATTGCACGGTTTTCTATGAAATATTAAAAGAATCACAGCAAGATATCCACTGCATTACATAGATTTCCTATGGAGCATTTGTGAAAAGTCACAGATGATAACTGCACTACATAGGAAGGCATGGATGGGGTGGAATCTGCAGTGGTAGAACAAATACCTTTATTAATGAGATCACCAAGTTGCCAAAGTTTTGAGTAAATGTCACTTGTAATAAGAGGTTGTTTAACTCAGTTGGATAGTGTGGGGAACTATTAGGAAGAGTTTGTCTCTAATGTACTGAAGTCAGTCATTTCTGGAAATTACCCCCTATCCTTCTCTAATTGTTTATGAACAGCAGTACTAAAGAAAAACAAATATATATATATATATATATATATACACACACACATACACACATATGTTCAACTTTTCTTAATGATTCTGGTGTTTTTATCATAGTTTTGTTCTTTTCAGTATTTTCAACTTAAATTTTAATAGTCCACCCTTATTTTTATTTGATTAATGCTATGTAATTTGCATTATCGTTTGGATTTGCTTCAGGGCTGAATGAACTGGATCTCCCTGAACTAAGACCCATTTCTTGGTTGGTTTGTTTTTTTTCTCAACCATTTCAACATTCCCAAATTGGATATGTCATTTCCATCTTTGATAAGTGGATGATTTAAGTATTTAAATAACAAGTGCAGCTCACTCATATTTACCGTCTTCCAAATTTTATACAATTCCTTTAGGATGGAAACATTCCAGGCTGAAGTTATTACTTTTGGTGATGTGTATGTTGATACTGAAGTAGGATTTCTGGATATTTTAAGTGGAGAACAGCATTCTCTACATACCATTGATAAAAAGAACCTCCAGATATGTCTGAATACCTGCATCTGGATGTCATTTGGATAAACACATACTTGAGTCCAGATAGAATAAGGGAATCCCCTGCTACTTGAATAGATTTGTACCTGAAAAACTTTTCTCATGAATTGTCTACTTTCCAAAGAAACAGCCTCTATAAAGCAGACACGAGCCATAGTGTGATGCCTTCCAGATAGTAGAGCCCCTTGCTTCCATTGCACGAAAGGGAAATTCAAGATGGTATACCCACAGAAAAATTTTCATTGTTAGGCAAATGGATGTCCCTTAAGCTTTTGTCATTTGGATAATGTAAGGGTTATAAAGGACTATAAAGGACATACTGGGTTATTGAGACATTGTTTCTTTTAAGGACTCATATATCCCAGCTGGAAGACCCCTACTAGACTGTTTGCCAGTTTGATCAGCAATTTTTTTTTCAAATAATTCTTACCCCAGTAGTTGGAATATTTGGATTTCTCAAACCTGAAGCTACTGTGTTCATTTGTTTCCACTTGTGTACCAAATCTGTTCTACTGTTTGACCTCTCTATTTCTTTACCAGTACGAAAATGATTTAATAACTCATACTCTATAGTATAGGTTGAGATCTGGTACTGTTAGGTAGCCCCCTTCCTTCCCACTCAAAAAATACATAATTGTTATTTACCAGTTGGAAACAGTTTGTCTGAGAGAGTCTTCTGCCAAGATAGCCCTTTTTACAACAGTGGTCCCACTTCATTCAGTTATGTTGGCACTGCTTTGAGCCCCACCATTTCCCAACTTCATCCGTTACACTTTATTCTCCCTTCTGAGAAAACAAGTCTAATCCAAGTCTAATTCTTCTTCCACATTAGACCCTTCAAATACTTGAAGACAGCTGTCATATCCCTCAGGAGTCCCTTTACTAAGCTGAAATGTCACTAGGTCTTTTTCTAAAATTTATGTTTTTTTTTCTTTTTGAACTTACCCCCCAAAAAAACCATTTCCATATAAATAGCACAACACAATAAGACGATTGCATATGAAACCATGAATCTCCATTTTATGCTGCTTGATTTTTTAAGTGTATAATAAATTATATACATTACTTTAAAAAACTTCTCTTTGTCTATGCTTCCTTCTGAATTTCATTCTGTTCTGTGTATTTTTAAAAATGTTTCGGTGGCCCTGTTTTTACATGAGTACTCTTAACTCTCCCTTCTCCCTCACCAACCTCATTCAATTTAAAAAACTAAGGGAAAAGGAAAAGAAATAACCTTATAACAAATGAGCAGTCAATCCAAATGAATCCACACAGTGGACTTGCCCAAACATGTATATTTTTTTCTGCACCTTGTGTCCATCACCTCTTTGTCAGGAGGCAGATAACATGATGAAACCATTGTAGATCCTCTAGAGATATGGTTGGTCATTGCATTGATCAGAGTTCTCACGTCTTTGAAAGTTATTTTGCTTTACATTTTTGGTGTCCTTGTCTATCTAAATTGTTTACCTGCTTTTACTTATTTTGCTCTGTATCAGTTCATGCTACCCAGTATCCTCTGCCATCATCTTTTTCATCATTTGAGCTCAATAATATTTCATTACATTCATTTGCCACAATTTTTTCAGCCATTCCTCAGTTAATTGGCATTCCTTAGATTCTAGTTATTTGATTTTTCTCTCCTCCCACTCCAACCCCTTTTTTAGAATCAGGAAATTTGTTATCCTTGTGACAATTCCCTCTTTGGAATTATCCTCCCTCTCAATCACCACCCTCCAGTCCATGGAGGGTGCTTATTTCCCTGTCAAGGTTGATGTAGTCTTACACCAAATTGGGGAGTGGCAGGGAAGGGGTGTGTCTGTGTCTGTGTCTGTGTCCCTGTCTGTGTCTGTGTCTTTGTGTGTGTTCAACTCCTTTTATTCAGATAAGAGTCGGGCTCATCTGATATCTACTCACTTCATTCCTTCCTCTTTGTATACTCTTCTTCTCATTCAACTTAATGTAAGAAATAGCAAGTTCTACCCTATTCTTTCTCCTTTCTACACTAGCATATTCCTTTTACTCTCTCTTCTTTTTCTTCTCTTAAAATTCTCAGAACAACCAGTCCACCCCTAAGACCTCTGTTTTTTCTTATTTTTGACTCCTTCAGGACCTTTTTAAAACATTAAGGTTCTGAAAGAACTTGTTTCTTCTTTCTCTAGCACTCGATCATCATATAGCCTCTTCCATCAGCTCCAATAAATTTACTTTTCTAGGTTTCTCTTGACTCTTACATTTGAATTTCAGAGTTCCTACTCAGCTCTTGTACCTTCATCAGAGATGCTTGAAAATCCTCTGTATAATTTTCCCCATAGGATTATACTCAACTTTGAAGGGTAAGTTATTCTTGGTTATAAGCCTGTTTCTTTTGCCTTTTGGAATATTGTATTCCATGATCTCATTTATGGTAGAAGTTTACAAGTCTTGTGACCTGGCTGTGATCATGATTGTGGTTCTTTGGTACATAAATTGATTCTTTCTGGATGCATGTAGCATTTTTTTATTTGATGTGAAAGTTTTGGATTTTGGCTATGACGTTCCTGGATTTTTACTTTTGAGGTTCCTTTCAGGAGATAATCAGTGGATTCTTGAGTCAGTGGGAGCTGGTGATATCACAAGCAAAATGAAAGAGAAGAGAAGAGAAGGGGACCCAGGAGAGAAAGTCTTTGGGACACTCATGGTTGGTGGGTATGACTCATATAAAGATCCAGCAAAGAAGACTGAGAGGTGATAAGACAAGAAGGAGGAAAATAATGAGAGAGAAGTGTCATGGGAACCTAGGGAGAAGAAGATGATTGACAGTACCAAAAGCTACAGGGAGGTCAAGGAGGATAAGAATTGAGAAAAAAGCCATTAGATTTGTCAATTAAGAGATCATTGGTAAATTTGGAGAGAACAATTTCAGTTGAATGATGAAACAAGAAGCCAGACTGCAGAGAATTTAGAAAAATTTAAGAGGAGAAGAATTAGAGACACTCATTGTAAATTGATCTTTTGATTTCTTTTTTTTTTTGCTTGATTCCATTTTTTAGTCTTAACTATCTCATCATGCAAAATAAATCATTTTTGCAGATATTTGACAAATCTAGTGCCATATGCCTGATGCTATCTTTTATTGTTGCTTTGCAAAGAAAGATCTATGTATTTGAAACCTATTTCTATACCTTTTTTTATCTGTTTAGGATATGCTCTTAAAACGTCTATCAATCTTTCTCTTTTTTTAATGAGAAGCATTAAAACTTTCTTGGGGTAATGAGCCCTGTGTTGTGCTCACATTATATGGATTTTTATTTGGACACCATCTTGCTCTATTGTCAGTGTTACAGTGTGAACAGGTTACATTAAGATTGATATGGTAGGGGGCGGAGCCAAGATGGCAGAGTAAAAACAGGGGCTTGCTTGAGCTCTCCTCCCAAACTCATCCAAATACCTGTAAAAAATGGCTCTAAGCAAATTTTAGATCAGCAGAACCCACAAAAAGACAGAGTGAAACAAATTTCCAGCCTAGGACAACGTGGGTGGTTGATGGGAAAGGTCTGTTGTGACAGGCTGGGAGAGGAGCATAGTTCAGCATGGGCTGCACAGGTAAAGACTGGGCCTCAGCAAACTCAGAGCAGGCCTCAGGGGACTGAATCACTAGCAGCTATAGTGGTTTCCAGACTTCTCAACCTACAAACGCCAAAGACGACTTAGAAGACATTTCTAGCATTTTGAAGATGGATAGCTACATTTGAAGAGAGAACTATGCTCAAAGGAAACCCAAATTTGATATAAAAAATGGACCCTCCTCCCTAATACTCCACCCTCCTAAGGAAAAAGGAGCTTATCTTTGCGGGTATGCTTCATTAAAAAAACACATTTTCCTAAATAAATTGGTGCAAATATTAAAAAAGGATTGATATTGCAGAGATGCAGAGAGTATTCCAAATGTCTTTTTCCCATTAAGCTTTCACTTCATAATGCTAGTCAGTCTCTTAATACTAAAATGTCTAAGCTTCAATTTACACAAAAATATTTTAATTTAATAATTTAGTTTTACTTTGAAGTAAACGTTTTTATCCTACTATCTCTATTTTCTTTGCCTTGTGGTTAAAAAAGATGTACTACAGTTGACCCAGATTTGTCCTTTAAGGTATTCTCAAATTCAGGTCCTTCTCTTAACATATTGAGCCTGGAAGGATGGAGCCAAGATGGCAGAGTAAAGACTGCAGCCCTGCTGAACTCTCCCAACATTCCCCTCCAAACAATTTTAAAATAACTCCTCAAATCAAATTTTGGGACAGCAGAGCCAACAAAAGGTCAGACTGAAACATTTTTCTAGTCTAAGATAATTTAGGAGGTTGGTAGGCGAAGTCTGTGACATCAAGTTGAGGGATTGTCTGAAGCACAAGTGGCTGCTACAACAGCATTGGGCCTTGGAGATGGCCACACAGCAGCAGCAGCTTCAGGAGCTCTCAGTGCAGAGACAGTAAGAAGGTCAGATAACTACTCAGAAAGAGATTATGGGGGGGACCCTGGAACTGGGTGCAGTTGTCTCTAATTGGCAACTCTGTTGCCCATATGCAGTTCTTGGTTGCAGTTCCAGGGTAGAGAGGGGCACTTGTAGACGGTCACAAGGGAGCAGGAACCGTGGTCACAGTTCCAAGGCAGAGAGGAGCACTAGCACTTGTGACTTCAGGAAAGTAGGGGACTTGGTAATAGTTCCAGGGCCAAGAGGAGGGCCAGGGCTTGCATCTGTGGGGGAACAGGGACGCTTCCTAGGTAAAGACCAGAGCACAGACCAAGAAAGCAGTGACTACCCGTCTCCCTGGATTATGCATACTACCTTGGAAGCTCCAAAAGCTTGCAGACCCTCCAGGACTAGCTCTGAAAACAGCAGTACAAAAAAGCCTAAAGCTTGGGACAGTGCCACCCTACCCCTAGATGAGCAGAGCCCAACTTTAACATAAAGTTCTAAGTGAAGAAATAGGCTGGAAAAATTAGCAAACAACAGAAAAAGAACTTGACCATAAAAAGCTATTATGGTGGTACCAAAGACCAAGACATAGAATCAGAAGAAGAAAATAATGTGAAAATAGCTACAACCAAAGCCTCAAAAAAATGCTAATTGGACCGCAGCCCAACAAGAAGTACTAGAAGAGTTAAAGAAACAGATCATACTGATAAAGGAAAAATTGAGAAAACAAATGAAAATGATGCAAGAAAACTATAAAAAGAGAATTAACAACTTGGTAAAAGAGGTACAAAAATACTGAAGAAAAGAGCTCCTTAAAAAGTAGAATTGACCAAATGGAAAAAGAGGTTCAAAAGGTCACTAAAGAAAACAATTCCTTAAAAATTAGAATTGTACAAATAGAAACTAATGATTTAAGAAATAATAACTTAAAAATAAACACATAAAGTAGTGCATATACATCAAGTGATTAATCCAATATTTTGGTACAATTCCCTCTTTGTTGTGATAGCCGTTACCAGTTCTATTCAGGAGTGATGATGTGTTTAAGATTCATATCTGGCTTTAACTGTCTCCATGGAAGATGACATTTTATTTCAATTGTTCTTCATTTATTATGTTAGTATCATGTTTTAAAGAGAGAATAGTTTTCCATGTGGACATCAAATACTCTAGTGTTCTCCCTGTGCTTGAATCTATTTTATCATTGTGTAGTATATGACTAAACTACTAATGCAGAACTGAGTCAAAGGCTTTGTGGTAATCAATAAAGGCAGTTTAATTACTTTTAAGTGGCACATTTAGTAATATCTGAACTGATAATGAGTTACTCTTTATGTATCTTGAGAATTTCTGACACACCCATTTGACCTCTTAGCCAATATATTGCTTTCTTTTAAGTTTTTATTGTTTTTTGAGCAAGCCATATTTACAACCTGTAAATATAAATACATAAACTGTAACTGGCCTATATTGGAGGAGTCACTGGTGTTGCCATCTTTTGATATTAAATATGTGATACCTTCTGTTAAGAAAGGTGAGATTAGGCTTGAATCAGAAAAGAAGCTAAATGCCTTGCTACTAATTAATATGCTCCTAGAAAGCATTTGAGCCTATAATTATGGATCTTATCTGACCCCTCTACTTTCCAGTTTTGCAGACAAGCCAATTTCACTCACCTTTCCTGATGGAACTGTTCTGTCATTTATTATAATAATGATATCCAAGCTTTCTGTTTCACATTTCATTCAACTTGTGTTTTCTTTGTATTGAAATTATTGCTACCAAACCAGCAATTTTCCACACTGTACTTTGAGTTCTCTTTCTCTTATTATTCTTTTTACATCTTAAACCTCTGTAGTTTAGTTTTTGATTGGTGGTGAACTATTTATTTTGATCTTTGTGTTTATTTGATGTGTTTAATTATCTTAATCTTTTTGGCTTTCATGTTTAACTGTTGATTAAGGATATCTAGAATTTCTAATTTTTTTTATTTTTTAGATTCATTTCCACATATTTCTTTTTCTTTTTGCTTAAGTTTTTGCCATGCATACTGGCTAGATATTGTGATAATCTTTTAATGTCTTCAACAGTGTTCCCAAGCTGCTTCTCCCATGGTGGTGTTTGCTGTTTGTTTTTGTTGTTGTTGTTGTTGTTGTTGTTGTTGTTGTTTTTGGCTAGGTAGTCTGGGGTTAAGTGACTTGCCCAAAGTCACACAGCTAGTTATGTGTCAAGTGTCTGAGGTCAGATTTGAATTCAGGTCCTCCTGATTCCAAGACCAGAGCTCAATGCACCGCCTCCAACTGCCCCTCCTTTTTTTTTTTTTTTGAATCAGGTCTGACCATGTTACTACACTACTCAGTAAACTCTGGTGGCTCCCTATTACTTCTAGGATCAAACATAGATTTCTGTCTGTTTTTTTTTTTTTTTAGCATTTAACAAAATGGAAGTTTATGTAAATATAACATAGGAAGAATATGCAGCAGAAATACAACACTTGTTCGGATGGATTCGAAGACCCACTCACCTTTATATAGAAGCACATCTGGTCAGAAGGATATGTATTAACTGGCACAGCAGTGATGTATCTGTCAAGTCTGAGGCTATACAACCCATCGTTTCGGAATGGATTTTTATGACATAGGTGAACAGGAAGCTTCAGCATTGATCTGAGTCCTCGCCCTTTAGACCAGTGAGGTCTCAGGAACAAGTTCCCTGTCTTTTAAGGAAAAGCTAATTCAGTCACACGGTAGAAATCTCAGTAGATGTTGCTCCTGCTACTTTCTCTTTGATACACAGAGAATATTTTCTAATATTTTTCTAATATTTTCTAATATTTTCTTAATTTCTAATATTTTTTCTTTAAGTTTTTAATACAGATGGATCCATCCTTTTTTTCTTTTAAACAAATACTAAAACTTAAATACATTATGAGAAAAGAAAAAGAAACATTGTACAATGAAATATAAAATAAGAAAAAACAAAAAAAATGTCTTGCACAGCAGAACATAGGAGAGGATTCAAATTGTATCGCGATGTGTTTGCCTTTCTTTAAGAGTAGCAGTGGTTGTAGTAATAATAATAGTGATAATGATAATAATAATTAGAATTTATATAGAGCAAATTTATATAGGTTTGCAAAGCATTTTATATATTATAACCCATTTGATTCTCACAACAACCCTGTGAGGCAGATGCTGTTATTATCCCAATTTTACTGATGAAGAAATGAGAAACTGAGAGGTTAAATAATTTCTTTGGGTCACATAGCTAGTATATGTCTAAGGCAGGATTTAAACTCAGGTCTTTGTGTTCAGTTGTGATTATTATAGCAGGCATCAGATAGTTATTATATATTAGATGGCGTAGTGGATAGTGTCAGACTTGGAATCAGGAAGTCCTGAGTTTAAATTTTGCCTCAGACAGTTACTTGTATGACCCTTGAAGAATTATTTAACCCCTATTTGCCTCACTTTCCTCATTTGCAAAATGGGGATAATAATAGCACTTACATTGTAGAGGGCTTGTGAGGATCAAATGAGATAACATATAAAATGTTATGCAAACTTTAAAGAGCTATATAGATGGTACCTTTATCATCATCATCATCATCATCATCGTCATCATCATACCAGCTTTTAAAAATTGCTGTTTATTGGGAAAATTTTATAGCAATTTTTATAGCAAGTATCTCTGATAAGCATCTCATTTCTCAAATACATAGAGAACTGAGCCAAATTTATAAAAATAGAAGTCATTCCCCAATCAATAAATGGTCAAAGGATACAAACAGTTTTCAGAAGAATAAATCAAAGCTATCAATAGTTATATGAAAAAATGCTCTAAATCACTAATATTTAAATAAATGCAAAATAAAACAACTCTGAGGTAGTATCTCACACCCATCAGTTTAGCTAAGATGACCGAAAAGGCAAATGGCGCATGCTGGAGGGGTTATGCGACAATAGGTACACTAATGCACTGTTGGTAGATCTGTGAACTAGTTCAACCAAAGGGCTATAAAACCGTGCATACATACTCTTTGGCCCAGCAATACCACAAGGAGTGGTACCCCAAGGAGATCAAAGAATAAGAAAAGGGACTCATATATACAGAAATATTTATAGTAGTTCTTTTTGTGCTGTCAACGATTTGGAAACTTAAGGGATGCCCGTCAATTTAGGAATGGCTGAACAAGTTTTGGTGCATGGATGTAATGGAATACTATTGTGCTGTAAGAAATGATGAAGGAGATGGTTTCATAAAAACCTGGAAAGACTTATATGAAATGATGTAGAGTGAAGTAAGCAGAACCAGAAGAACAATCTTCACAGTAACAGCAATTGTGTAATGATAATCAATTTATTGTGAACGACTAAGTCTTGTGAAAGACTTAGTAAAACCTGTCAATAAAATGATCCACCACAGTTCCAAAGCACTCATGATGTAAAATGCTATCCACCTCCAGACAAAAAACTGATAGACTCAGAATGCAGATTGAGGCATATTTTTTCCATTTCCTTTTTTTTTCAGAATGTGGCTAATGCAGACATATGTTTTATGTGACTTCATATGTATTATAGTTATCATATCTCTTGCCTTCTTAATGGATAGGTTAAAGGGGCAACTCCGTGGCATAGTGGATAGAGCACGGGCCCTGAAGTCAGGAGGACCTGAGTTCAAATCCAGTCTCAGACCAAACACTTGACACTTACGAGCTGTATGACCCTGGGCAAGTCACTTAATCCTAACTGCCTAAAAAAACAGAAAAGGGTAGGTTAAGAAGTAGAGGGAGGGAAAGAATATCAAACTGAAAATTAAAATAAAATATTTGTAAAGTTGCTGTTTTGTTATGGTTAGCCTGTTGGTCATATTCATGCTGTCAAAGTCAAAAAGGGCTTTCCAATTTTCTAAGTATGCCCATCTGCTTATCATACTCATTTGTGATGTGTACATTATTTTTTGATCCCTGTCATTTTTAGGTAGAACTTCAGCTTTGGAGTGTGTATTGTCTTCTCTTCTTCCCTTCAACTCCTATATAGGCTATTCTGAAACTGATGACTTTCCTCATAGTGTAGATTTATTTTACATGTGGTCATTATTTAGTTCAATTTAACCAAGATTTATTAAATTCCTGCTACGTGCAGTGCACTATGGGTAGGTGCTATGAATACAAAGATGAAAAGCAACACAGTCCTTACTCTTAATGAATGTCATCCCCCAAATCAAAAGTTATTATTCAACCCTCTGTTCTTTAGAATTGAACTAGGTTCTTAATTTTCCATGCAGGAATCATTCAAAAGCAGTCTATATAATAGGGAAATGATAATAGCTTTGGATAAGTCACTCAACCTAAGATTCAGTTCCTTATCTCTAAAATGAGGGACTTGTGTGGGTGCTCTCAAGTTTTCTTACAACTCAAAATCTGTGATCCCATGAATCCACTATTTTAGGAAATTTTTTTTCTAGACCTGGCCTGTGATTTTAGTAATTTAGAGCACTCCCAATGAGGAAATACACCCCACCGATACATATTGGCACCTGTTGGGCATATATAATCTTAGAGAAGGGAAAGGACTTGGCTAGTCACGCGATAGTGTGTGGAATTGGCAGGGCTTGAATGAATCCCAAACTCCCTAACTCTAAGGCCCACTGTCCCTCAATTGTGCTGCTGCACTCCCTCTTTAGAATGAAGAGAGGAAATGATTATCCCTCACAGAGAGTAATGCAGACTCATCTGAAGTCGGCATCCACAATGAGGTAACAATGGCAATATTGTCCAAAACTGGAGGACCCACTTGGTCATGTTATTGCCTCTAGAGTGCTCAGTGTTTTGTATTGTTTTGTTTTGTTTTGTTTTGGAGGGTGGGAGGTGAGGAATGGTCAGTGTTCTCATTTTTAAAAATTTATTTAGTTTTTAAAAATTTTACTGCTACCTTTTGTTTTTACATCACAATCATTTCCAGATATACCAGACATGAGTGAGGTTTATTTCTTCATCTCTTGTCCAGGACCAAGATTTGAAATCAGAGAACATGAATTAAAACCCCAGCTCTGTTATTTATCTCTATAAACTTGTGCAAATCACTTCACTCTCCTGGACCTCAGTTTCCTGTTCTTTAAAACAAGGGAGCTAAGGGGCAGCTGGGTGACACAGTGGATAGAGCACTGGCCCTGGAGTTAGGAGGACCTGAGTTCAAATGCAGACTCAGACACTTGACACTTACTAGATATGTGACCCTGGGCAAGTCACTTAATTCCAATTACCTTGCAAAAAAAATAAAATAAATAAAACAAGGGAGGTGAACTGTGTGACCTAGAGCTATTTATAACTCTAAATCTATTATCCTGTGAATGGTTAATTATAAAGCCCACATTGATTGCCTCTTACCTTTGAGAAAGTGATCTGAGGAGGGAACCTAGCCACATTGAGTTCTTTGCCCTTAACTTTCATTAAGCTTATATTTCACTTGCTGGAATGCCTTCTTTGTCTCTTTTTAGCCATCAGAGATCAGTCGGTTGATGGAGCCCACCACTGCAACAAGTAGGTATTTCTCAGTGATTCATTAAAATATTCTCTCCATTGTCACATCATGTGACAGAAATGCTGCTTGTTTTTCTTTTCAAAGAAATATCCCTGGATTCTGGCTTTTTTTTCCCTCTAACCATTTTATTTCAGCTCTGTAAGGAATCTAAATCATGATAATTTATTGGAAAATCTTAAGACTCTATTTTCTAGCAGATAGGCTACTCTGTTAGCTTCAGTGTTGCTGGACTAATCAGGGCTCCCTGTACTGACAGCACTTAATTTTGACATTTAAAGAATGTTGAAACCATGTTCTTCTGAGCTGTACTCTCTCATACCTAATCTAAGGTCAAGGGCAGTACAAACGAAATCAGGTCCCTAAATTTTCCAAAAATGAAAAGAAAGCAAATTGTTACAAGCTTAGCCAGGAGTGTGTGAGAGCCAGCAGATGGTTCTTACTTTAGGAGGGGTTGGGTTGGAGGCTGGGGGGTGGGGTGTGTGGGGGAAGGCTCAGCCATCTGCTGGCTCTTTCGCATGCTTGCTCCATGAGTAAAGTGGGTTAAAAAAGACCCCACCAATAAGTTGTGTCCCTTAGTTAGTAGGCAAGTGATTAATTGCTATTATTTGTCTCCTTTGCAGGTTTGGGAAGTAGCCATTCATTCAACAAGTGTTTACCGAGTGCCTATTTCATGACAGTCACTATGCTAGGCATTGCAGATACAATTAAAAAAAAAAACAAATAGTTTTTTATTTGCCCTCAAGGAGCTTACATCCTTCTGTCCTTGGTGTGCCATAACCATTTTTTCCCATTTATTCACTCACTCATTCAGCTTACTGAATTGAGTATTTATTACCAAGAGAGTCAGTCTGGTATAGTGAAAAGAGTCCCATATTCAGGATACCTGGGCTCAAATCCCCCTTCTCATACTAGCTGTGTGGCCATGTGCAAATATGAGTTTACTCATCTGTAAAATGGGGATAATAATCTTTTCACTTCTTCCCTCACGTGATTGTCATGAGGAAAGCACTTCATAAATCATAAAGTGCTATAACAATGTGAGTTATGTATGTACATAGCACTAAGTTGTGGGGGGGGAGTGACTGGGAAGGAATTGAGAAAAAATGATAAATATAAGACATGGTTCTTGCTCTCTAGGAATATATATGTATATTATATTTTAGGTAATCCTCCATTTCTTCTGAATCTTGTACGGCTGTCATATAATTTTGTATTTCTTTTTTATTTCTTCTTTATTATGATTTCACCTTGTTCATTTTTTATTCGTTAGTATGATCTTCCTTTTTTATTAAGTTACCTCAAGATTTATTGATTTTTTTTAGTCTTTATAAAGAATCACTTTTAGTTTTCTTTACCATTTCTATAGTTTGGGTGGTTTCTAATTAATCTATATCTCCTCTAATTCTCAAAATTTCTTTTTTTGCATTTAGTTTGGGTTTATTTTTAATTGCATAGTTCATTAGTTTTCTCTTTTTCTGTTTTGTTACTGTATATTCTTAGAGCAGTCACTTTTCTTTTGAAAATGCAGTTTTAGCTGCATTCCAGAAATTTCAAAATGTTTCTCATCATTACAACTCTCTTTCACATAGTTATTAATTCTTTCTATGATTAATTCTACCCAATCATTATTAAGGATGTCATTATGAAGTTTTCATTTAGGTCTTTACTTTTGCTTGTCTTTCTAGTATTAATTACTATTTCTATTGGATTAGTAATTGTCAAAGATGCACTTAGTAGTTTTACTTTTTATGTTTATAGTTTCTCTGTGCCCTAGCACATAGTTTATTTGTATAAAAGTACCATGTGTTATTGAGATCTGTGTATATTCTCCAATGTTCCTGTTGAGATAATGTTATAAGGCTTTCAACTCAAAACTGTCCAACATTTTGTTTAATTCTATATTTTCATTTTATCATCCTGTTCGATTTCTCCATCTCTGAAGAAAGAACATTGAACTCTGCAATTATTTTTTTTTTTGCTATCTATGTCTGCAGTTCATCCAACTTTTCCTTTTTGAATTTAGATGCAATGCCATTTGGTGCATATATATTGAGTTATTGATATTGGTTCATTGTCTGTGGTTCCTTTAAGCTTAATTTCTAGAAATTTTTAGTCTCACTTAGGATGACAAGACAAACACCTATGAAACAATTAAGTAACAAAGAAAGTGAAATGAGTAGTGGCAGGTAGTGAATGCTGTTGAGTTCCAAGAAGATTCAGCCCTTAGGGCTGGAGAAGCCAAGAATGGCTGGGCCCTGAAGGAAGAGGCAGATGGGTAGATGTCTGAAGGGAGGACATTCCTGGTGAGCAATGAAAATCACAGAATTGCAGAATTGGAAAGGATCTCAGAATCCATTTAGTCTAAGCTGTATTGGAAAAAGAATCTCAACTACTGGTGATTTGGCCTCCTCTTGAAAACCTCTAATAAGAGAGCAGTCTCACCTCTGATTTTATCTTCTGAGAGATGCCTCTAGTTGGATGGGTAGTGGAAGGTAGGTCTTTGACGGATTTTCAAAAAAGAAATTCTATGCTATATTGATTGCCTTACCTTGAGTTCTCTCAAGTTTTAGGAATTAATGTAGTCTTTGATGGTAAGGATACAGATATCATATAGGATTGGAGTAAAAGTCTCTATCTGACCAAGGAGCCTCTGGGGTCTCCTCTCTACATGAGTATTCTCACTCAGACATCCCATAGAACTTTGTTGTTTTTTTTTTTAACTCTCCAATGCCCTTGTCATGTAGTACTATATAACATAGTAATTGAAGCTGTAAATTCCACAAGGGCAGGGATTAATTGTATCTTTGTATCTCTGAACACTTAGTGTAGCAGATGTTAATACATGCCATTTCTTGTTCTGTGATTTGGAAGAACACGGTTTCCTCTTCAACTCTATCTAGCCTAAAAGGCCTGTGAAGTTGAGAGTGTGATTGAATAACTCAGCAATTAGAGAACATTTATTTGGTGTGGCATAGTGAAAAGAGTGCTGAATTTGGAGTCAGAGGACCTGGGTTCTATCACTATCCATGTAACCTTGGACAAATCATTTAATCTCCCAGAGTCTCAGTTTTCTTCTCTGTAAAATGAGGGAGTTGGACTTGACTTCTTAAGTCACTTCTATCTCAAAACTTTTTTATCTTTTAAGAAATATGTATTTGGTGGCTATGAGTTCAGATTGCTCTGAAGGACCCCAGCAGAAGGAGAGCCGATCGGAAACAGGCTTGGCTGAAGGGGGTTGGAGTTAGTGGAGGCTAAGGGTAGCCTGGCGTGTCTGGGTCTGGGAATTCAGCTCCAACTGTTGCTACTGTGCTGGTAGGGCCTGGGGGGTGAGGGGATCAGCTCCAGAACCCAGCCACACTGCTTCCATAGCTGTTCTATGTGCTATGCTGCCTGGCATTAGGTGCCCTGGCTAGCAACTTACAAGATCAGTGGAAAGGGAGCAGCTTGTCCTAGTAAATGAACAGCAGTGGAAGTGCCTAAATTGTGCTAAAGCTCCCAGGAATGGCTGCACCCAACCGATGCCCTGCTTCTCTCTCTCTCCCCCAGTGCCATGCAGCACTGGTAATGGCCAGAGGCCCAGACACATCACAGCCCACACCCATGATCCTCTGCCTCCATTCAGGGACCCCCAGTGTACATGGAGAGAGATAGACTCTTGAAATTGCTGCTGGTTGAGGCCTAGGAGCTTCCCAGGTGTAAGTGTGTCAGCTGGAGGCATAAGAGAAGGTAACACTATTCCTTTATTTTACCCCACATCAGGCACCAAGTAACTGCCTTCCACTATAAATTTGAAGGGGACTGGAACCTTCACCTTCTTTGGATCACTCATAACCTCTTAATGGAAAGAACCACAGGAATAAGTTATCAGCATCAGTGTTTCTGGTATCCACCATTAGAAGTTCCTATTTTTCAGCCAACTGGGTCTTCCAGCCAACTCTTCAATGCCATCATCCCATTGCACTATGGTGTCAGACGTGGCCCTAGTACCTTCATCTTTACTGGTTGGAGAGCTTTGGGGAGGTTTGGATCCCTGATAATCTGCATTTCTGCCAGTATATTAGGCAGCTCAGGCTGTACACAATAATCCTTGTGAAGTAGGCCTAGATTAGGGCTCCCTGAGGCAGGGTAGAAGAGATAAAAGAATGTCACTTGCCCTAAGAAGCCATCCATGTCTAATACTATGGCTTCCTTGAGCCATCTGTCCAAAGGTGCTGGAAGGAAAAGAGAGTTCTTGGAGCTTAGCTTTTGCTTAAGGAGTCAGCAAAGTTGAATAAGCAACTCATTCTTATTCATCCTGATTGAGAAGTGTTCCAAGTATTGACTGTGTGATGCCCCAGTTTTGGAAAGTGTGAACTGGGCATGCTCTTAGTGATTGATTTTTGAGGGGAGTGGGTAGGTTAGTAGGGAAAGTGAATGTTTTTGCTTTGGTAAAGACAAGGGATAATTGATTGAGTAGACCCTCCCACCTAAGAGGGTATCTCAGTGGCTAAACCCCACCTATACTGGGAATATCACACAGGGGTGGAAATGATCAGAGGGGTTTCACCATGACCTTCAATTCCTTTTACCCTTCACTTCTTTCTCCAGCCCTCTCTCTTGTACTGACTATACTCTTCTCCCTTCCTTACCTCAATCTATTGGTGAACCAATTCAATTCTATACTTTCTTCTACTTTCAAGCTCTTTAGCACCCTGTAATATGACCAACCATGCCTTGCCAAACCCCAAACATGGATTACCCTCACCATCCTCTTCTTTTGTTCCTATTCACTTGCTTCTAAATGAAGCTGGAGGAAACCACAGAGCTATGCTGAGTCCACTAAAAGTGTGCTGTCTAATTTTTTTCCAACACAAATTAAAAGAGCTGTTGTATTGAGAGACTTGCTATGTTATTGGATACAAAAATGTCTTCATTCGATAATACTGGCATACCCTTAATTCTAAAAAATATTTCAATGTAAGAAAAGTATTCCATTAAGCAAGCCTGCAGATCACAATGATCAACAGTTTTCTGTCAGTACTTTCTGTGCTAAAAGATACAGATGGTTTTCTCCTTCCCTTTGTGTGAGAAAACTTATGCAGTGACTTGTACAGAGGCAAAACAATTGATTCTTAATTTAAAGTTAAGATGCTCACATGCATGTGATTTGGTATGTCAATTACTACAACTGTCAATCAGTTCTTCCTGGTAAAAAGTTATATCTAAGCTTAAAAAAAGTATAAACTCCTGAGCATTAAGACAGTCACATAATTAGAATGTAAAAAACAGCTTTCCTTACCAAGATGACTCTAATTAACAAACTTCACCACCCTCAAACATAATTTAAAGCATGTGTAGTAAAGTGTTTAGATTTATTATTATTAAATACACTAGGGTTTCACATTGTTTTAACATGCAGATTTGAAAAGGATAGTAAAATTAGTCCTATCCACTTTTTTTTTTAATAAGGGTCCAAGTAGAAAATAGAAAAGCTGTCTCATTCATATGGAAATTCGATGCAATTAAATACAAAGGAACTATCTAAACATATTTTAAGTTAAACAGTGGAAAGACTAAATTTAATTTAGGAGTTTGTCAGTAAATAGAGTGTAAAGAGTAAGACAAACTTGGGCATAGTGTTTTCTAGACACTTTAAAAAAGTAATTAATGTTAAAACTTATGAAAAAAAGCACCTTGAATATCAAATAATACAAATTATTACATGACCCTCTAGTTCTAATTTTCTTCTCATAAAACTTCAACTCAAAGATAACGTGATCACCTTTTTTTCTGTAATCTTTTTTTTACCTATTTCAAACCAGGAATAATTTTTCATAACTGTACACTGCATGAATCATTTAAATTTACAGATTCTTAAGGATGAGCATGCCAGAAACTAAATTCAAAAATTCATGGCATCATATTACATTCAGCTTTAAAAGTAGTTCAAAATGTATAAAAGACTTTCATTTTTTTATCTTTATATCCCTAGTGCCTAGCACATAGTAGACACATGATAAGTAATTATTGAATTGAATCACTTCTTTTCTTTCTTAATTTCTCAGAACAGTAGTTCAGATGAGATATGCAAAAATTTTCTGAGCTGGAATGTGCAAAATTATAAATATATATCACAATTGTGGTAGGAATTTTTTTGGTGTAATATAACTTAAACTGCTCCAATTGCAACATGCACAACAAAAGTTACAGACCTGAATATTTTAACTACTGTTAGAGGTTTGTGGAGATTATCCTCTACCTTTTGATGGAAAAACAGTAATAAGTGAACTTTAAAAAAAACTCATTGTGTTCCTTCGTTGAATGAGTACCAATTGTTAAGAAATTAGGGAGTGGGAGGGAAATGAAGAATTAGGAATACTTTTTATTTAAATGATTTTCAAAGTCTTTCCATGAAGTGCAATTGGTAAGTGCAAAGTATACATAAGCATGAGATTAATTTGCTGTGTGATATCCAACTGCAAGATTCTGCAATTTATAGCAGTGGTTTAGATATTAAAATTATTTTAAACAATTGCATCCAAATCAGTCACTAACAATTTTTGCCTTAATTGGTGACTATTTTATTTAAGAGGTACATAATAATAATGATGATGATGATGATGATATAGTAGGGAAAAAATTGTTCTTGGTTTTTGTTTGATAAAGTTTCCTTATGCGTTTTATACCCACATATTTTAGGTTTAGAGGGAAAGTAAAGTAGAGGATGAGTCAATTTCTGTTTGTTCTGTGAGAATGAATCTGAATTAGTACCTCGAGGACTTGCTGTGGGATTGGCCTGAAGAAATTGGTAGAACAAATACTCATCCTGAAATTCATTTTCATTGGTAATGTGCCAGACCACTCTTCCTTGTAAAAGCCTGTCTCCGTAAAGCACAACTTCACCACAGTCAGAAGCAAGGCCAACTTCTGTTAGCCAGTTCACTAAGTCACAGCCACAGAAAATTCCATTAGAAGTCTTTGCACCACACCTTCTTTCCTTGATGATGCTTTTAACACAGAAATCAGGGTGATAATGGACAAACTGCTGACAGGTCATTCTGATTTCTTCCCAAATGGGTGATGATCCATTTTCTGCTGTTTCTTTATTATTGCACAGGAATTCAAATCTTTTTTGAAGGGCAGAATGATTAAATGTTTGTCTAACCAGAAGTTCCAAGGAAATAAAACCTTGGTCAAAATTAAATACAGCACAAAAAAAACTGTAATCCAACATATTATCTAATAATAATAATAAGTAACATTTATATAGTGCTTAATATGTGCCAGCTACCATGCTAAGTGCTTTTCAGTTTCTCATTTGATCCTCATAACAGCCCTGTGAAGTAGGTATTCTTGTTATCCTCATTTTACAGATGAGGAAACTGAAACAAACAGAGATTTAGTGATTTGCCCAGGTTCACAGAGTTATAGTAAGTGTCTGAGGCTGGATTTGAACTCAGGTCTTTCTGACTCCAGGCCCAGTGCTCTATCCACTGAACCAAGAACCAGGTTCCTGGTGGAACAGCCACCACAAACAACTGGAAAGATTAGCAAATAAACTAACAATACATAGTAAAAACAGCAACAAATGTCTAGCTAATTGTTTGTCTCCAATCTGTAGAAGCTGTTCTTCCTGAGCTAATATGTGGCACTGACTCATCCAATATTCTTTTGTCCCCAAGGATGTAGTTAGGGTTTCACCTAGACTGTTTTTTGCTATTGATTCCACTGCAGAATGGCACAATTCAGTGTTGCCTACTGAACTTGAACAAGAGCTTCTTCTGATAGTGGAACTTAGAAAACGTTTTGGTTCCTTTATTGGCATTGGACTGTCCTTAACAGCTGTCTTTTCAGCCTCTCCTGCTTTGCTGTTCTGAAAACAATGATCCAATCCCTCATAATTCCTTCCTGTGTACTCTTGTTAATACACGAGTGATATTCCAAACACCAATATGCTACAAAACAGGGTGATTGCTGTGGTGATCATCTGATCTTTCCCATAAAAAAAAGTCTGAATTAATGCTATCACCATTATGTTTTCTAGCTATCAAAACAATACCCACAAGAAGGGCAGGAATTCCCCATCCAGACATAATGAAAAGTCCAACAAGAATCTATATTGTCTCTTCTTCAACAGAAGCAAAGAAACTGATAGAAGCCCTGCCTATAGGTAAGTGCTATAGAAGGAACTATATAACAAAACACGCACCAGAATTTGTTCAACATAATTTTTCTCTTTAACAAAATTCGATATACCACTCCAGAATAGACAATAGACTGGCAATGAGTAAATTAGTTGTTATCAGATGAAGAAGCTGTTTATATTTCTAACTCAAAAGTAGAACAGCAAGAGACCAGATCAAGTAGACCTAACTGATTTTTTCAGTTTTTTTTTATTTGTCCCACCATTGTAAGACCACGATAAAACAGGACTGAGCCAGAAAAAGAATTCCCAAACCTATCTAGAAAATTTTCTAGAGTTTTCTCCAAATAAACTAACATGATCTTGCCAAGAATAAGATTGAAGGCAATTCCATTGAAGACCATAAATGCTATTGGGTTCTACAATGCACACAGAAGTCCAAGTCCAACTATTTACACTTTTTTTTGAGATTCATCATAATTTTCTTTCCATTTTTGGATCTCACAGAAGATAAATCTTATAAGGTTTACCATCATGAGATAATGGAGCCATCAAATAAATGTACTCAAGGTATTCTGTGTAAGTAGATATAAAGCTTCAACTATAGGATATCCCATCTTTACTTTGTATAGCAAAAATAGGGAAGAATCCAGCTTTATCAGATTGAGTGTCAAGACAGGCAACTGATAATATTAACATATGCACAATAAAAAGTGCAGAGGCTTTGGCAGCTAAGATACTATAAAGGAAGGACCAATTTATATTGGAAAAATTAAATATGACCATGTTTTTGAATAGTAAAGCTGGAAGTGCGAAATGGAAAACAAAATTCCCTAGTCCTTTGGCCTGGGTTGATATTATGTGGGCCCTTTCTGCTATGCATCCACAAGGGATTATACTAAAGCAGTTTTTTAATCTTTTATTTTTTCCAGTTACATGTAAAAACAATTTTTAACACTGGTTTTTTTAAAATTTTGAGTTCCAAATTCTCTCCCACTCTCTCTCCCCTCATCCTTAATTGAGAAGGTAAGCAATTTGATATCAGTTATACATATACAGAAATGAAAAACATATTGCCATATTAGTCATGTTGTAAACAAAAACACAGCCCCCCCCCCCAATAAAAACACCTAGAAAAAATTTTAAAGTGGGGCAGCTAGGTGGCGCAGTGGATAGAGCACTGGTCCTGAAGTCAGGAGGACCTGAGTTCAAATCCGGTCTCAGACCAAACACTTGACACTTACTAGCTGTGTGACCCTGGGCAAGTCACTTAACCCCAATTGCCTAAAAAAGAAAAAAATATATAAAAAAAAATTTTTTTAAAGTAAAAAAATTAGGCTTCAACATGCACTCAGACTCCATCAGTTCTTCTTCTGGAGGTAGATGATATTTTTTATCAGGAGTCCTATACTGAAACATTCTAACAGGACTGGGAAAAAATAGTTTTTGATATTGTTGGAGGATTACTAGTAGAAGTGAATCCATAGGCTCCTGTTGTAGGCAAAGACTTGGTCATGTTGACTGATGAAATGAGGTTATTTGAAGTCAGGTCAGCAAAAAAATTCATTTTTCTGTCATTAGACTACTCTAACTAAAACTCTAAGGATGAAATGTAGCCCCTGGAGACTCAAAATGGAAAGTATGAAACTGTACAGTGGTTCCTCCTTCTTTAATCTGTCTCAAGAAGCCACTGAAGACATTGGTGTGTCTTATGTTAAAAGCCTCTTGAAAGATACATTAGTCCAAGACCAGATGGCCCACAACCCTAGGGCCAGCCAGCTACTTGCCAGAGCCTCAGGCTTGGCTGGAATTTGGGGGGTGCCAGGCAGGGAGGCAGTCCCAGCATCTCCCAGCCCCACAGAGCCTCCGAGAGCACTAGTGGCTGGTGGTTCCAAAGGCAGTTTCACTAAAGAGAGAGCAGGACACCTTTTCCTCATGCTTCAGAGAGCTCCAAGGCTCCTTTTTCCTGCAGGGTGCCCCCCTCCAGGATCCTACCCAGCCTAGCTCAGACCTCTGTGGAGGCACACCTATTATCTAATTTCAAATGGGCTCTCACTGTAGCATGGCAATTATTCTGTTGCTCCCTAATTGATTCCCTATCCTGTTCTCTCCAGTGGCTATGCCAGATGATCTTGTTCCTCTTCTAGCCTCCCACAACAGACCCTGAAGCCTTAGTTTCATATTTCCCTGAAAAAATTGAGACCATTTAACATGAGCTCCTCTTCTTGTTTTACATCTCACATCACTCAGACCTCCACTATCTCCTGCTTCAGTCAGATCTCACATGAAGAGGTAGCCCTTCTCCACGCCAAGACAAAACTCTACATGCCCCTTTGATACTATCCCCTCATGTCTTCTCCTGCAGATTGTCTCCATTATCATCCCCCTTCCTTTTATTTTTATTCTCTCCCTCTTTGCTGGCTGCTTCCCTATTACCTACAAATATGCCTATGTTACTCCCATTCTTTAAAAAACAAAACCAAACCTTCACTCAATCCAACCATTTCTGTAAGGTATCCAGTATCTCTCCTCCGTTTCCTAGTCAGTCCTTCAAAAAGGCACAATTGATGCCCATACTTGCTCTTCCTCTCACTATATCATAAACCTTCTGAAATCTGACATCTAACCTCATTATTCGACTGAAACTTCATTTTCCAAATATGCCAATGATCTCTTAATGGCTTCTTTTCAGACCTCATCCTTCTTGACATTTCTGCAGCATTTGACACTGTTGATTACCTACTTCTCCTGAATACTCTTTTCCCTCTTGTTTTCCTGGCACTGCTCTCTTCTAGTTCTCCTAATCTGTTTGACTTCTTCTGTTCAGTCTTTTTTGATGGTTCTTTATCTATGTAATGTCCACTAACCATGGGTGTCCTCTGAGGCTCTGTCCTTAGCTCTCTTCTATTTTTTCTGTATAATGTATCAATTGGTGATGTAATCATCTCCCATGAGTTTAGAACACATCATCCCTACGCAAATGATTCTCAAATACGTGTGTGTTTGTGTGTGTGTGTGTGTGTGTGTGTGTGTGTGTAGTTCTAGCCTCTTTCCTGAGTTACCATTACATATTGCCAAATCCCTTGTGAAATTTCTTTTTTTAATAATATTTTATTTTTCCCCAGTTATATTACCCGTAAAGACAATTTTTAACATTCACTTTTAAAATAATATTTTATTTTTTCCCAGTTACTTGTAAAGACAATTTGTAACATTCATTTTTTTTAAATTGAGTTCCAAATTTTTCTCTCCTTCCCTCCCCCTCAGAGACAGTAAGCTATTTATTTTATAGAGGTTATACATGTTCAATCATGCAAAACATATTACCGTATTGGTCATATTGTGAAAGAAGACACAGACCCAAAGGAAAAAAACCATGAAAAAATACAGAAAATGAAAAATAATGTACTTTGATCTTCACCCAGATTCCATCAGTTCTTTGTCTGGAGGTGGATAACATTTTTCATAAGTCCTTGAGAATAGTGTTGGATCATTGTATTGCTGAGAACAGCTAAGTCATTCACAGTTGATCATCAAACATTGTTGCTGTTACTACGTACAATGTTCTCCTGATTCTGCTCACTTTACTTTGCATTAGGTCATGTAAGTCGTTCCAGGTTTTTCTGAAATCAGCCTGCTCATTATTTCTTATAATACAATAGTATTCCATCACAATCATATATCACAACTTGTTCAGCTATTTCCCAATTGATGAGTATCCCCTCAGTTTCCAGTTTTTTGCCACCACAAAAAGAGCTGCTATAAATATTTTTGTACAAATAGGTCCTTTCCTCTTTTTTTGATCTTTTTGGGATACAGACCTAGAAGTGGTATTGCAGGGTTAAAGAGTATGCATGGTTTTATAGCCCTTTGAGCATAGTTCTAATTTGGTCTCCAGAATGATTGGCTCAGTCCAAAACTCCACCAAAGTATTTCGAATTTTCCATATCCCTTCCAACATTTCTCATTTTCTTTTTCTGTCATATTAGCCAGTCTGATAGGTGTGAGTTGTTTTATTTGTATTTCTCTAATCAATAGTGATTGAGAGCATTTTTTATATGAGTATGGATAACTTTGATTCCTTCATCTGAATACTGCCTATTCATATCATTTGACCATTTATCAATTGGGGAATGACTTGTATTCTTATAAATTTGACTCAGTTCTCTATATATTCAAGAAATGAAGTCTTTAACAGACAAACTTGCTGTAAATTTTTTCCCCCAGTTTCCAGCTTTCCTTCTAGTTCTGTCTTCATTGGTTTGGTTTGTGCAAAACCTTTTTAATTTGATGTAATCAAAATTATCCATTTTATGTCCTGTCATGCTCTCTATCTCTTGTTTGATCATAAATTCTTCCCTTATCTATAAATCTGACAGGTAAAATATTCCATGCTCCCCTAATTTTCTTATTATATCACCTTTTATGTCTAAATCATGTACCCATCTTGACTTTGCCTTGATATACAGTATGAGATGTTGATCTATATCTAGTTTCTGCCAAATCACTTTCCAGTTTTGCAGCAATTTTGTGAAATAGAGAGTTCTCATTCCAAAAGCTTGGATATTTGGATTTATCAAACACTAGATTACTACAGCCATTTACTACTGTGTATTGTGTGCCTAATCTATTCCACTGCTCCACCAGTCTATTTCTTTTTCTTTTTTTTTCTTTTTTTTTTGGCTAGGCAGTGGGGTTAAGTGATTTGCCTGGGATCACACAGCTAGTAAGTGTCGAGTGTCTGAGTCCAGATTTGAACTCAGGTCCTCCTTACTTCAAGGCTGGTGCTATATCAACTGTGCTATCTAGCTGCCCCTAGCACTCTATTTCTTAGTCAGTACCAGATTGTTTTGATGACTGCCACTTTGTAATATAGTTTTGAGATCTGGCACTGTTAGGTCACTTTCCTTCACATTTTTTTTCATTGATTCCCATAATATTATTTTTTAAAATTAATTAATTTATTTTTAGTTTTCAACATTCACTTCCACAGGATTTTGAGTTCCAAATTTTCTTTCCATCTCTCCCCTCCCCCACCCCAAGACAGCATGCATGCTGATTGTCTCTTTCCCCTAATCTCCTCTCCCTTCTATCACCACCCCCTTCTCTCATCCCATTCCCCTTCTATTTTCCTGTAGGGTAAGATAGATTTCTATACCCCATTGCCTGTGTATCTTATTTCCCAGTTGCATGTAAAAACAATTTTTAACATTCATTTTTAAAACTTTGAGTTCCAAATTCTCTCCCTTCCTTCCTCCCCACCCACCCTCACTGAGAAGGCAAGCAATTCGATATAGGTTATGTATGTGGAGTCATGCAAAATATTTCCATAATAGTCATGTAGTGAAAGACTACATTTCCCTCCATCCTATCCCACTCTCTGTTTATTCTATTCTCTCCTTTGACCCTGTACCTCCTCAAAAGTGTTTGCTTCTGATTACCCTTTCCCCAAATCTGCCCTCCCTTCTATCACCCCCCGCCACATCTTCTTGCCCAGTACTTTCCTGTAGGGTAAGATAGATTTCTGTACCCAGTTGAGTGTGTATGTTATTCTCTCCTTAAGCCAAATCTGATGAGAGTAATGTTCACTTATTCTCTCTTACCTGCCCCCCTTCTCCTCCACTGTAAAAGCTTTTTCTTGCCTCTTTTATGTGAGATAATTTACCCCATTCTACCTCTTCCTTTCTCCTTCTCCCAGTGCATTCTTCTATCTCCCCTTAATTTTATTTTTTAGATATCATCCCTTTATATTCAACTCACCCTGTACCCTTTGTC
>NW_020954930.1:273914-274030 GCF_900497805.2 Vombatus ursinus | reverse complement strand
ATATATTCCCTCCAACTACCCTAATAATGAGAAAGGTCTCATGAGTTACAAATATCATCTTGCCATGTAAATTCCTACATTCCTAAACAGTTCAACTTTATTAAGTCCTTTCTCTT
>NW_020954930.1:273725-273846 GCF_900497805.2 Vombatus ursinus | reverse complement strand
TACTGTTTACCTTTTCATGCTTCTCTTGAATCTTGTATTTGAAAGTCAATTTTTCTATTTAGCTCTGCCTTCTCAGTAAGGCATTAAATTCCTCTACATTATTGAATATCAATTTTTCCTG
>NW_020954930.1:271872-273628 GCF_900497805.2 Vombatus ursinus | reverse complement strand
AGTTTTGCTGGGTAGGTGATTCTTGGTTTTAATCCTAGCTCCTTTGCCCTCCAGAATATCACATTCCAAGCCCTCTGATCCCTTAATGTGGAAGCTTCTAAATCTTGTGTTATCCTGATTCTGTTTCCACAATACTTGAATTTTTTCTTTCTGGCTGCTTGCAATATTTTCTCCTTGGCCTGGGAACTCTGGAATTTGGCTATAATATTCCCGGCAGTTTTCCTTTTGGGATCTCTTTAAGGAGGTGATTGGTGGATTCAATTTCTGTTTTGCCCTCTGGTTCTAGAATATCAGGGCAGTTTTCCTTGATAATTTCTTGAAAGATGATATCTAGGCTCTTTTTGTGATCATGACTTTCAAGTCGTCCAATAATTTTTAAATTTTCTCTCCTGGATCTATTTTCCAGGTCAGTTGTTTTTCCAGTGAGATATTTCATATTGTCTTCTATTTTTTCATTCTTTTGGTTTTGTTTGATTGTTTCTTGATTTCTTGTAGAGTCATTAGCTTCTATTTGCTCCATTCTAATTTTTAAGGAATTATTTTCTTCAGTGGGTTTGTGAACCTCCTTTTTCATTTGGCCAATTCTGCTTTTTAAGGCATTCTTCTCCTCATTGGCTTTTTGGCCCTCTTTTGACATTTGATCTAGTCTATTTTTTAAGGTGTTATTTTCTTCAATGTTTTTTGGGTCTCCTTTAGCAAGCTGTTGACTTGTTTTTGTGATTTTCTTGCATCACTCTCATTTCTCTTCCCAATTTTTCTTCTACTTCTCTTACTTGATTTTCAAAATTCTTTTTGAGCTCTTCCATAGCCTGAGAACAATCCATATTTTTCTTTTTTTAAATTTATTTATTTTTAGTTTTCAACATTCACTTCCACAAGATTTTGAGTTCCAAATTTTCTCCCCATCTCATTCTTCCCTCCACCCCAAGATGGCATGCCTTCTGTATACCTCTTCCTCTAAACTGTCCTCCCTTCTATCTCTCCTCCCTTCTCTTATCCCCTTCCCCTTCTATTTTCTTGTAGAGCAGGATAGATTTCTCTACCCCATTTCCTATATTTCTTATTTCCCAGTTGTATGTGAAAACAATTTTTTTAACATGTGTTTTTAAAACTTTGGGTTACAAATTTTCTCCCTTCCTCCCTCTCCATCCACCCTCATTGAAAAGGCAAGCAACTCGATACAGGTTATACATGTGTAGTCATGCAAAACACTTCCATAGTAGTCATACTGTAAAAAACTAAGTATATTTCCCTTCATCCTATCCCGCCCCCCATTTATTCTATTCTCTCTTTTGACCCTGTCCCTCCTCAGAAGTGTTTGCTTCTGATTACCCCCTCCCCCAATCTGTCCTCCCCTCTATCATCCCCCTACTCTCTTGTCCCCTTCCCCCCTGTTTTCCCCATAGGGTAAGACAGATTTCCATACCCAAATGAGTGTGTATGTAATTCCCTCCTTAAGTCAAATCCTATGAGAATAAGATTCACTCATTTCCTCTCACCTTCCCCTGTTTCCCCTCCACTGTAAAAGCCTTTTCTTTTCTGTTTCATGTGAGATAATTTACCCCATTCTACCTCTCCCTTTGTGCTTCTCCTAGTATAATCTTTTCTCACCCCTTAATTTTATTCTCCAGATATCACCCCTTCATCTTCAACTCACCCTGTGCCCTCTAACTATCTATCTATCTATCTATCTATCTATCTATCTATCTATCTATCTATCTATCTATCTATATATATATATATATGTATATATATA
>NW_020954930.1:266418-266872 GCF_900497805.2 Vombatus ursinus | reverse complement strand
TCTTTTTTTTGACCCTGTCCCTCCTCAGAAGTATTTGCTTCAGATTATCCCCTTTCCCAATCTGCCCTCCTCTCTATCATCCCCCTACTCTCTTGTCCCCTTCCCCTCCTATTTTCCTGTAGGGTAAGACAGATTTCCACACCCAATTGAGTATGTATGTTATTCCCTCCTTAAGTCAAATCCTTCACACCTTCCCCCATTTCCCCTTCACTGTAAGAGCCTTTTCTTTCCTGTTTTTGTTTGTGAGATAATTTTCCCCATTCTACCTCTCCCTTTCTCCTTCTCCTAGTCTAATCCTCTCTTACCCCTTAATTCTATTCTCCAGATATGACCCCTTCATCTTCAACCCACCCTGTGACTTCTATCTATTTATTTATCTATCTATCTATGTATCTATCTATCTATGCATATATATATATATATATATATATATATATATATATATATATATATA
>NW_020954930.1:229946-266408 GCF_900497805.2 Vombatus ursinus | reverse complement strand
ATATATATATATATATATATATATATATATATATATATATATATATAAAATTTCCCTCCAACTACACTAATACCGACAAAGGTCTCATGAGTTACAAATATCATCTTTCCATACAAGAATGTAAACAGTTCAACCTTAATAAGTCTCTTATGATTTTTCTTTCCTGTTTACCTCTTCATGTTCCACTTGAGTCTTGTATTGGAAAGGCAAATTTTCTATTCAGCTCTGGTCTTTTCATCAAGAATGCTTGAAAGTCCTCTATTTCACTGAATGACCATATTTTTTCCCTGAAGGATTATACTCAGTTTTGCTGGGTAGGTGATTCTTGGTTGTAATCCTATCCCCTTTGCCCTCCGGATATATTTCATGCCCTGTGATCCCTTAATGTAGAAGCTGCTAAATCTTGTGTTATCCTGATTTCATTTCCACAATACTTGAATTGTTTCTCTCTGGATGCATGTAATATTTTCTCCTTGACCTGGGAACTCTGGAATTCAGTTACAATATTCCTAGGAGTTTTCCTTTGGGGATCTCTTTCAGGAGGAGATTGGTGGATTCTTTCAATTTCTATTTTGCCCTCTGGTTCTAAAATATCAGGGCAGTTTTCCTTGATAATTTTTTGAAAGATGATGTCTGGGTTCTTTTTTTTGATCATGGCTTTCAGATAGCTCAATAATTTTTAAATTCTCTCTCCTGCATCTATTTTCCAGGTCAGTTGTTTTTCCAATGAGATATTTCACATTGTTTTCTAATTTTTCATTCTTTTGGATTTGTTTTACAGTGTCTTGATTTCTCATAAAGTCTCTAGCTTCCAATTGCTCCATTCTAATTTTTAAGGAAGTATTTTCTTTAGTAAGCTTTTGGACTTCCTTTTCCATTTGTCCAGTTTTGCTTTTTAGGGCATTCTTCTCCCCATTGGCTTTATGGACCTCTTTTGCCATTTGGATTAGGCTATTTTTTAAGGTGTTATTTTCTTCAGTATTTTTTTGGGTCTCCTTTAACAAGCTATTGACTTGTTTTTCATGATTTTCTTGCATCACTCTCAGTTTTTTCTCTACTTCTCTTACTTGCTTCTCAGAATCCTTTTTGAGCTATTCCATGGCCTGGGACCAATTCATATTTTTCTTGGAGGCTTTGGATGTAGGAGCTTTGACTTTGTTGTCTTCTTCTGAGTAAATGTTTTGATCTTCTTTGTCACCAAGGTAAGATTCTATAGCTTTTTTTCTGCTGTTTACTCATTTCCCCAGCCAATTATTTGACTTTTACCTCTTTGTTAAGGTAGGGCTCTGCTTCCAGTGTGGAGGGTGTACTGTTCCAAGCTTCAGGAGTTTTGTGCAGCTGTTTTCAGAGATACTTTTAGGGACCTGTAAGTTTTCAGTTCTTCCAAAGTGGTATGATCTAAGGAGAGGTGTTTACTCCTCTCCTGGCCTGTGCTGTGGTCTGTGAGTGACCACAAGCACTCTTTTCTGCCCTGAAACTGTGAGGAGAGTTCCCTTTCCACTGATGCCACAAGCTCTGCTATGCCAGTGCTCCTCCTTGCCCCAGGACTGCCACATAAGACTGTGACCCAGATCCAAGTATGGGCAAAGCAACAGAATCCTGCCTCAGTGCCAATAAAGAGGTTCCTGTAATCGCCTTCTGATCAGTTGTTTGATTCCCTTACCATCTGTGGGCTGAGATCTCTGGAAGCAGCTGCTGCCACTACCATTGCCACTGCTGTTGCCCCAGGGCTGTGCTAGGACCGGGCTGGACTGTGCTGTTCTCACCCATGTCCAACAGACTTTTCCTACTGACCTTCTAAATTGTCTTTGATGTTTGTAGGTTGAGAAGTCAGGAAACCACTACAGCTGCCAATGATTCAGTCCCCTGAGGTTTGCTCTAGGCCTACTGGGGCCTGGTCTATTCTAGCCCAGCCTGTTCTGGACTGTGCTCCTCTCCCAACCTGGTGTAACAGACCTTTCCTGCCAACCATCCAGCTTGTCTTGGGCTAGAAATTTGCTTCACTCTGTCTTTTTGTGGGTTCTGCTGCTCTAGAATTTGTTTAGAGTCATTTTTACAGGTATTTGGAGGGGTTTGGGGGAGAGCTCAAGCAAGTCTCTGCTTTTACTCTGCCATCTAGGCTTTGCCCCTCTTCCCTTGATATTCTTAACCTTTTGTTTTCTGTATGAGTTTTGTTATTATTTTTCTAGCTCTATAATAATTTTTTGGTAGTTTGATTGGTATGGTACTGAATCAGCAAACTGATTTAGGTAAAATTGTCTTTTTTATTATATTGGCTCAGCTTACCCATGAGCAATTAATATTTCTCCAGTTGTTTAGACCTAAATTTATTTGTATGAAAAGTGTTTTGTAATTGTGTTCATATACTTCCTGGGTTTGCCTTAGCAGGTAGACTCCCAGTATCTTATATCATCTACAGTTATTTTAAATGGAATTTCTCTTTCTCTTCCTGCTGGGTTTTGTTGGTAGTATATGGAAATGCTGATGTGCATTTATGTTATATTCTGAAAATTTGTTAATGTTATTAATTATTTCCACTAGTTTTTTAGTTGATTCTTTAGGATTCTCTAGCTATACCATTATATCATCTGCAAAGAATGATAGTTTTGTTTCTTCATTGCCTGTTCTAATTATTCAATATCTTTTTCTTCTCTTATTGCTAGAGCTAGCATTTCCAGTACATTTTTGAATAACAACAGTGATAATGGACATGCTTGCTTCACCCCTGATCTTATTGGGAAAGCTTCTAGCTTATCCTCGTTACAGAAAATGCTTACTGATCATTTTAAATAGATGATATTTATCATTTTAAGAAAGCTCTATTTTTTCCTATGCTTTCTAGTGTCTTTAACAGGAATGAATGTTATATTTTGTCAGAAGTTTTTTCTGCATCTACTGAGATAATCATATGATTTTTCTTGTTTTTATTATTGATATGGCCAATTATGCTGATAATTTTCCTCATATTGAACCAGCCCTGTGTTCCTGGTATAAATCCCACCTGGTCGTAATGTATGATCTTTGTGATGTATTGCTGTAATCTCCTTGCTAGTATTTTATTTAAAATTTTCGCATCAATATTCATTAGGGAAATTGAGCTATAGTTTTCTTTCTCTATTTTTGCCCTTCATGGTTTAGGTATCAGTACTATATTTGTGTTGTAAAAGGAATTAAGTAGGAATCCTTTGCCTACTTTTGCAAATAGTTTATATTGTACTGGAATTAATTGTTCTTTAAATGTTTGGTAGAATTCACTTGTGAATCCATCTGGTCCCGGGGATTTTTTCTTAAGGAGCTGACTGGTGGCTTATTCAATTTCTTTTTCTAAGATAGAGTTATTTAAATATTCTATTTCCTCTTCTTTTATCAGGTCAATTTATAAATATTCTATTTCCTCTTCTTTTATCAGGTCAATTTATATTTTTGTAAATATTCATCCTCACCTTGATTGCTAGCTATATTGGCATATAATTAGATAAAATAGCTCCTAATAATTGTTTTAATTTTATCTTCATTGGTGGTGAATTCACCATTTTCATTTTTGATCCTGGTAATTTGGGTTTCTTCTTTCTTTTTTAAAATCAAATTAACCAGTGGCTTATCTCTTTTATTGATTTTTTTTTCATTAAAACCAGCTTCTAGTTTTATTTATTAATTTAATGGTTTTCTTACTTTTAAATTTATCTCTTCTTTGATTTTCAGGATTTCAAATTTTGTGTTTAGTTGGGGATTTAAAATTTGTTCTTTTTCTAGTTTTTTTAGTTGCATACCCAATTCATTCTCTGAGTTTGAGGTCTGATCCATCCCACTACTGCTGCTGACTTCTGAACTTCCTTCTTTCTCTTTACACTACCCAGGGACTCCCTGCCAGGGAAAGACAACTCACCCATCTCACCCTCCCATGCTCCTGTGCAAGTCCCCTTCTCACTCCTATCAGTATCTACAACCCAGGATTAGGTAGTGGGCTATCAGGCTTCCATTTGGCACCTGTCCCTGTTGCAGTGCCCTAGTATCAGTCTGGGGTGCTCCAGTATGATTCTGGGATCATGCTTCTGTCCTGACTCTGTCCCCAGTGTCTGCAGACCTCTCCCTCTGTCTCCCTAAACCAACCAGGGCTGGACAAAGGACTCACTGTGCCTTTTTCTGGATATCTCTATCAAGATTTGATCTGGTGCCTTTTGTAAGTCTGTTTGGAGGAGTTGTTGACAGGAGCTCAACTGCATTGATGCCTTCTATTCTGCTATCTTGGCTCTGCCTCTCCAACAAATATTTATTAAGTGTTTGCTTTATATAAGGTGTTCTTTTGGGTTGGGGAATACAAAGATGAAACAGAAACAAAAAGCTCTTGCCTTCAAGGAGCTTATATTCTGTTTTTTGGATACTGTGTGTGCACAAATGAGTGTAATACAAGAAAAATGGAAGTGTGAGAGAGAGGGAGGGAGGGAGGGAGGGAGAGAAGGAGAGAGTGAGAGAGAGAGAGAGAGAGAGAGAGAGCTTTCAGCTAGAGGGATTAAGAAAGGTTTCATGGAGGAGGTAAATCCTGAACTGAGCCTTAAAGGAAGACATGAACTCTGAGTAGTAATGAAGAAGGCATGCATCCTAGGCATACGCATGTTGGGAGGAGTGTATTTTGGGGACTAATTACTAGTTCAGTTTGAGTTTATGAAGAGTAGTAGGAAATAAGGCTAGAAGGTTAGGTGGGAGCCAAATTGTGAAAGACTTTAAATGCCAGACCAAGAAGTTTATAATTTATCCTAGAGTAGAGATTTTTAACCTAGGGCCCATGAGCTTATTTTTTAAATTATATTTCGATATAATTTGTTTCTTTTGTAATCCTGTTCTTTACATGCTTAAAACTACTTTCCTGAGAAGAGGTCCCTAGGCTTCTCTCAACTGACTGGCAGAGGGATCCAGGATACACAACAAAGGTTAAGAAGCTCTGGGCTAGAGGTAAGGAGGAGCCACTAAAGGTTTTCGAGCAGGAGAGTGACATGATAAAGAAGAGTCCTGTGCTTGAGGAAGATTATTTGTGCAGCCCTTTGGAGTAGGTGTGGAGAAGGGAGAGACAAGAAATGAGGAAATCACTTATGAGGCCTTGGCAGTTGTCTAGGCAACAGGTGATAAGGGTGATAAGGCCATGAATTAGGGTGATGGCTCTGTGAATGGAGAAAAAAGATGGATGGGAGAGATGCTATGGAGGTAAAATCAGCAAGACTTAGTAACTGATTAGATACAGGGGGTGAAGATGAGGAAAAAGTCATTAGGATTTCTAGCTTATGACTGTTAGAGACTAGAGGGATGAGGAGGCTCTCAACAAAACCAGGGAAGGTTAGAGGAGGAATGTTTTATTTTATTTTTTAAATTATAATTAATTTATTTTGATTTATCAACAATCACTTACATAAGCTTTTGAGTTTTAAATTTTTCTCCCCCTCTCTCCCCACCTCCCTCCCCGAGACGGTGCACAATCTGGTATAGGCTATACGTATACATTCCTATTAAACATATTTTCACATTAGTGATGTTATAAGGAAGAATTAGAACCAATAGGAGGAACCACCAGAAAGAGGAAACAAAACACAACAGAAGAAAAAAATAGCAAATAGTATGCTTTGATCTGCATTCAAACTCCATAGTTCTTTCTTCTTTATGGATAGCATTTTCTATCACGAGGCCTTTGGAGATGTCTTAGATCCTTGTATTGCTGAGAAGGGTTAAGTTTATCAATATTAGTCATTGCACAGTGTTGCTGTTATTGTGTACAACATTCTCCCGGTTCTGCTCACTTCACTCAGCATCAGACCATACAAGTCTTTCCAGGTTGTTCTGATGTCAACCTGTTCATCATTTCTTATAGCACAATAGTATTCCATTACATTCATATACCACAACTTGTTCAGCCATTCCCCAATGGATGGGCATTGTCTCAATTTCCAATTCTTGGCCACCACAAAAAGAGCTGCTAGAAATATTTTTGTACATGTGGATCCTTTTCCCATTTGTATGATCTCTCTGGAATATATAGTGCTGGGTCAAAGGGTATGCACATTTTTATAGCCCTTTGGGCATAGTGAGGAATGTTTTAAATAAAGGGAAGGGAGACGAATTCTCTTTTGGACCTATTGAGTTTCAGATCCTAATGAAACGTAGAGGAAGAGATATATAATCAGGCAGTTGATAAAGTAGGACTGAGGAGAGATTAGAGCTAGATACAAAGATTTGAGAGTCCTCTATCTAGTGATAGTAATTGAACATTGGGAAGCTGTTGGTGTCACCAAGAAGTAAGTAGGGAAGAGAACCAGGCCCAGCATAGGCATGAGAGAGTGCTCATGTTAAGTGGGGAAGAAATGGATGATGATCTAGCAAGAAGGAGACTAAAGAATGGGTGGTAAAGTAACAGAGGATACTTTCTAGGAGCTTGTCCATGAAAATGGAGGAAGATGATTGTTTGAAGTGATATAGAGACAGGAAGGTTTTTTTTAAATCATATGAATTTAGGTTTTATTAATGATTAGTGAAATATCACAAATATACCGGCATCTCCAAATGACAGGAAACCATGGGGTAGTTGGAGGGGGATGGAGAAGTAGGGGTCAACCGCAGCCCCCAGGCCAGGGTTAAAGTTATGTTATATAGTATGTGGATATGTATGTGTCTATATATCTATCTAGAAACAGTTAACTATTTTATTTCCTAGAAACATCTTTGAACCCAGGAGTGGACTTAAGTTAAAACGGATTTCAATGAAAGAAAAAAATTGGTACGGTTGTTCATCCTTCGTTTTCAAAGAGAAGCAATGACATCATGGCTGATATCTTGACTTGCACATGAGCGTTGCACAAAGAAGAAAAAAATACACATAAGGAAAATCGTAACTTGGGTGGAACCATTCTAGCTTTGTTACAGTGCAGATACATAGGGGGTATTCTACTTTTTGCCTATATCAGTCTTCCAACTAGGGAATAGAATGTATGGGAAATTCCAGGTCCCCATTAGCTTGGTTCTGAGATAATGAGCAGGCAGCAAAGGGTTCCACTAGAGAGATGCTGCCTTTCCAGACCAAGTATGGCCTCATGCAGAAAAGGGCAGCATAGCTATAGGGCATCTCTGGGATGAGCAATAGGGTATAAAGTGGTCCCCTACACTACTCAACTGAATTTGCGCCAGATGTCAGACTGCCTAACTATAGTTCTGCCCCCATGTTTGAAAATGGACCGCTTTGACAGCTTTAGACCCAGAACATAGTTACCTCAAACTAGTAAATTATAAGAGAGCTGATAATCCATGGAGGGGTTCTCTGACATTGAATAAACCACTTTTGGAGGGGACAGTAGAAAGTATACTAAAGCAGATCTCAAGGCAGATTCTTTGAGTCCTTTAGGATCTATTCTCCCCTTGATATGCATATGTTTCCCAATTGGTCTTAATTGAGTCATTTGCCCCTATTGAGGGTAGAATCAGGCCTTTAGCATGCCTGACTGAATTATTCTTATGTAGAGAAGAGATAGTATAGGGGCTATAAAGTTTTTATTGCAGAGTTAGGATTGACTGAATTACATTATTCACAAGTGGGAATCCTCTTTGGGGTGCCAGATTGATAGAAGGAGAGGTCATTCCTTCCCTAGACCTATTCAGAAATGAGCCTCCATTGAGCATCTCAACAAAGGCCAATTAGTATTGATTGTGCCTGCCTGGTTTGCTTGGGGTGGACACCTGCCCTGTGGCAATGGGCCCTATATCACCAACTCATGCCACCTCTGCACTTATCCCATCCAGGAGTCATCTGAGTACAACAGCTGACTGGGAAGCGAACACTCTGCTCTGTTCCTTGCTCCAGCACCTGCTATATTGAGGACAATTCCACTGCTACAAGGCACATTTTCTCCTCCCCTTAATCTTTATGAAATCTGAATCCATTGTTATTGTTATGGGGAATCTTGTACAATCATCTATCCTGTTCTTTAAAAAGAAATCATGTTGATTGACAGTGCATGTTTTTATTGTTGAATCATTTCAGTTACCTTTTGTTTGGGGATCCCTTTGGTGTGTTCTAGTTTGAATATTGCACCATTGACATATCAGTGTATAAAATGTACTTAACTAATACGATTATGGCTATCAATTGAATGAAAATAATTTCTTTCTTCTTAGGATCCCAGAGGATTTCACAGACATCATATCATTTGTTCCTTTCTGAAAATGCTCTGCAGAGAGTGAGTGTTGTTCTCCCCATATTTCTTTGGGGAGCTATAATGATTTAGCAATTATTTAATGAAAAAAACAAAGGTGGAGCCAGATGTTGAGAATGCAGTCCAAAGGGACAGGAAGTAGTCAGAGAGAAGAAGGCTCATAAACATTTGTCCTGCCGTCTGTGCCTACTTTTTTGCTTCTTTGGAAGCAAAGAGTTAATATTTAACCAAGAAGCTGATGCCTCAGTGCAGCTGGTAGTGATTCAATGAGAACCCAGCACCCACATGTAGGTACACAATTTCCCCCCTCCTGAGCTTAACATCTGTTCTTTCTTTCTCCCATTTGGCATCTTGGTAAAGGTCCTGGGGGACCCCATCCATTACCAGGAATCTGGAGATATTCTCTTTCTCTCTCCATTTTCGTGAATAGTCAGAGTCCTAAATTGATATTTCAGAAATCAGGTCCAATTCATAAATACTGAATTCTGAATGCCCGACTACATTTGATAATCATCTGAGTCATTTGACAGATGTTAAAAGTGTAATTTTATGTTGTGCCCAATCTGCATTGAATTACTTGAATAATAGCATATGTTGTATTTATTTTCCTTTCCAAAACAGTAATCAAACACTGGGGAATAGACTTGAGAGAAGAACTGAAGGGGTTATTCATTTTCCTGATAATTGGAGGAGTGACAAATATAATTTATTTTACTTGGGTGCTTCTTCTGCAAATATTCCATGGGAAGCTCCCCACATCTTCCAGAATGCATCCCTGTGCCTGGCCTTTCTAGTATTAGGATTTGGAAAGCATTTAATGAGCTCAAGAAACCAGTTTCCCTCCTGGGTCCATATTGTCCAATGGGGACCTGGTGTTTGCAAATACCAATTTGATTGACACATTAATAGGCTTGTCTTCCTTCAAAATATGTTCTTGTGCTACGGGGGTGGGAGGGAAAGGCAAATTGATAAGTTTCTGGTTTATGAGTTAAAGAGGCTCAGCCTCTGTTTAAATGAAATCCCCATGGAAACTTGTATTTCAAAGGTGAGGGTGGAGAAGAAAAGCTGCATGTCAACTTACAAAGGGGACAAGCCATGTACAGACAGACAGAGTGATGGCCTTTGCTGGAGAGAATACCACATAGAAAGTTAAGTGGGCAGGTGTTCCCTGGCAGCTTGAGAAGAGAGCATCTACAGTCGATTTTTTTTTTGCCCAGGCTTTAGTGAAAATTAGTGAGGAGATGAGAGTGAATTGTTGGCTAGAAAATGAAGTCGTCCTTTCAGACCATAGACTAAAGAATTGAAAGATAATTGGGACAGTCCATCATGAAAGCCTAGTGCTCTTTTTTCCATTCACTTAAACCTTGGGGGACGAAGGGGAGGGTTGGGGCTCAGGGAAAGCAAGAAAGCATCTGATATCATACCCTGATTTGAGCTTGTTCTATGGCTTCCATTTAGCAAGGCCCTTTGTATCTGAAAGTAATGCTTCTAGGGGGACTCACAAGCAGTATAGCTGAAGGATTGTACTGTCCTGGCTCTCCCTATTTGTCATCACTTCATGTATAGCCTGGTCTTTCACTGCATCTCGCCCCCTTTGCCTCTAGGGCACAGGCATGAATTCTGCCAATGCAGCCTCTAAGGAGGGGGATCCTCTCAGATGTAGAACTGGCAGTTTTGTAACTTTGTGAGAGTGGGAGAGAATTTTGGGGATTTTTTTCCTTCTGTTAGAAAGCTCAGCCTTAGTGGACTGTGGATTGGGAAGTGCTGGGCCTGGCATTGAGTGCACGTAGTATCTACTTTTGGAAAAGTTTTTGAACCTGGGCAAATCACTTCACCTCTCTGGTGAAGTTTCTTCATGTGTAAAGTGGGATGAGGTGAACTGGATGTCCTCTAAGGTCCCCTTCCAGCTCCAAATTCTGTAATTCTATTCTTTTTGCCTCCTTTCCCACTATTCCCCTTTTTCTCACTGTTAGGTGACTATGCTGGAGTCCTGTAACTGAGATCTGACTCCAGGAGAACAGGTCTCCAGACAAGAACAACTGGATGAATTGTGAAAACCTGAATTTCCTGGGTATTTCTATAATGGTAAACAATTATAGATGATCATAGACTTGGAACTGGAAGGGACATTAGAGGTCTCTTAGTTTAACCTTCTCATTTTTACATTTGAGGAAACTGAGACTCAGAGAGGAGCTATGACTTCCCCAGGCTCACAGAGCTAGTGGGTGGTCAAGCAGGGATTTTGAATCCTGTCCTCTGACTCCAAACCCTAGAGTTCTTTCTACACCACCACACTGTCCACCCCTACTAAACTGCCTAAATCTAAGACCATAACTAGGAATGCTGATACCTAGGGCAGCTATGAAGAAATTCTCCTTTGATTGAGGGAGGGAGGGGTGGCAGGGTTGGATCAGAAACTGCCCTGTGAGAAGTGGGAATAAATAGAGACCATGAGATTTTACTTGAAAGCCCCTGCTAGCGAAGTCTCAGAGTGGGAGAATATATCCCCAGTAAGTCATCTAATAGCTTACTATTTTAACTAATTATTCTTGTGAAGTTCTTTTGACCCTATACTGCTGAAGCACTGGAAGTGCTATTGACCTCTAAAGTCAGCATCTTAGGGCATCGTTCTGGTCACCCCACCCCGGTTATAGCTCTGCCCGAATCTGCCAGTTTTGCTGTAGTTCAGAGACAGACTAGTCTAAGTTACAGTTAAGTATACAGTCCATTTCCATAGACTAGATGATCTCTAGTAATGCCTTGTTTCCTTTGTTCTGTCCTGTAGACAATTAACAGAATCCATTTATTAATGATGAATACTGTCCAGAAGTAGATACAGCCGTTCTGGAACCTCATCCTTATTACATATGGTACCTCTGATTTCTCCAAGATAATGGAGAAGAGAGGAATAGAGACAATAGACTATAAGGTGTTACTATCAAATAATGAGACTTATTAAAATTAAATGTTTATTTTTTTTAAACACACAGACCGGGCCTTATAAATACAGTGTGTGTTGTCCTTTGGAGCGGGCTTCTTAGTATCACCCTGGCTCCAGCAAGGCTGCCATGGCCCAGGCCATTTTGAGAGTTGCCCTCAGAGCCAGCTTACAAACTCTATAAGAAAATTAGTGTTCTTATGTAGTCACACCTTGTTTTTGAACCAAGAAGGGATCCCCCAGCTAGATCATCCACTTTTTACATCAGACTTTTTTTCCAACTTACTTTTGACTAGTTTTGAAATTCAATCGTAACTGTAACCAATTTTGATATAGAAGAGATAATGGAACACTCTTTTCTCCTCTGTGTGGGAAGGTGGGGGCCTATAGGTATGGAATGGTGCATATGCTATCAGACATAGTTGCTATGTTAGTTTTGTTTAACTTTTGTTTTGTTACAGAATATATATGCTCAGTGGCATAGTGGGGAGATTGTTGGGGCATGTAATATCATTTCTAGTGATATAAAAAGAAAAGGCATCAAGACTTTAAATAATTACATGAAAGGGAGGAGAATAAAATTCAGTCAATCAGAATGTTAAAGGGTAATTCTTACTATATGATCACTGAACTTAAGGACAGCACGGCTGCCTCCCCCTACATACCCAGAGCAACTCCAGCTGCCTTTTCCATAGCTATCTGTTCCTGTGTTGGTAGCCCAGTCCTAAGTCCACAAGGTTTCCTCACCAGTCTGGATAGTACAATTTTTCTAGTTAACTGTGGGTTATACCTCACTCCTCTTTGAGAGTGAAAAAAGAAACAGGCCTGTCTTGCTAGAATTGATCTGCATCTGTAATAATAAAAGACCATGATGGTAAAAAGATCTCTGAGGTGCTATGGTCATTTCTATGTAACCTACATTACATACATACACTGTCATGCTTAGCATTTGTGCCAAAGCATATCAGCTCTAAATCTTATATAGAAGCATAGAATCTCAATTATAAGATACCTCACATGAAGTCCATTCTATATGTGAATATTCAGCGTCCTGTATAAGTGTTCACTTAGTCACCATAGGGGATGTCTAGTGATGAGGAATTCACTATCTTCTGAGGCAGCTCGTTCTACTTTTGGAATTAAAGTTTCCTTATATCAGACCAAAATCTGTCTCTTTGCAATTTCTACCTAATGTTCCTTTGGAGCCAAGCAAAAAAAAAAAATCCTATGCCTTCTTCCACCTGTCAGTCCTTCAAATACTTGAAGACAGTGATCATGTCCTGTCCTAAGTCTTCTTTTCTCCAGACCAAGCACCTGCAGTGCCTGCATAGTTTCCAGTCTTCTCTCCATCCTGGTTGCCCTTCTTGGGACATGCTCTTAATGTCAATGTCCTTTCTAAAATGTGGTACTCAGAACTTCTTTTAAGACTTGATGGAAGAGGCCAACCCCACTTCAAGTTGCTTCTTTTTTTAATTTTTTAAATTTTTTTTTATTTTTAGGCAATTGGGGTTAAGTGACTTGCCCAGAGTCACACAGCTAGTAAGTGCCAAGTGTTTGGTCTGAGGATGGATTTGAACTCAGGTCCTCCTGACTTCAGGGCCTGTGCTGTATCCACTGTGCCACCTAGCTGCCCCTCAAGTTGCTTCTTTAATCAAGTTGTGAGGAATACTCAAAGTCTGATGGAACTAGCCCCTTGAAGAGTCTCAAAGGGATACTTGCTCTTTTTTTTTTTAAGGCAATTGGGGTTAAGTGACTTGCCCAGGGTCACACAGCTAGTAAGTGTTAAGTGTTTGGTCTGAGGCCAGATTTGAACTCAGGTCCTCCTGACTTCAGGGTCGGTGCTCTATCCACTGTGCCACCTAACTGCCCCCGGGATACTTGCTCTTTAAGAGTCCCTAAGGGGGACTAGCAAAGGCTGGAGCTCTCTCACCTCCCTCCTCACCTCTCACCCCTCTTACTTCTATACCTCCTCCTTCACACAGTGCTTGGCATTCATCTCTACCAATAAGGAAAGAGCCCTATACCAAAAGGCTTTGTGATAAGGGTTACATTGATATACTACCTATAGACCACCTTGAAAACCCTTGTGTGCCATTCATAAAGAATCACTGATTTCAAATCCCAGTCGCTCCTTTGTGCCATCTTCATTTTATGTGGGGTGAGATAAATACTGTTTTCTTCCAAATATGCATTTGTAAGCTTGAATGCTTACATGGGAGCTGGAGACTTCTGTCCGTCACATCTGTGAAAACCTTAGCACAAGGCTGCCTGGAGATTGCCAGAGTAAATGCTGGATGGAACATGAAAGACAAAAGAGAATAGGCCCCTTTTGGGGCCTGTCTCAGAGACCAGACCTGAGCCATGTGAGCCAAGAGTTTGGGGGTGCCTTGAGCCATGACTCCACTATCATCACCAACAAGTTAAATATCTTGTGACTCCCTTTTAAAAATCCCCAGTCTGATGGTTACCATGGGTGAGAAATTCAAATTTTGTTAATGTGAGTTAGGAGCAGGCTTGGGACATCTTGAAGAAGGGAAAGTTCTGAGACCTAGGTGATAATCACATCTAGATCCTGTGCCATTTTTATGTTAGTAGCTATAGTGTACTTGGTATGAACAAAATCAGAACCATACAGTGCATTTTATTGAATATATATGCATAGTCCAGAACAACCTGCTAACATTCCTGAACAATAGTTAATACTGTTTGAAGGATCCCTCCAAGTCATATACAAGGAGGAGGCCCAGGCTATTGGTCACTTATCACTGTGTCTCTGAGTAGCCTAATTTAGAACATTCATAAGATGTCCTAAACATAGCTTCCTTCAACACCAGGCAAGGGGCCTTATTTCCCATTTCAAACATTTCTTCCATGATACATATGCAAACAGAGGCTCCCTCTCTCCCTGGAAGAAAGTAACTTTAGCAAAAGGTTATATCTTGTTGCTATGACATGATGGAAGCAGCTGCCTAGCAAATATAATGGTACTAGTCGCATATGAGCTGTCCAGCCCTAGAATCACCATAGCTACCTTGAGTGAAACCAGACTTTCCGGATGAAGGGGGAGCTCATTTTACAATCAGACAATCACTCGTCTCAAAACTCCTCAACTTGCTGAGAGGTATTAGTGACCTTCTCATGACCCTACACCTATTCTCCAAACCTTTACCCCAATGAATAAAATCAAGAGTGAGAGACACTTTGTAGCTATCCCTCTAGTACTGACCATATACAAGTCTGTCCTCAGTGGGGATAATAGTATATGAAGAGGAGCCTTTATATCTCTCAGAATTAGAATTGGCAAACTAAGCATAGTCTTTACCTACCTACCTAGTTCTCATCACATCATTAAAACCAGTTCCACCCCCTTCTGTGTGCCAAATTGGAAAAGAATAACTAATATTTATATAGCTGTTTTCATAATTCTCTCATTTGCTTCCTACAACAGTCATATGAAATAAATATAACAGATATTTTCATGCCTTTTGTACAAATGAGGACACTGAGACTGAGAGGTTAAGTGAACTTGCCTGGGAGCACAAAGCTTGTAAGTATCTGAGGCAGAATTCAAACCTAGGTCTTCATGACTCCAAAATCCATCATTTTATCAACTATACTATACTGCCTTTCTTTGCATCCAGGGCCTAACTAGCATCAATTGATTATATAATTGCTCATGAGTGAAGCTTACAGACCTACAATGTCTTGTTCCACAATGGAACATTAGCTTCATGCCTTGGGGTAGGTATTAAGTACTTTGTCTCTACCATCTCTGCTGGAGACTGTTGAGGTCATTGGGGTAGAGCCAGTGGAGCTAAAGAGGGAACACATGAAGACCAAGTCCCTAGATAGCTTAGGGAGATAGAGACCATCAAATATTCCTCATGTAGGGTGAGTATAGGCAGATGCAATTCTTGCCAGACAGAGGAAACAAAAAACAACTTGGCATAAAGTACTTAGGGGCAAATCTACAAGTGAATCAAGTTTGGGAGAATTAACCAAAGTAAGAGTGATGATTGTGTGGAGAAGAAGCTTCTTGGGGTTGTAACTTCCCGACCACAGGACTTGACTCTTTCTGATTCTGTTACACAGTCTACATCCGTTTCTAATAGGAATGTGACTAACATCCCAGAGACCTTGACCCCTGGCCTCCTCTTCTTCCCAGGAAGGCTTAATTGTGCTCAGAACTAGTTAGGAATCATCAACAAAATAATATGGTTACCAAGATTTCTGAAATGCCATGGTGGTGAGTGCTGTTCCAACAATCATTTGATTTATTTTTAACCCTCGTTAGTGGTATACCAATGTGCAGTAAAATGTAAGTGATTTGTAATTAAAGGGTGGGGAAAGAGGAGGAAGTCTTGCCCAAATGAATGAAAGATTCTAATTGTAGAATATTGTAAAAAAATAATCACAGTGGAGATCATTTGGGGTAGGGAAAAAGAAGAGAGAAACAAGAGACTTTTGTTACGAGAATATACTGCATACTTCCCATACAAATGGAGACTATGGATGATGATTTTTCAGCATACACAAAGCAGGAAAAGAGACAAACTGTAGTAGTGATTGGTAAACTCTGTATGTCTTATTTGAATCCTAAATTGTTGAATTGTAAGTTAACACTGTTTAGTTTATATATTTGTACAAGTGCTTTAAGGTTTGCAAAACACTTTATCTGACTCAGTTCTCACAATAGCCTTATAAGATAGGCACTATTAGGCATTATTGTCTGCATTTTATAGATAAAGAAATTGTTAAATGATTTGCCCATGGTGACATAGGTAGTAAGTGGGAAAGCTGGGATATGATCTGAGGGTCCGGTCTGGGGTTCTTAGAGGGTAACCAGGATAGTGAAGGGCCTTGAGTTTATGCCATATTTGAATCCTTTGAAATAACTTGGAATGGAAAAAAAAATTCACACCAAACTAAATAATGATTGAAAACAGAAGAAAAACTCTTATCAGAAGCCAATAGAAAAGGGGGATACCAACAAAGCCAACACCAGCACAGGCAAACAAGCAAGTGTCCTCTCAGCAGAACCAGAGAAGGGCCAAAGACACATGAAATCTATAACGCTCTGTGTCTGGAAGCTGCCAGAATGGAGGCACTTGAGAAACCACCAGAGTGATCAGAAGAACCTAGGAAGCCCCAAAATATAGGGCTGACCAGTGGGTCTTAGTTCATCAGGAAAGAATAGGTAACCAGGGACTCTAAAGGACCCAGCATTGCGTCCTGAGATACAGTAGAGGACTCTGAAGAACCAGTCTTCTGAACGACAAAGGCACAGGGGGTCCTAACCCCAGGAGATGCTTGAAGTCAACATAAGACCCCAGGTGACCCAGGTTGAGACCACCCAAAAGCACATTAAGGGGCACTGGTTGGCCATGGCACAAAGCCGCAATCCAGAAAATAAAGTAGGAGATATGAGTAAACTAAAGAGGACAAGTAGTAAAAATAATTATTGTTGACCTAGAGATACTCCATTATTTAGTTTGGAAGGAGAAAGCAACAGCTGGCAACAGGGAACTTAAATTTTAAAAAATGGATATTAGACAAATGCTACATGAATGCCTAGAAAAAATGAGGCAAGATTAAAAAAAACAACAACAACAAAGCAGAAGTTATTGATAAAAGAAATGGAAGGAAGGACAGCTAGGTGGCGCAGTGGATAGAACTCCAGCCTTGGAGTCAGGAGGACCTGAGTTCAAATCTGGCCTCAGATATGTGACACTTGCTAGCTGTGTGACCCTGGACAAGTCACCTATCCCCAATTGCCTTACCAAACAAAAAACAAAAACAAAGAAATGGAAGGATAATAAATGACTTGGAATAGAAAGTGGTGAACCTTACCCAAGTAATGGATTCCCTGAAAACTAGAATAGGCCAAACAGAAACCAGTGACTTTGTAAGACAGCAGTATATGTTAGAACAAAATCAAAAGATTGAAAAGGTAGAAGATGATGTAAAATACCTGATAGCAAAAACAACTGACTTGGAAAACAGGTCAGGGAGAGATTATTTAAGAATCATTGAAGTCCCGAAAACCATGATTTTTTTTAAAAAGCCTATGTACTATATTTCAAGAAATCATAAATAAGAACTGCCTAGATCTGTTAGAACCAAAGGACAAAGAAAGGATGGAAAGAATCCACTGGAGGGGAAGTACCAAGATAATGGAGTAGCAGAAAGAAGTATAATTCAGATCTATCCCATGACTCCTCTGAAAAGATCAAGCGATCAGACTGAGTCCTGATTAGGAAATCCAAGACAAAAATCATAGTAAGTCATTTTTCTAGCCCAAGTAGACATAGGGAAACAGAGAGGTCTGTAGGCATTGGGAAAGGCTCTAGATAGAAGTAGCAACACAGAACATTCTAGCATAGGGAAAGATTATGCACCAAGGCAAGGATAGGTACCAAATTCAGCATAGAGGGGCCTGAACTTGTACAAGGTGCAGGAATAGGTGTCAACTGGCATCTCTGTTGCTCACTCGCCAGTTTCAAGTCACAGATCCAAGGGTGACTGAGGAGGGACTGAACAAGGAACAAGTTCAGAAGTAAGCAGCACATATGTGGTTCTGACCCCAAAATCAGATGGTCACTTCAGTCCCAGGCTTCAGACAATTTAAAGCCTATAGTTGAATAACCAGACCAGGAATTCTAGACCAAAATATAGCCTGCATTTCTGTCACTCTAAACCAGTATACTTTTCTAGCTGGTGGATAGGAGCTGGCTCCAGCAGCAGTCTACTGGAACTCCAATTGGGACAAGCCCTCAGACATTATTCAGACCCACCACCAGGTCAGGGACTTGCAGATCTCAAACCAGGATGGTAAAAATCAGACTTTGCTCTGGATCTTGCCACTTTGCAAGCACTGATATATTGCAGCTATCTAGTATGAACTGTCCCTAAGATCTTAGAGCACCATAATACTCAATAATACTCCAAGAAAACATCAGAAGGACCAACCTAGACGTAGCCTCAAGAAGTACACAGAACCTAGCTCTAACCCAAAGTGTGAAGTCAGGAAGTAGGCTGGAAGAATGAGTAAACAAATAAGCAAGCAAAGAATCCCACCATAAAGAGCTATTATGATGACAGGAATGCTCAAGACATAAATCCAGAAGAAGAAGATGATTCTAAAACATCTTTGAGGCAAACCTCAAAGTAAAACACAACTTGAACAGAAATTCAACTCTAATTCCTAGAAGAGATGAAGCAAGAGGTTTTTTTAAAGGCTTAAGATATTTTTTATAATTAAAGTGAAAACATTAGAGGAAAAAGTGGAAAAGAAATGAGAGCTTTGAAAGAAATAATTGGAAAGGGAATTAACAATGTGGCATGAGAGATACATAACCTTACTTAAGCAACAAATTCTCTGAAAATTAGAATAGGTCAAATAGAAGCCAATGACTATGAAACAAGAAATATTAAGATAAAGTAAAAAAAAAGCTGAAAAATAGGAAACACCAAAATTTGTGGGATACAGCCAAAGCAGTACTTAGGGGAAAATTCTCTAAGTGCTCTAAAAAGTCTCTAAACACATCAGTAAAAGATAGAGAAGATCAATGAATTGTAACATGAGAAAAGTCAACAAATTAAAAATCATCAATTACACATAAAAATAAAAAATTTGAAAATCAAAGGAAAGATTAGCAAAATTGAAAGTTACAAAAGACATTAGACTAACAAATATAACCAGGAGCTGATTTTTTGGGGGGAAAAAAACCAAACCAATGAGATAGGCAAATCATTGGCTAATTTGGTTTCTTTAAAAAAGAAGAAAACCACATTTTCCAGTTTCGAAAATGAAAAAGGAGAATTCACAACCAGTGAAGATGAAATAAAAAGTCATCAGGTGTTTTGCCCTACTATATGCCAATGAATCTAATAATCTAAATGAAATGGATTAATATTTACAAAAATTTTAATTGCCCAGATTAATGGAAAAGGAAATAAAATAATTAAGTAACCTTATCTTAGAAAAAGTAATTGATCAAGCCAGAAATGAACTTCCTAATGAGAAAACCCCAGAACCAGATAGATTTACAAGTGAATTCTACCAAACATTTAAAGAACAATTAATTTCAATACTACATAAATTATTTGAAAAAATAGATAAAGGAGTCCTACCAAATTCCTTCTATGACACAAATATGATCCTGATAACTAAATCAAGGAGAGTTAACACAGAAAAAGAAAACTATAGACCAATTTCCCTAATGTGAATATTGGTGCAAAAATTAAATATTAGCCAGGAGATTATAGTAGTGTGTTACAAAAATTACATACTTTGACCAGGCTGGATTTATACCCAGAATGCAGGATTGGTTCAATGTTAGGAAAAGTATAAGTATAATTGACTATAGTAACAATAAAAATCATATGATAGGAGAATGATTTATATACTTACAATTTTATAAAGAAAAGTAATTTTAAGACTTTAAAACTGTGATCCATGCAATTATATACCACAATTCCAGAGAACTGAAAATGATGTATGCTACCCACCTCCTGCCTGAGAGGCTATGGACTTAAAATGCAGAATGAGACAACCATTTTTGGACATGGTCAATGTGGGAGTTTATTTTGTTTTTCTATGCATATTTTTTAGCTGAGTTTTTTATCGTTTAATTGAGTGAAGTAAATACTTATTAATTAGAAAAATAACAAGATTTAAAAAAAAAACTGAGAATGATTATCCTGAATGAGAAAGGGCAGGTTTAGATGGCACATGGTAGTCATTTTCATTTGAAAGTTATCATGTGGAATGGGAATTTAGAGTTATTCTGCTTAACTGGGAGTAGAACTGACGAAAAGTGGGCTACCTCAAGCAAGTTGGAGGTCTTCTTTGGAGGTCTTCTAGTAGAAACCAAATAATCACTAATTTGGGATTTTGTAGAGAGAATGGATTCTTGTTCAGTTATGGTTTGGGCCAGATGACCTCTATAATAAACACCCACAGAGACTTGTGGTGTGAAAATCTCAGGAATTCTCTGGGAACAGGGATCCTAATTGGTACAAACCACTCTAACAAGGTAAAATGTCAGCTAATTCTCCAAATTTTTGTCTGCCAGCTGCTATAGCCCTACAAGTCAATGGTTTTAGGCTCCACTACCAACTTCAACGGGAACATAGCCCAGAGATTAGCACTTGACTACTGCAAAGCAAGTGAGGCATTCTCAGCACAGACTCCCAGTCACTCCTGCTTGAAATCTACTGAATGATAACTGAATCCTTGGGTAAGAGAGATGTGTTCACTTAAGAATAAGTATTAGGTAGGGGTAAGGAAAAGACCAATGAAACCCAGGACCCTATGGAGTGCTGGGGATCCAAAACCTTTTCGATGGTCACTGCCTTTGCACTAGCAAGTATGGAGATGCTTCCCAACCCATTCAGGCATTGATAGACTCCCAAGGAGATAGTGGCCATACTCCAGTAATCACCGTAGTACACTGGCTCGGATCAAAGACTGGGCCCTGCCAACCTGCCCAGAGGGGACAATGGTTAACATTGATGAGAAAGAAGCCAGAAGCAGAGTGAAAGCCTGAGGACCTAAGAGAATACAGGTACCTGCTGTGATTCCCACAAAGGGAGGGGAGGGGAAGACTTCTTAACCATCTGCGGGTTTTCTTCAGTCAAACAGCTTTGTAGCCTCTCACTACCCTCCCATCCCTGGCTAAATGTTGATAGATTCTTTTCTGGGTTAGCTCAGGCAGCACAAGCTGTGCTAAGCACTGGAGATACAAAATGAATAGCAAGACAGTTCCTGCAGTCCAGGAGTTCACATTCTAATGGGGGAAGCAACAAATATAGGAGGTTTCAGCTGTAAGTCCAATGATAGATCCAGTGGTCCTTGGCAGGGGCAATGTAGTGTTGGAAGTGAGCAGTGAACTTGGAGTCAGGAAGACCTTGGTTCAAATCTCAGTTCTCACCCTTACTAGCAGCTGTGTGAACATGATCAAGTCACTTCTCTCTGAGCCTCAATTTCCTCATCTGCAAAATGGAGAATAACAATATTTATCCTACCTGCCTCAGAGAGTTGTTGCAGTAAAAGCAGTTTGGAAACTTTAAAGAGCTACGTGGACATGAGTTCTTGTGATTATTAACACCTGTATGTGAGATTTTTCCAAGCTTAGAAACATAGTAACCTCCCTGGGCCTAAATTTCAAATTTAGCTCAATTCGTCAAACATGTATTAAGCACATACTCGGTATAAAGCACTCTGATTGGAGCTGGGAATAAAAAAAATATAAAATGGCATCACCCATACCCTCAAATGTCTTATATACAGCTGGAGGATATAAATAGCTGGCATTTATATAGTTCTCACCTGAGGGCACTAGATAGGTCTATCCAGGCACTGTGCTAAGCACTTTACAAATTTTAACTCGTTTGATTCTTGCAGCAACCCTGGGAGGTAGAAGGGAAGCTATTACTATCCCAGTTTTATAATTGAGGACACAAAAGTAAACAGGGTGAAGTGACTTGCCCAAGGTCACACAGCTAGTAAGTGTCTGAATCTAGATTTGAACTCTTGTCTTCCTGACTACATCCCCAGCACTATTCCCTATACTACCTAGCTGGCTTTAACCTATATACTTCTATACTTTGATGTCTTTGCTCTCATCAGTGTGACCACTCCCTGCAGTGGTACAAATAACCATCCATCCATCCATGCTTTCTCACCCTGTGCAGTTCTTGTCTATCCTTTCTCATAAATCCTCTGTAGAGAATCCAGCCAGTGTTGTAGAAGTAGTCTTTTAAGTTCCCTGGATACCAGTGCCGCACTTGGGCTATCCATGTATTCTCCATCACTTTTGATATATGACCAGCTCACTTCTTTTCCAATCATACATGTTTATGATGATGTCTTTTCTGCTACTTATTGAATATGTCATTGTTGGTTATAGCTTCCCCTTGCCATGTGACCAGCCATTCTCTTTCTAGTGTGAAAATTCCTTGACATAGTCATTTATCCCTATTCATCTTCAAAGCTCCTCCCTAGTTACATATCGGATCAGTTAATATCATAAGCCAATCTCTTTTGAATTGCCATGTATTTCATTGAGGAGACTATAATATTATGGGGTTTGATGGAATCAATATACTGTCACCCACAAACATGAGGAACTTGAGAACTTCACAATTCATGGGGAAACTGTCTCCTATTTGAATTCTGTGTAGGACATTAATCAACAAGTATAAGTCACTTAACCTCTTGGGCCATGGTTTCCTCGTGTAAAATGAAGTGGACTAGATATCTTCTGAGGTCCCTTCAGCTCTGGATCTATTATCCTGTGATCTTTATCCGTGATAAGATAACCATTTTCCATTTTAGTTCTGGAGATAGAAATGCAAAAGTGAAACAGTCTTTATCCTCAAGGACCTTACATTGGGAAACACCTTTGATGAATTCATGTCTCCTTGTTTTATACTTCATTTGAAACATCACTAAAGGGTTCTTCAAATGCACTAAGTTTCATCTTTTATTGTGATATTTGATGTTCTACATATCCAGTGCCTATCAAGTCTTCTTGAAGAAAGTATTTAAGCTATACCAGTGTGAGACTTATAGGTGATCTATGAGTTATTGATCTCTCTTTTTTTTAATGCCGAGCCATATAACTTCACCTTGTTGTTCCCTGACATCTCTTATGTCTACTTTTGCACTCAATTAACCAAGTATATGTTGACTTAGGAATATCTTTTCCAGTTTTCTGTGGAATTTCTCTCATTCATCCTCTGTAATAGATTTTGGGGCATAAGGTCTTCATGCTTTCTTCATTACTTTGGGCATATAATGGGACCAACTCCTTGATTTGTTTCTTCAAGAAGAATGACATTATTTGAGACTTGGAAGAGACCTCAGTGGCCATCTAGTCCAACATTGATACAAGAATCTCCACTACAATATATCCAACAAGTGGTACCACGTGATGCAGTGGATAGAGCATTGAGCCTACCTAGAGTCAGGAAGATCTGAATTTAAATGCGACCTTAGATTCTATTAGCTGTATGACCCTAGGCAAGTCACTTCACTTCTATTTGCCTCCATTTCCTTATCTGCAAAACGGGGATAGTAATACACCTACCTCTAGGGTTGTTATAAGGATCAAATGAGATAATATTGGTAAAACATTTAGCACAGTGCCTAGCATATAGCTGGCACTATGTAAATTCTTATTCCCTGCCCCTTCTTAGCCTCAGCTTGAAAAACTCCATGGAAGGAGGAACCACCACATCCTGAGAGATCCCATTCCACTTTTGGATGTCTTTAATTGTTGGAAAGACATCAAGCTTAAGTTGGTCTCTTTGCAATTTCTACCCGATTGGTCCTGCTTCTTCTCTCCAGGATAAGAAAAAACAAGCTATTTATAGGATAGTTCTTCAAATATTTGAAGATCATTATCTCGTGTTCCTTAAGTCTTCTGTGGGCTAATCATTCCCAATTCTTTCAATTTTTCCTTATCACTACCCTAGGCCTCTCTGATTAGAGGGTGGGGTCCTGAACTCTAAACTTGCATTTAAGGAAAGAGTTAAGCTCAACTATCTCCTCAATTCTCACCTGGCTGCACTACTTTGAGACTTCTCTAACTTCTCTACCATGATCTTGTGTTGGGTACCTTCTCCTCCCACCCCTCCCCAATTTTTCAGCTTTCCTTTGTGTGTTATCTTCCTGCATTCAATTAGAAGCTCCTTGAAAGGAGAGACTTTCTTTTCCCATAGTTGTATCCCCAGCACTGAGCATGATGCCTGGCACATAATAGGTGCTTAATAAATGTTTATTAATTTGTTGATTGATAAGGAACTTTTGGGTTGCCCTCTTCTGGATATTGTCCAGCTTGTCAGTGTCATTCTTTCTAGGCATATACAGCACTTTTTATTAGATTTTATACCCTGGAATTTTTTTTTAAAGGCTAACATTGAATTTTTGGTAATAAAGGGCATTGATTATATATATCAAACAAAAGAAACTAAAACTTAACTAAATATAATTTTTTAAAATGCATAGCTAAACTTTACTTAAAATCATGATATTTGCCTGTGTCTATTACAGTAACACTGCTCTCTCTCTGCATGATTTTTCAAAGATCACTGAAAGTGCCAAAGTAATTCATTCTGTTAGTTCTTAGTACTGTCAGAGTTTCAACTCTCTGGTAGCCATTTTTATAAAATACACTTGCCAGGTTATGGAAAGTTCACTATTTTTACCAGAGAAAGTAGAAGCAAAATAAAAGTTGAGTAGTTATGCCTTCTTTCTGTTATACATTATCATTACCTCAGACATCCTGAGCATCAGTCCTATCCCTTATTTGATCCTTCTCTTGCCCCTAACATAAATTTTAAAACCCCCTTTGCTATACTTAGCATTCACCATCAGCCTCAGCTTATTCTGAGGTTTAGTTTTCCAGATACAATTTTTACAGGGCTGTGTCAATCTTTTATGTTCATGTTCAGTTACCTATATTCCATATGCCTTTAAAAAAATCTTTGCTGAAAAATGAGTGCAACTACATCAATTTCTTTTCAACTACTCTCCCTTGCCCATCAATTGGGGAATGGCTATACGGTATATGAATGTGATGGAATATTATTGTGCTGTAAGACATGACAAGCAGGATGATTTCAGAAAAACCTGAGAACACTTATATGAACTGATATAAAGTAAAGTGAGCAGAGCCAGGAGAGCAGTGTACACAGTAACAACAATATTATAAAATGATCAACTGTGAATGGCTTAGTTATTCTCAGCAATACAATGATCTAAGACAATTCTGAAAGACATGATAAAATTACTATTCACCTCCAGAGAAAGAACTAATGGAATCTGAATGCAGCTTGAAGGATACTTTTCAAAATTTCTTTATGTTTCTTTTTTGGGGGGATTTTTTGGTCTGCATTTTCTTTTGTAACATGGCTAATATAGAAATATGTTTTGCATGACTGCACATGTATAATCTGTAACAAATTGTTTGCCTTCCTAAGGAGAGGGGAGGGGAGAGAGGGAGGGAGAGAATTTGGAAATCAGAATTTTTTAAAAAAGAGTGTTAAAATTGTTTTTACATGTAATTGAGAAAAAATGAATTTAAACTACTCTACCTTGTACACAATGGCTATAACAATGTAAATGCAAAGAACAACAGCTACAAATCAATCAAAATTAAAAAATTATAAAAATTATGAAGAACTAGCTTGGTCCCAAAGAAAAGATGAGAAAATACCTATTCTTATTCCTTTGTAGACATCCGAGGTTCCAGGTATGGAACACTGCATATAACATCAACTTTTTTTTGATGTATTCATAGGTTTTGCTGAATTTTTTTCTCTTCCTATTTTCAAACAAGGCCTTTTTTTTTAATAAAAGATGGCTCTTTGGTAAGGGGAAGGGTAGTGGGGGGAGTCTAAGTGATGTAAAAACACAATATATCAATAACCATCCATTTTTAAAAATAAGTAGCTCTCCCTTTTCTTTCTCATTAGAATTGTTTCCAGATCTTCAGAATTTCTTTTTTTGGAGGTTTCTATCCCTCTTGTATTAACTTTCTCTAGAGAATTTTAAGGCATAGCAGCTTACTTAGACTTTGAATCCCTTGAAATCTGTTGTACAACAGTCTAGAGTATACAACAGGTTATACTTACCATTCCTCTTCTTTATCACAAATTTTAAAATGGACTGATCACTGCCCCCAAGATTTCCATCATTTCTACTTTAACATCCAGTTCTTCCTTATTGGTCAGAATAAGGTCCAGAATTGTAGTTTTTTTTCTTTTTTCATCTCTCGAAGAATGAAATTCATCATTAAGGCCAGCCAAGAATTTGTCAGATGTTCTGCTTTTTGTAAAAAGAACCCCAGCAGATAGCCACATTACAGAAACAACATTCTAGTCACCACTGTATCATGACTATACTAGATTTCTGGTCTGTTTCTTGAACTCCACTCTTAGTTCCTTTTAATATCCAGGTAGTCTAAAGTATATTCCCAAATAATACTGCTTTCACTTTCTCCCTCTGTTAATCCTTCCTAAACCACTCTCCATGGTTTTCCTCACCCCCCTCAGATTCTTAGATTTCTTGACATGACAGCAGACTTTTCTACTGTTCATCTTAGGATTTAAAGAAATAACTATTTTGGTACTCCTCAGCAGGAAGTCATGAACCATTACTATTCATTTTCTTCCTTTGACCCTTATTTCTTATATCACCTATGAATCTATGTCAGCATTCCTTAGAATTCTTTTGAAACAAGAAGCTGTTTTCTTCTGGGGGTCCAGCTCTCTCCTTGACAAGAAGATTTTTTTACCTATTGCTTGGGTCTAAGTATTTAGTAGTTCTTTCTTTCATTATCCTTCATCTATCCTACACTTTTTTGTCTGTTTTTACCTTGAAGCTCATCTTCCATTTTTTCTTTGGTGAGGCAAATGCATTTAAGTGACTTGCCCAGGGTCACACAGCTAGTAAGTGTTAAGTGTCTGAGGCCAGATTTGAACTCAGGTCCTCCTGACTCTAGGGCTGGTGCTCTATCCACTGTGCCACCTAGCTGACCCCCTCATCTTCCATTCTTTTAAGGAACTCTTCATTCTCCCCAGTAACACATGGAGAGAGAGTCTTCTAGCTTTTTCATCTTCCCTTCCAGAATGGAAACCATTTTGTACTTTGAACATGTGTAATAGTTATTCTCGGCATGGGCAGAAACCCTAATATAGTATGCTCTGTTAAGATCCCTGCAAAATCCCCCTTGCCCTCTCTACTTGCTGGAAGCAAGAACCACTGTCTTTATTCATTTTTGTTGGTAGCTCTCACAGCCCATCTTTTTGGCAAGCTGCTTGCTGTCCTCAAAACATTTGAGACATCATTTAAGATATGAATTACCAGCCTCAGACACTTGACACTTATTAGCTATGTGACCCCGGGCAAGTCACTTAACCTCGATTGTCTCACCAAAAAAAAAAAAAGATATGAATTACAAGAAAACTATGTGGGTCAGTTTTCTAGCTTGAGTGAAGGATAGCAGATGGACAACCTGGATGTTCCACTAGTATCCAAGAAGTATTAAAAGAAACAGAGGGAAATACCTAGTGCATTGAGTAAATCCTTCATGAAAGCCTTATGAAAAGTTATGGACAAGAATCATACAGGTGAGAAGGCAGGGATAGATCATAATCTGCACTTGTTGAGGGAGAGATTACCCAGTTCATGAGATCACAGATCCATTAAAGTACATAGTGATTTTCTTATCATAATTCTGTGAAATAAGCTGGCTAAATATTGTCCCCATTTTACAGGTAAAGAAACTGAGACTCAGAAAAGTGAAGTGATTTTTCCCAATTTCACGTAGCTAGTAAACATTGGAGCTAAAATTTGGATTCAGCACTCCTTCTGTACCCTATAGCCTAAAATGAAAGCCTAGAACCATCAAGTAAATTGCCCAGGGCAACCCAGAAAATTGTAGAAATTGAATAGGAGTAGAAGACCTGGCTTCTAGGTCTGCATGTGGTACCAACCAACTCTCTGACCTTGGACAAGTCACTTTGACCTCGAATCACCCTGCTATTCTCCTCTGCAAATTGAAGAGGCAAGGCTAAAGAATCTCTGAGGTCCTTTCTATCTCAGACAGTCTAAATCTACCAGATGAAGAGGATTTCTTCATCTATGAGATCATTACTGCATTAAAAGACTTCATTTCAATCAACAATGTTTATTGATTGTTGATTGATTGGTCCTATAAGAATCAAGATTAGAATGCATGATATCTAAGTGGTCTCCTAAGACTCAGCAGGAAAGCAGTAAAAAGATGAGTTTCCTGCTTCAAAATCCAATCATATCTAAATGACCGGTAGGCATAATTATTCTATGGGTGCCAATACTGAAAGTATAAGCACTTCAAGGCACTCATTTTCTGATGACTATTTGAGACTAAAAGGTTATAAATCAATATTGCATCTGTTCAACGCCATATGAAAAAAGAAATAGTCCAAGTCACTCATGATTGGAGATATACAAATCAAAGCAACTCAAGTTCTACCTCGAACTCACATTGGCAGAAATGACAAAAAAGAAAAGCGGTATATGTTGGAGGGGCTGTGGGAAAATAGGTAAATTCATATAATGTTAGTGGAGCTGTGAATTAGTATAGTCTTTCTGGAAAAGAATTTGAAACCATGACCTAAAAGTTACTAAACTGTGAATACTCTTTAACCCAATGATACTTGTTGCTAGACCTATACATACCCCAAATAGATTAAAGAAATAGGAAAAGGACCCATATGTACACAAATATTTATAACGACTCTTTCTGTTGTGGCAAAGAACTAGAAACTAAGAGAATGGCAATCATTTAGAGAATGGCTGAACAAGTTATGGTTTGTGAATTTAATTGAATGCCGTCATGCTGTAAGAAATGATGAAAGTCAGTTTCAGAGATGCATGAGAAGACTTTTATAAACTGAAGCGAATGAAATAAGCAGAATCAGAAGAACAATTTATATAATAACAACAATATAAAGAGAAGCTGCTTTTAAAAGTCAAGAACTTAAGAACTCTGGTTAATGATCAAACATGATTCCAGAGAACTGATGATTAAGTTTGCTATCTACCTTCTGACAGAGAGGTAATAGACTAAAGATGCAGAATGGGGCATACGTTTTTGGACATGACCAGTATGGGAATTTATTTTGCTTGACTGTCCATATTTGTTCCAGAGGTTTTGTTTTTTCTTTTTTTCTTTAAGAAAAGGATAGAGGGGAGGGGATGAAATGGAGAAAAAAAATTAATACCTGTTCGTTGCAAAATAAAACAAAAATAAAACAATACAAAAGAAATTGAATGCTGTCAAATGTAAATGACCATGCTTGGACCTAAAGAAGATACATGAAAAGGTAACTCCTCCCTTCTTTGCCAAGGTGAGGTACTATGTTTGTTGAATACCACATATGTCAGACTTTTTTGATGTTTTGGTTAGTTTTAGTCAACTGTTTTTGTTTTCTCTCTTTAATCATTGTTATAAAGGATGGCTTTCTATGAGTGATAGTGGAGGCAAACATTAGGAAATGTAGATGATGCAATGACCAACAGACAGTTCCAAAGGACTTATAATGAAACATTCTGTCCACCTCTAGACAGAGATATGATGCACTCAGATTACCAATCGAAGCACATATTCCTTCCTTCCTTCCTGACAAAGCTAATGCAGGAATTGGTTTTGCACAACTATATGTATTTGTTGTGAGTTTTGGTATTTTTCTTGTTGTCTCAATGGGGAAGGGAGGGAGAGGAAGAGAATTTGTAATGAAAATAAAATAAAATTCAATTTTAAAAAATGTAGATGAGGGGCAGCTAGGTGGCGCAGTGGATGGAGCACTGGCCCTGGAGTCAGGTGGACCTGAGTTTGGATCTGGCGTCATACACTTAACACTTACTAGCTATGTGACCTTGGGCAAGTCACTTAACCCCATTGCCTAGCCAAAAAAAAATGTAGATGATGGAAAAACAAAAGATAGTAATAAAAATATTTTAAAACCACTGCATCTTACTTTCATTTTACTTTAATTCTTTGTTTAACTATTCCCTATCTGTGTGACCTGGATAAGTCATTTGTTGTACCTCTTCCACACCTCTCTTGTAAATTCCTCATCTGTAGTATGAGCAAGTCAGAGAACTGTTGGGGCACAGTGGATCAGGCATGGACAAGGAATCTGGAGACCTGAGTTCTGGTCCCAGTGCACCTATTTACTAGCTTTGACATTCATTGAGTTTCTGCCCCTTTAAAGGTCTGTGTTTTTCTCTCTGTAGAATGAGAAAGTTAGACTTTGTTGTTGTTCAGTCTTGTCCAACTCTTAGTGACCTCATTTTGGGGTTTTCTTGGCAGAGATACTGGAGTGGTTTGCCAGTTCCTTTTCCAGCTTATTTTATGGATGAGGAAACTGAGGCAACAGGGTGAAGTGACTTGCCCAGGGTCATACAGCTAGTAAGTGTCTGAGTCCGGATTTCACCTCAGGAAGATGAGTCTTCCCGATTTCCTACCCAGTGCTCTATAAACTGTACTACCTAGCTGCCCACAAAGAAAACCCCAAATGGGGCTCAAAGTTAAAGTAGCTAACCTCTTAACTCTTCTCTGACTCCAAAAGATCTATGATTCAAATGGCAGTATTGTTTTCTCTCCATCCTACCAACAGTAAGAGGTATCCCCCATCTTTCTAGATGCTTCTTTGTGAGTGACAGTGAGATGTTGTGACATTTTCTAAAGGGCTACTGAGAAGAGTAGTTGCCTTGGTTTCTCTTCCTTGTGAGTAAAGTCTTGGGCTGGTTCTGAGATAAAGATCACTTCGAGAAAGATTGGTACCAAAGGGATTTGAAATACTATGATAAGCTCTTACAGCTAGAAGAATAATTGCTCTCACAAAACTAAAAGAACAGTTTATATGATGACAACGTTATAGAGAAAAACAACTGGAAGACTTTATGACTCTGATCAGTGCAATGATAAAGCATGAATACAGAGGACCCATGAGGACTCTGTTTAGATGATGAATGATGAATGCAAAGAGCCATATATGCAGCACAGTCAGTGTGAAAGGCTGTTTGGCTGGGCATGCGTATTTATGTTGAACTTTTTGTTGTTGTTCTTCAACTAGGGGAAGGCAGTGGGAGGACAGATTACGAATTCATTTTAAGGTAATCTTTAAAAACACAATAATTGCTCACATTTATTATAAAGTGCTTTATAGACATCCCATTGGAGACTTACAACAGCTCTATGAAGTAGGTGCTATTGTTGTCTCTAGTGTATAGATAAGGAAACTGTGTCTCAGAGAAGTGGGTTGATTGGCCCAGGGTCTTTTTACAGTACTTGTTTGAGGCAGGATTCAAAACCTGATCTTTCTGACTTCAAGTAGCCCTCAAAGAAGGAACTTTGTTAATTCATCTAATCCAAGGGTTCTTAATTTTTTGGTGTCATGGAACCTTCTAGCAGTCTGATGAAGCCTATGAACCCCTTCTCAGAATGAGTGTGCATTTAAAAAAAAATCATAATTGAAGGAAATGCTAGATTTGAGTTAGAGGTTAGTGAAAATAACAATTTTTAATAATTTTTCCCCATCCAAGTTCACAGATTTCCTGAAATTTAGGGCTGTTATGGACCCCAGGTTAAGAACCTCTAATGTAGTCAACTCTCTTATTTTTTTTAAGTTAACAAGTAGCTACTTGTTTTTTTCTCTCCTTCCCATCTCTCTCCTCCAAAAAAAGATTGAAAACAGTAGAAAAACAAAATCCCTATAATAAACATACATCAAGCAAAACAAATTCCTGCATTGTCCATATGTCTGTAATATATGTCTTATTCTGCACCCTGTGGCCATCTCTTTTCCGTCAGAAGGTGGGTAACATGCTTTATCATAAGTCCTCTACAGTGTAGTTGGTCACTACACTTTCAAAGTTATTCTCTTTACAGTTGTTATGAACAATAATTGTTAACAATTGTTAAAAGTAGTATTGTAAACTGTTCTCCTGGTTCTCAATTCACTCTGCATCAGTTCATATAAGTCTTTGGAGCTTTCTTTGAAACTATCCCTTTTAGGACCCACATGTACAAAAATATTTATAGCAACTCTTTTTGTGGTGGCAAAGAATTGGAAATTGAGAGGACGCCCATCAGTTGGGGAATGGCTGAACAAGTTGTGGTAAATGAATGTAATGGAATGCTATTATTCCATGAGAAATGATAAGCAGTCAGACTTCAGAAAAACCTGGAAAAACTTACATGAACTGATGCTGAGTGAAATGAACAGAACCAGGAGAATATTGTACACAGTAACAGCAACATTGTGTGATGACTAACTTTGATAGACAACTCTTCACAGCAACGCAGGAATCTAAGACATCTCCAAAAGACTCATGATGGAAAATGCTATCTATATCCAGAGAAAGAACTATGGAGTATAAATGCAGACGGAAGCATACTATTTTCTTTTGTTTGTCTTTTTCTTTCTTGTGGTTCTTCTCTTTTGTTCTGTTTTTTCTTTCACAATATGACTAATGTGGAAATATGTTTAATATGATTGCATATGTGTAGCCTATATCAGATTGCAAGCTATCTTGGGGAGGGGAGAAAGAAGGGAGGGGAAAAATTTAGAACTCAAAATCTTATGAAAATGAATGTTGAAAACTAAAAATAAATAAATGTAAATAAAATGTTCTTAAAAAGTTAAAAAAAGAAAAGAAAAAACTATTCCTTTTATCATTTATTTAATTTTTAATTATTTCTTTCAATTATCTATAATAATAACTAGCATTTATATAGATCTCCTTTGTGCCACATACACTGTGCTAAGTGCTCATTTGCTCCTCACAACAGTTCTAGGAGGTAAATAATATTATTATCATCCCCATTTTACATATGAGAAAACTGAGGTAAACAAAGGTTAAGTGACTTGCCCAAAGTCACATAGCTGGTAAGTGTCTGAGACTGGATTTGAACTCAGGTCTTCCTGACTCCAGGTACAGCACTCTGCCCACTGCACACTGGAAAAGAAAAAACAAAGTTGTTTTTTTTTTAAATAAATAACCACAGTCAGGCAAAACAAATTCCCATATTGGCCATGTCAAAAATATCTCATTCTGCAAATTAGTCCAACACCTCTGTCTGTGAGTCCACCTCTGTCAGCAGGTAAATAGAATACATTATCATCAGTCCTGAAATCAAGGTTGATCATTGCATTGATCAGAATTTTTAAGTCTTTCTAAATTTGTTTTTACAGTTTTCATGTTTTAGTATAAATTGTTCTCTTGATTCTGCTCATTTTACTCTGTATCAGTTCTTAGAAGTTTTTCCAGGTTTCTTTGAAACTATTTTTTATAATACAGTAATATTCTATTACATTCATATACCATAATTTGTTTAGCCTTTCCACGATTCATGGGCACCCCTTTAATTTCTTGTTCTTTGCCCCTATGAAAAGAGTTGCTACAATTTTTTTTTAACTTATGGATCCTTTCCCTCTTGCTTTGATGTCTTTAGGGTATAGGCCTAATAGCATCATTGGGTCAAAGGGTATGCACAGTTTAGTGACATTTGAGACAAGGTTCCAAATTGTTTTCCAGAGTGGCTGTATCAATTCACAGCTCCATGAACAGTATATTAATTTTTGTGCACTTCAATAATTGTCATTTTCCTTTTTTGTCATCTTTGTCAATCTGATGAATGTGAGATCGAACTTCAGAATTGCTTTAATTTGCATTTTTCAGTTATTAGTGATTTGGAGCATTTTTCCACAAGCTTATTGGGAACTTGGATTTCTTCTTTTGGAAACTGCCTGTTCATATCCTTTGGACGTTTATCTATTGGGGAATGGCTCTTGTTCTCGTTAATTCGAATAAGCTCTTTATATATCTTGCATATGAGACCATTATCAAAGATTGTTTCTTAGTTAACTATTTACCTTCTTGCTTTGCTTGTGCAAAAACATTTTTTGTCTTCCATAATCCTCATTATCCCTTATTTGTTCATGAACTTTTCCTCATCTAGAGATCCAAAAGCTAAGTCTTTCCTTGCCCGTCTGAATTTGTTTATGATACAAAAGTTTATATCTAATTCCATTTTGAGTTAATTTTTGATATATAATGTGAGGTGCTTGGTCTATACCTGATTTCTGCCAGACTGCTTCCAGTTTTCCTAGCAGTTTTTGTCAAACAGTAGATCCCAAGTTTTTGAGTCCGATTTCTTATTTTGTAGAGGAGCAACCTGAAGTTCAGAGCATGGTGACTTTGAGTGGTGTGCTGGTTAATGTTTAACAGCTGGCTTTCTGAGAGAAAAATTATACCCACTACACTCTTTTAAGTTTAATCTACATTATTAATATATTCTTCATCACTTTCTTAAGTCTAGACAACCAACAAAACAACAAATCAAGCCCTGATTTGTAGTGTTTTCCTATTTCTGAGGTAAATAAATGCTCACACTGAAAATTTAACACTTGGCTCTCTTTTATAAGCCAGTAGTATAAGCTACTTAGCTATTGAGTGCTAGAGTTAAGACCCAGCCTTTTTTTTTTTTTTTAAGTCCTGGTCCAGAGTCCTGGTCCAGTGTTTCTGCCACTTAATTGCAATGACCACATTACACAAAGAATCACAAAATGTCAAAGTTGGATGGGATAGCCATGTAGTGGAGCCCACACCAAAAAAAGAATTCCTTCTACTACACTTTAAACAAATTGTCATCCACCCTTTGGGGACCTTCAATGAGGTACTGCTCCCTAAGGCAGTCTATTTCACTGTCAACAGTTCTAATTGTTAAAAGCTTTGGCTCACCTCGAGGCTAAATTTATCTCTTTGCCACTCCCACAGATTTAGTTTAGTTCTGGGCCCTGGGGCCAAACAGAGCAAGTGTGACCTCTTTTTCCCTAGACAGCTTTTCGAGTACTTATTTAGGCCTGTTGCACAAATCTGGTAAATTCGTTTTCCTGTAGGAGCTGGTAGTTGGGTGTCAAGTAAAGATTGGTCGATATCCAGTCAGAGGACAAGGGTTTGAATTCCAATTTTGCCAGCTATGCTACCTTGAGCTAGCATCTTCCCATTCGTTCACCTACCCTATTTGTCGAGTGAGAGGATTGGACTCAATTTCTAAGAGCTTTCCTAGTTCTAAATCCAATGATGCTTACTTACTCTATTGTGTTCATTTGCTGTATTGTTTCATGTTGTTTTCTGGCCTTGGCCTTTGGCCTTGTTGCTATCATTCCCATCCAATGGTAATTTAAGAATAATCTGTGATCCATTCCATTCTCAGTATTCTCATGGGCATTAGTGAAATCTGCAAGTCTCTGAAAAAAACTGCACCATTGATAGCTTTGACACAGCAAATCATTCTATCCATCTGTTCTCAATGGGCAGCATCAGGGCAGCTGTCGGATCAGTGAAAAATAGTTTTGCTTTCTTAATTTCAGAAATGATGTCAGCTTGAGCTTTGTGGCCCTATAAGCCAATAAATTTATTGTGGATTTTATTAGCTAAGTGGTCTTTTATTTCAGTCATTGCTCCTGGATATATAAGAAGCAAATGTGGGGCATTGTGAGCAGTGGCTTTTGTGAGCAGCAGCTATAGAGTTTGAGGTTGGCAGCTGCTGGAAGGTACTCCCCTTCATCTCTTCAGGGTTCAGCTCCAGTGCCACCTTCTACAGAAAGCCATTCCTCACTTCCCCATCTATTAGTGCTTTAACCTGCTCCCTCCAAATTACATACATACAGATACATATATGTATATCTGTGTATGTATGTATGTGTGTATACATTTATATATAGTCTGTATCTGTGTGATTAAATTTTTATGTATATATACATATACATACATATAGTTAACTTATCTCTTAATTTTTCCTGTCTGCCACCCCCCCTCCTCCCCACCCCCGGCCATGTAAGCTCCTTGAGTCCAGGGACTGTTGGGGGTATTTTTGGTTTGTTTTTGTATCCCCAGTGCCTGGCACATGGGCTCATATATCCAAAGCTGGAAAGAAACTCGGAGGCCCTAGCACATGTCACAGAAGAGGAAACTGACACTCACATATGTTAAGTGACTTGCCTTAGTATAACAGGTAGCAATGGCAGAAATGGGAAATGAGTCCTCTGACTCTGAATCCAGGGCTAATTCAACTGTATACATAGAGAGTGCTTAATAAATGCTGGTGGAATTGAATTGGACTGACAGGAGACCTGAAGTATTTAAAAATGACAAAGCAAATGGGGCTCCCTATAGGGAGCCAACATTTGAAATGGAAACATGTACCTTTGGCAGAGCCCATTACTACGTGGGGGAGGTGATGGGAGGCAATTCAGGAAGGGGAGAACCGGCAGGACAATGGAGATGAGCAGCTGGTTCCTATTCTCCTGCTAGTAGGGGCAAATTAGGGACTCATTTGTTCTAAACTCCTTTTGACCTTAAAGGTGCGTGCAGGTAGGCCCAGGCAACCAGATTTAGACTCTTTCTCTCCCAGGCTTTCTGAAGACCCATCGACAAGCCCAGGGGGTTTTTGTGTTTTCTAAACAAAGCTCTTGAGGAGAGTGAGCAAAGGGGGAGGGTCTGAGTTTTGAGGGACAAAAGCCTGGGGCGGGGCCCAATGGAAATACAGTTCAGTGGGCCTGAATTGATATGCTCATCCTTTAAACCCCTAGGGCTAGGAGATCACAGGGCATGAAAGTCCATCAAAGAGCACTTCTCTGCCTTGATCCAATCCTAAGCGCTGGAGCAAGGGAGCGGAAGGTTGGTGGGGGTCTGCTGAGCCCAAGGAGGCTTCTGCAGATTAGTGGCAGCCTTTCTTAGGCCCCTTGGAAGCCCTCTGCCCAACCAGT
>NW_020954930.1:192888-229546 GCF_900497805.2 Vombatus ursinus | reverse complement strand
TTTGTGATTTCAGGCCCTCTCCCCAAGTGTGGCCTCCTTTATGTTGTGTGCCATATGAGGTCCTGCAAAATAAGCCTTTCTCAGTGGGTGTCTCTCATCCCTGCCGCCTCTCCCGCACGGCTAGTTTCCAGTGTTCTTATTTGAGAAAGACAGCTGGGTGGAGTGGAAGGAGTGGTTGACCTGAAATCCAGCTTCTGTTACCCAGAAATTCAGTATCTGTGACCCTATGCAAGTCACTTCACCTCTGAGCAGATCTCCTCCACTTGAGAATGAGGGGTGGGGGTGGAGTGGCAGGGAATGATACCTGTAGTATCTGTCTCCCAGGATAGGGTTTTATTTTTTCATAAATATGGACCTAGACTTAGGATTTCATCTTTGTAGGGAGCTCCAAGTCAGGAAAGTCCCTTTACCAATGCAACATTGCCACTGTTGTACAACTTGTCTTAGGGTGGGTAACCTGAGGCCTGGAGGCCACACATGGCCCTCTAGGTCCTCAAGTGAGGCCCTTTGACTGAATCCAAACTTCACAGCACAAATCCCCTTAATAAAAGGATTTGTTTTGTAAAACTTGGATTCAGTCAAAAGATCCCACCCAAGTCTAAGATTTAGACAGATGACTGACTGACTTGAAAGATAAAGTGAACCCACTTGAGTCACAGCCAATATGTGTCAGAGGCTCGACTTGAACCCAGATCATTGGGACTTCCAGGTGGGCTTTCCACCTACTGGGCTACCTCAATCCATAGTCCACATTATATCAAAGAATCAAATAAGAGGGGGTAGAACAACTCTGTCCATGTCAGCTATTCCTGGTGGAGTCCGGTAATTGATTTGGTGTTTTTTTTTGTTTGTTTGTTTTGAGAGGGAGAGGGGAACTCTTTGAGATACTGAATTTTATTTTATTCCCCTTCCTTGCCTTGCACAGTGCTTGTAATAAATGCTTGTTGAAGGTGCCCAGCCTAGAATCGGGAAAACTCCTATTCCTGAGTTCAAATCTGGCCTCCAGACTTACTAGCTGTGTAACCCTGGGCAAGTCACTTCACCCTGTTTGCCTCAGTTTCCTCATCTGTAAAATGAGCTGGAGAAGGAAATGGTAAATCACTCCAGTATCTCTGCTAAGAAAACCCCAAAAGGAGGTCACGAAGAGTCTGATATGACTGAAACAACTGAAAGATAACAACAACAAAATGGAAGATGTACTGCTAAAAATAACAGACATATATATATGGACTTTTTTTTTTCATGTAGAGGCTTTCCAAACTCAGTCGTTCTCATGGGAGCCTCACAATAACCTAATCCTGTGTGGTAGGTAGACACAGTTCTCAGTATCCCCATTTTGCAGTTCAGCAAACTGAGGTACCAAGAAGTGACATGACTTGGTAGGCAGTTCCCCCAGCTAGGAAGTTACAGAGATGGGATTTGAAGTGAGATGCCCAGAATCAGCTAGAGAGCAAAGGTCTTTAAGGGCATCTTTTAAAGTGGCCTCTCAGTTCATTTCTCTTGTTTGTGCATCTGGCCTATACCATCATATATTACCTCTGAAGAATCAAAAAGTTTTGTTTGACTTTTAAAGTAATGACAGCCCTGGAAAGTCTTTGAGCCCTGAGAGGGTGTGCAAAGCCGCAGTTTGCATAAAAGGAATAGCTGGAATAGTGATGAAATAGCTCCCCAGCAGGGTTCCTATACTAATGGAGCAAAGAGTAGAATTATTGCCCAGGAAAAGATTAAGCCAAGTCTGAACAACACTGTGATTTGTGAGTATAAACAGTTTCACTATAGGTGAAGCAATTTGTACTCAGAAAAGAGTTTACCTTCCACAGCCACTTTTCCTGATTTGTAAATTGTAATTGATGTGAAATTCTTTAAACCCTCAAAGGATTTCACTCATATAGAGAGAACCAGGCCAGATGATTGAGTATGAACAGGCTTTTTTCGGTAGTGAATCAGTGTTGTTCAAACCAGATTATATGACGCTCAGGAAATGAAATGTGTTTTACAGTGAATCATTTTATAGACACTGCATTTTCAGTTTATTTCAACAAATATTTCTTAAGTACCAATATGGCAGGGAGACAGAATCTGGGGAGGAGGGCAAGATACAGTTCCTACCCTCAAGGATCTTACATTTTCATGGGATGGAGGTAGGGAGAGACGGAGCAAAATTCCATATGTATACAGAGGTACTCAATTCATGGCACTATACATCGATATTATCTAATTTCAACTAGGTATTCACTACTGCATAGCCATACCTTTTTTCTTTGTTGGTTGATTCTGTGTCCCAGTTCCCCACAAGCTGTTTTAAACTTTCTCTCTCCTCAAGCCTCCTCTGCTCCTAGGTGTCCATGCTTCCTATTTTACAAGTAAAACTGAAACAATCCATAGTTATCTTCCTCCATACCACAAAATACCTTCATACGTCTTTATACCACATTTCCAAAATACCTCCATACTTCCTCATGCTCATTTCCTTTACTTGAGTCTCTGAGGCTAAGATGGCCCTTCTCAAGAAGGCTACTCTCTCTATTTAGGCCCTTGATCTCATCTCTTCTCCTCTTCTCCATTGAAGAGCTTATCCCATTGATTTGTCTCAAAGCTACCCACTTCAGTTTTCCCCTATATATTAGCTATGTATCCACTGCCTGCAACCATACTCAATTCCCTCCCATCCTTTAAAAAAAAAAAGCAAAACCAACAACAACCTATATTTGAGCCTGCCATACCCTCAAGTTATCATTCTGTACCACTGTCCCCTTTCATTGCTAAATTCCTAGAAAGAATCCTCTGCTTGCTACCTCCACTTTTTAACCCTTTTGCAATCTGGCTTCCCCAATATTCTACTTCCTTTCACCAAGGTTCCATTAGTCTCTTAACAACTAAATTTGATGATCCTTTCTCTGTCCTCCTCCTGTTTGACTTATGATCAGCATGTTGACCATATCCTTCTCCTTTTGAATATTTTGTGCTCCCTTGACACTGCTCTTTCCTGGTTCTTGACCTGTCATTTTCCTTTGCTAAATGATCTTCCATCTGGTACTCCCTTACTGTAGATGCAGGGCTCTGTCCCATCTCTTCCCTGCTTTCATTCTTTCCCTTGTTGACTTAATCAATTCCCATGGGTTCAGCTAGCATGTCTTTGTGGATAATCCCCAGATCTATATGCTATGAGTAGTCTTTTTTTCTTTGTATTCCCAGTGATTAGCACAGTATCTAGCGAGTAGTAAGTGCTTAATAAATGTTTGTTGATCAATTAATTGATCACTAGTGTCCCTGTTTATAGTCTTTCCCATCTCTTATCTTTCCTTATATAGTGACCAAAATAATCTTCTTAATCACTAAGTCATTTCTTTCCTACTCAGAAATCTTCATTGGGAAGGAGATGCCCATCAGCTGGGAAATGACTAAACAAATTATGGTATGTGAATGTAATGGAATGCTATTGTTCCACAAGGAATGTTGAAGGGGATGGTTTTAGAGAAACCCTGGAAGACTTACAGGAACTTATGTACAGTGAACTGAGCCAGGAGGACAATTTATATTATTATGATAACACTGTAAAACAGTTTTGAAACGCACAATGACCAGCCATAATTCCAGCAGACCAATGATGAAACATGGTACCCACCTCCTGATAAAGATGTGATAGATTCAGAGTGTAGGATAAGATGTATGGACAATGATGGAATTTGTTTTTCGTGATCATGCATATTTGTTATGAGGGCTTTGTTTTTCTTTTTTCTTTTTCAGTGGTGGAAGAGGAGAGAAAATGCATTTTTGTTAATTAAAAAATAAAATATAGTTTAAAAACAAAAAAATCTTCAGTGACTCTTTATTGCTTCTAGGATGAGAAATAAACTTCTCAGCCTACTCTTTAAGACCTTTCACAGCCTACCTTTCCAGCTTCGCTGTATCCCCAGCACTTAGCCTAGTACTTGAAACATAGTAAGGGCTTATTAATTTCATGTTGATGATTGACTGATGTGTTCCTACCAAATAGACCTATTATTTGTTTCTAAATTCAACATTCCATCTTCCATCTCTGTGCATTCACACAAGTGCAGGCTAGTCATTCCCCATGCCCTGAATGCACCTACCTCTCAGAATGTTTCTACCTCTCAGAATCCTCGTAAAGCACAGCTCAGGCTCCATATCTTCCATTAAGCCTCCTTGATCCTCTTTGTTGTTAGTGCCTGCTACTCCCTCAATTTATTTTTATATACTTATCAGTGAACATGTCCTATTTCTAACAACTTCCCAGGAAAATGTCCAGGATTCAGTTACTAAATTAGCACTTCTTTCCTATTGACACCTTTCTTCAATGTTCTGAGTCTGGAAAATGTACTCATCTTCCAGTAGAAATGGAGATGCTGACTATTCTGGGTAGCAGTTTCAACTTGTAAAGTAGAGGTGGGGACAAGCTGATAGTCACTCATATCATGCCCAAAGCACATAGCCCTGGTATGGCAATGAGTCATGGATGGCCAGACTGACTGTTCTTCTTTAAGGCCACCAGCAAGTTTAGGACTTGCATCAATATTATCCCCTTCAAGTAACTCAAGCTTCTTCCTTTTACTGGGTTTACCATATCTCAGGTCAGCTGCCCGGGGCACCAACTCTTTTTCTGCTCCTTTTTCTTACATGGTTTAATAGGAGTTAACTAATATGCTTTATGGGGAAATATAGGAGGGAACAATAACAAATAAAAGGGGAAAGTTATAATATGATTTTTGGAGAAGGAAATGGCAAACTACTCCAGTATCTTTCCCAAGAAAACCCCAAATGGGGTCATAAAGAGTCAGACATGACTAAAATGACTGAACAACTATATGACTTGGGTTTTTTTTCCCATCAATTCCGGATTTCCATGCACATTGGGAGAGGTAGTATACTGTAGTCATTGTCATTATGGAAAGAATTCTGTAAGAGTGCCCCAGAGTTTCATGCAGCTTAATTCTTCTATCAGTTTTAAGACATAGTTAGCATGATGACCAACTTGAAGGATTACCCAAGACTGTGGGGTAGGTTGGAGAGGATGGGTGAACATGTCGAATGATAGAGTTAGGATTTTTTAAAAAATATATTTCCAAAAGCCAGAACATTGGCCCAGATCTAAAAAAAATAAGATTTAATAGAGGCAAATGTAAAGACTTACAATTGAGCTTTTTTTTTTTCAATGCAATCAATATAAGAGACCAGTTTATCTGGAGGTTTTAGTGAATTGCAAAACTTACTGTTTGTCAGTGATGTGATTGGGTAGCTTAAAAAGCTAATGGAATCTTCAGCTGCATTAAGAGAGGTATAAAGTCCAGAAGGCGGGAGGCAATAGTCCTGCTGTCTTCTACATAGTCAGATCACATCTGGTGTTGCATATTTAGCTTCCCTCTAGGTACCCCATTTTATAAAAGGCATTGATAAGCTGGAAAGGGCCCAGAGGAAGGATAACTAAGATGGTGAAGGGCCTCAAGCTCTTGGAATATGAGGTTGAAAGAACTAAAGATGGTTACCCTGGAGAAGACTTGGGGAACATACTAGCTGTCTTCCAAGGATTTCAAGAGTTGTCATGTAGAGGAGGGAGTAGAGCTGCTCTGCTTAGCCCAAAAGAGTGGCACTAAGTAGGAGCAATGAATTAGAGTTAGAGAGAGGAGGATGTAAGCTGGACACAAAGGAAAACTCCCTAACTATGAGAGAGCTGTCCACAATTGGAATGTACTGCCTAGAGGATGTAGGAGGTTCCTCCACACTGAATGAAGGGATTCCAGCAAAGGTTGCATGTGGGCTTGTCAGGGATGTTGCAGAGGGAAATTCTTATTCAGATATGCATTAGAGAAGATAGCCTCTGAGGTCCCTTCCAACTTTGTAATTCTCTGATTAGAAATTCTGTATTTAGTGGAAAGGACACTAGTCCTGGGGAGACACACACACACACACACACACACTCACACGTTCTGCATTTGCATTCATGCCCTGTCTGACCCATGGAAAGTCACTTTACTTTTGTTAACCTATTTCCCCATCTGTAAAATGGGTCTAGTGGTACTTGTACTACCTATATCACAGGGTTTTTTATGAAGAAAGCCCTTTGTGATTAATAAAATGAGAGCTGCTTTTATGACTAGGGTAGGGCCTATTACCCTGTATTGTGTTCTGAACCCCTTGGGCAGAGTGGTAAAGCCTATAAATTCCTTCTCAGAATAATATTTTTAAATGCATAAAATAAAATCTATATGATTACAAAAAAACCCCAATCTTATTCAAATGAAATTATCAAAATGTTTTAAAAACAAGTTCACAGACCCCAGGTTAAGAACTTTTGGACTCTAGAGCATTGCCAGCTCTAGTGCTTTCTCAGTCTCTCACACTTATCTGGCTTATCCCTTTGCCTCTCTTAGGTCTTATTCCCTTGTCACACTTGCTAGATGTTATCCCAGATCTCTGTCTCAAGCCAATGGATTATATTTGGCAGTGGTACAGATGTTTTCAGTGATGCCAGAATATGTGTTCCTAATTCTTGGCTATAAGTAAGAATGCATTTGGGCTTAGACTGGGAGTTCTTAACCTAGGGTCCATGAACTTGTTGTTAAAATATTTTGTTAGCTGTACTTATCAAAATGACAAAGGTGTGTGTGACACAAAGAAGGTTAACCCCCTGTCCTAGAAGGATATCATGCCCCTCTCTCTTGCCCTTTCTACAGTATCTCCACACTGACTTATAATTTCCAGTATCATGTTAGGGAGGAAAGTGTACTGTATAGCCCAGAAACTGTCCACTTGGCCTTTTGCCATACTATGTGCACACCACTAAATATTGGAGGCTTTGACTTTCTTTTGGGAGGGGTACAAAAGTAGACAGATGGCAAAAGAAGAATCCTGGCTTCTATTGGGATCATTTGATAACTTATGGGGAGAAGGAATGCTGGGATTATCATTTGATGACTGTTTGATTAGATCTGACAGATTTCAAACATTTTCCAATTCCTCCTGGGAGCTGGGGGCAGTGTACATGATTTGGCAGCTAGAAATCAGGAGTGGAATAAGTCTCAAGTTAAAATGCATTCTCTGTGCACACAGCCTGGGAGATATGGCATCCCTCCCATAGTTTGGAACTTGAGGTGGCCAACCTGAATGATGGGGGTGGGGAGAGAGAACCAAAGTTGGGAATCCACACCATGTGTTGCTTCATTAGAATCCGCTTACAAAAAAAAAAGAAAGAGAGAGAGAAAGAAAGAAAGAAAATGGAACTCATCTCATCAGCCTGATTTTATGGTATCTGATTAGACCACTATTTTCTCAGCAGGCCCCTTTTCTTTAAACTGTTGACTATGGATGGCCTGCTGAATAGAATGAACTTTGGACCACTAAATTGCAACATTAAGGTTATTTAGTGTAATTTATGGGGGGAAAATGAGGGAAGCCATGATGACTTACTTCATATTGCTAGTTGCTAATGATATCTCCATTTTATCTGAACAGGTGAGTGTTTGGTTCATTCCCTCCCCCTTTCTGTCTGCACTGTCCGTTCTCCCCCCACCCCCATTATGGAACACTGTTCAATGAGAGCCCAAAAGGAATGGTGTTTAGCAGCTGTATGGATTGTAAATTTAAAATTAATAGTTCTTATACAAGTATTTATAAACATCAGCTATCACCTCCCTCTTGATAAAGTTCCATATTGTAAGTGTGCTTATTTAATAAATCCCTTGATCCAATGCTTTCTTTGTAATTACACAGAAATTGGTAAAAGCCTAAATTGGCTATAGTGGTTTGCCTTGCATTGTCTTCCTTCTTTTGAGACACAAAGGAAGGTGGTGAACTCATGTGTTATTTGTTTAAAGCATCCTGATGATTAAAAAGAATGTGGAGTGCCCTTTTTTTCCTGATTGGTTGAGGAAAAAAAAACCAGGGAAATAGGCTTCCAGCTATCCATGCTATTGAAAAACAAAAAGGCATATCATAAGACAACAGAGGATGGAAAGCAGGAATACTCCAGTTTGATGAGGGTGAGGAGATGCAAATTATTTATAAGGAACCCAATGCTGTAGCCGATGATTCCCAACTCTCCTTTGGTGGACAAAGGGCTGGCTGTCTCCAGGGATCCAAAGGAGTCTCTTGAATATGTGCAAATGTACTTTATTTTATTTCGCTCCATTTTTTCCAACAAAAATTTATATAGCACTTTCTCTCTTTTTTGGCATGTAGGTGGGCAGATGGCATTGGGAGTGGTATCAATAATATCAAAATCAGAGAAGAACTAAAAGAAAGCTGGGCCTTGAGTAATTAAAAGTCCTCATTAGTCCTAGAAACCAGATAATGAAACATGCCTCCCTCCTTTTGATAGTGAGGTGAAGGATTGTGAAGACATAATGTTGTATACATTGTCAGACATGGTACCTGGACTGAGTATTTTTGCTTACCTGCTTTTCTTTTGTCACAAGGAAGGCTTCAGTTTTGAAGGGAGGGGTTAATTCTAGGAATTATAATAAAAGGTACCAACAAAACTTATTTTAAAAAAAATTAAACTTAGTATTCCAGCTACAAAGTGGTTGAGAATTACCCCTCTAGGTCTACAGTTAGGCTTGTTATCCTATAACAAAAACCATTTGGGGACAATGATACCCAGGATTCCCAGTGGCTCCTAGACTGTGAAGATTAATAATCAACCAAGCATTTGTTTATTAAGTGTCTGTCAAATGCCAGGCACTGCACTAAGCTCTGGGGTACAAAGAAAAAGCAAAAACAGTCCCTGACCTCAGGGAGCCAATATATTTTTTTATTTTTTAGAGGCAATAGGGATTAAGTGATTTGCCCAGTGTCACACAGCCACTAAGTATCTAAAGCTAAATTTGAACTTAGGTCTTACTGACTCCAAGGCCAGCAGTCTATCTACTGCATCACCTACTTGCCCTAGGAGCCTACATTTTAATGGAAAAGCCAACGTGTATATGTAAATAACACCCCTCCCCCCCCAAAAAAGGTTGGAAAATGACATCAGGAATTCACAAAAGTTTTCTATGATAAAATCATCATGATGGCCAGAAATAGCACTAGGAAAATCAAGTTCACTGAATGGATGATATTTATTTTTAGTTTTCAACATTCATTTCCATAAGATTTTGAGTTCCAAATTTTCTCCTCATCTCTCCCTTCCCCCCACCCCAAGACAGCATGCAATTTGATATAGGCTCTACATATACATTCATATTGAACCTATTTTCACATTAGTCTTGTTGTAAAGAAAAATTAGAACCCATGGGAGAAACCATAAGAAAGAAGAAACAAACCAAAAAAAAAGAAAAGAAAAGAAAAGAGAGACAACAAATAATATGTGTTGATCTGCATTCGGACTCCATAGTTCTTTTTCTGGATGTGGACAGCATTTTCCATCATGAGTCCTTTGGAGTTGTCTTGGATCTTTACATTGCTCAGAAGAGCTCAGTATATCCGAGTTAGTCATCACACATTGTGGCTGTTACTTTGTACAATGTTTTCCTGGTCCTGCTCACTTCACTCAGCATCAGTTCATACAATTCTTTCCAGATTTTTCTGAAGTCTGCCTGCTTATCATTTCTTATAGCACAATAGTGTTCCATTACATTCATATACCACAACTTGTTCAGCCATTCCCCAATTAATGAGCATTCCCTCAATTTCCAATTCTTTGTCACCACAAAAAGAGCTGCTATAAATATTTTTGTACATGTGGGTTCTTTTCCCATTTGTATGATCTTTTTGGAATACGGACCTGGAAGTAGTATTGCTGGGTCAAAGGGTATGCATAGTTTTATAGTCCTTTGGACATAGTTCCAAATTGCATCCATCAACCATCCAGAATGGTTGGATCAGTTCACAATTCCACCAACAATGCATTAGTATTCCAGTTTTCCCACATCTTCTCCAGCATTTAGGATGATACATCTAATGTTGTCACCAGTCCTCATCATAGGTCTGCACCATATGAATTAAAACAACTAAGAGGTCACAGGCCCCTTGCATGCAGCTTTTCCCAAGGCCTAAATAAATACCAGAACTCAGTCCAAGTATTTAGTGTTCCCAGGCTCACCAGTGAAAGCCTCCCCCGCCTTAGAAGCACTCTCCGGGGGATGATACCAAATACTGGCCCTTTTAGAGACCTGACAGAGGGCCTACCATCTTCTTCCATGGGAGTTGAAGAATACTCCTTATCACCTTTATCCAGGATATTTAAATGACTACCAAATAAGCCAAAGGATCTTTTTTCTCCAAGAAAACTTTTAGTCATCATGATTATAAAGAGATAATTTTACCTCTCCCCTGTCATTAAAAAGCAAGGTCCCTCCCAATAATTTTACCCTTTAATCCCCCAAACCCTTTCTGGGAAGGAGTTATGTGAATCATCTCAGAAAAAAAAAACCTGCCAATTAAGGGGGACCTGAATAAGTCCCCTAGGTTGCATGGACCCTTATAAGAGGACAAAAAACCCAAGAATCATGTGACCCTGTACAGAGAATGAAATGAGGAAGGGCCAAGAGGGTCATCTGGGATTATATCCAAAAATAGTCCATCCTGGTCATGAAAGTCCTCCTGAAGGACAGATCCAAGAAACCACTGGAATAGAAAGTCCTTCTTATTCTTGAGGTAGCACTGATTTATCAAAGGCCTCTGGAAGATAGGATACTAAACCCCAATACTCAAGAGTATGATGAGGAAGCTGCTGGTCCAAAAGTCCATTCCACTATTCTGTGATACCAGCTGCCTGAGGATGGTACGGAAGATGGTCAGACTAATAATTATGGTAGAAATGGGTGCAATCCTGAACCTTTGCAGTGAAATGGACTCCCTGATGAGAGGCAATACCAAGGGGCCCACAGTGAAGAAGGATATATTCCATAAAGGTTAATAATGTCTACAGCAGTAGCAAACTTAATTGGTACTGAAATCCCATATCCTGAATACATATAGCAAAGGCCAGTAAACTGCCAGATAGAGGAAAAAGGCCAATATAATCAATTAGCCAATCAGAGGCAAATTGAGGACCACATGACATCATACCATACTGATTTCTCAAAGGCAGATATGGATGGGCATGAAGAGCATTGTTGGGCAGAAGTAGCTACATCATCATTGGTAAGGGAGTCATACGGTCCCACACCCAATACAACATAGCATCATGGTCTCCATGTCCAGATTGTGGATGACCCTAATCTCCAGCCCCAGCTGTTCTTGTTGAGGGCATGTGCGAACCTGGATATTCAGTTTGTTAGAGGGCATATGAGGGCAAAAGAGGCTCTCCACTTTGGGGTCAGAATCAATGGAATAATTTTACTGTTGTTTCTCACAGCATATAGTTGTTTTGTTGTTGTTGTTGTTGGCTGGGGTGTGCCTGTTAGAAACAACGTGTTCCTCGTCTTTGTGGCACACAGCCCAATTGTGCCAGAAGCAGCCTGGTGTGGACTTATGCCAGCAGTGGGAAGGCCCTAACTAGCTGGGGAGGCAAGAAGCATCACAAGTCTTAGCCAGCTAGGTGGACCAATAGCAGGAGTTGTATTATTGAAAGCCCTCATCACCACATGCCTGGTCTATTATAGTAACTTGCTGCTTGGTCTTACTGCCTTAAGTCTCTCCCCGCTCCATTCCATCCTCTACTCACATGTCAGACTGATCTACTGAAAACATAGGTCAGATCCTATAATCCCCCCTGTTCATTCAACTTCAGTGGCTCACTTTTGACTCCAGGATCAAATATAAAATCCTTTATTTGGTTTATAAAGTCCTCTAAAACCTGCCCCCCCCCACCTTTTTACTTTTATTATACCTTATACCTGCTTCCCTCCCCCCCACCCCCACCCAGGTACTCTTCAATCCAGTGACACTGGCTTTCTTGTTCTTCCTCACACATGAATGACACTCCATCTCCCTGTACCAAGCACATTCATCAGCTATCGCCTATGCTTAGAAATCTCTCTCTCCTCATCTCTATCTCCTAGCTTCCCTGGCTTCCTTCAGATCTCAGCTTCTGCTTTCAATTTTAACACTCTTTTGGTTTTTTTTTTTAATAGTCAGTAAACATTTATTAAGTACTTACTATGTGCCAAATACTGTGCTAAACACTGGGCATACAAATAAAAATAAAGATGATCCTTACCCTCAAGGTGCTTTGTAATCTTTTTTTAAGAAAGTATTTATTATTTATTTTTAATATTCTTTTAAAATTTTGAGTTCCATATTATCTCCCTCCCTCACACCCCTCATCCATTCATTGAGAAGGCAAAAATTATGATATCAATTATATGTATGGAATCATGCAAAACATATTTTTGTATTATTCATACTACAAAAAAGCAAGAAAATTATTCTTCAATTTGCACTCAGAGTTTATCAGTTCTGTCTCTGGAGATGGATAACATTTTTTCAGCATGAGTCCTCTGGAATTGTCTTGCATCACTGTATTGACCAGAGTAGCCAAATCTTTCACAGTTGATCATCATTACAACATTGCTGTTACTGTGCACAATGATCTTCTGGGTCTCTTCTTACTTCACTTTGCATCAGTTCATAAAGATCTTGCCATGTATTTTCTGAAACCACCCCCTAATCATTTTTATAGCACAATAGCATTCCATCAGAATCACATGTCACAACTTGTTGAGCCATTCCCAAGGTTATGTGTATCCTCCCAGTTTCCAGGAGCTGCTATACATATTTTTGTATATATAGGTCTGTTTCCTTTTTCTTTGATTTCTTTCAGTTACAGACCTAGTAGTGGTATTGCTGGATCACAGTTTTATAGTCCTTTATTGTTCTACAGATTGTTCTCCAGAATGGTTGGACCAGTTCACTACTCCACCAACAATTCATTAATGTACCTATTTTCCCTCATCCCCTCCAGCATTTGTCATTTCTGATAGGTGTAAGATACTACCTCAGAGTTACTTTAATTTGTCTTTCTCTAATCAATAGTAATTTTGAGCTTCTTTTCATATGACTATAGATAGCTTTGATGTCTTCTTCTGAAAACTGCCTGTTTATATCCTTTGACTATTTGTCAATTGGGGAATGGCTCTTATTTTTATAAATTTAACTCAGTTCTATAATATATTTGAGAAATAAGGCCTTTATCACAGAATCTTGCCATAATTTTTTATATTCATTGTGTATGGTACTTTTAGCAAAATGTAGTTTCCCTGATTATTTCTTTTAAGTCTAATTTTGCATTTGCTTCATTTGATATCATGTTTGCCACTCTGCCCTCTTCACTTCTGCTGATGTAGATTAGACTCTGCTCTAACCCTTCATTTCAACTCTGTGTGTGTTTTTCTATCCCAAGTGTGTCTCTTGTATACAACATATTGTTGGATTCTGGTTTCCAGTCCATTCTGCCATCCACTTCTGTTCTATGAGTTAGTTCATCCCATTCACATTCACAGTTATGATCACTAACTGTGTGTTTCTCTCCATCTCATTTACCTGTTGATCCTTCTCTCTTTTTATCTTGTCCCTCCTCAAAAGTCTGTCTTGCTTCCTAACACTACCTCCTTCAATCCACCCACCTTATATCTCATATCCTCTTCCCCTCCTATCTCCCTATTTGGTAAGATAGATTTTTATACCCAACTGATTGTGTATATATATATTTTTCCCTCTTTGAACCAATCCCAGTGAGAGTGAGGTTGCAACACCACCTCTCCCCCGTTTCCTCCTCCACTATAAAAAAGCTCTTTCTTGTATGCATCCTTTATGTGAGAAAATTTGCCCCATTCTGCCTCTTCCTTTCTCCTTCTCCCAGTGCATCTCTTTCTCACCCCTACATTCTTTTTTTGGAGACTATCCCAACATAATCGACTCACCCCTATGCCTGCTATTTATTCAGATTCCTTCCAACTTCCCTAATAATGATAAAGTTCTTAGGAGTAAAATGTATCATCTGAATCCCTTATGATTACTCTTTCATTTTTACCTCTTTATGGTTCTCTTTGTTTGAATGTCACATTTTCTATTCCACTCTGGTCTTTTCATTAGGAATGTTTGTAAGTCCTCTATTTCACTAAATATCCATTTTTCCCCCTGAAGGATTATACTCAGTTTGGCTGGGTAGGTAATTCTTGGTTGTAATCCTAGCTCCTTTGTCTTCTGGAATATCATATTCCAAGCCCTCTGATCCTTTAACATGGAAGCTGCTAAATCTTGTGTGATCCTGACTGTGCCTCTGTGATATTTGAATTGTTTCTTTTTGGATGCTTGCAACATTTTCTCATAGACCTGAGAGCTCTGTAATTTGGCTATAATATTCCTGGGAGTTGTCATTTTGGGATCTTTTTCAGGAGGTGACTGGCAAATTCTTTCAATGTCTATTTTACCCTCTGGATGCTAAGTTATCAGGGCAGTTTTCCTTGATAATTTCATGAAATATGATGTCTAGGCTCTTTTTTTTTTTACCATGTCTTTTTGGTAGTCCAGTAATTCTTAAATTATCTCTCCTTTATCTATTTTCCAGGTCAGTTGTTTTTCCAATGAGGTATTTCACATTTTCTTCTTCTTCTTTTGGCCTTGTCTTATAATTTCTTTAAGTCTCATAGAGTCATCAGCTTCCATTTGCCCAATTCTAATTTTTAAGGGCACAGTGGATAGAAAAGTGGGCCTGAAGTCAGGAAGACCTGAGTTCAAATCCAACCTCAGACACTAGCTGTGTGACCCTGGGCAAGTCACTTAACCCTGTTTTCCTCAGTTCCTCATCTATACAATGAGCTGGAAAATGAAATGACAAGCCACCCCAGTATCTTTACCAAGAAAACCTCACAAACAGGTCATGAAAAGTTGGACACAACTGAATGACAAAATCTCTTTTAAGGAGTTCTTTTCTTCCTTGAATTTTTTGTATCTCCTTTTCCATTTGGCCTATTTTGCTTTTAAAGAAGTTCTTTTCTTCAGTGAATTTTTGTGCCTCTTTTACCATTAGGCCAATTTTGGGGGTTTTTTGGTGATATTTTCTTCCATATTTTTTTGTGCCTCTTTTACCAAATTTAATTTTTTTTTTATAATTTCCTTGCATCACATTCATTTCTTTTCCCAATTTTTCCTCTACCACTCATCAGTTTCTTTCACTCTTCCAGGAAATCTTGCTGGCCTTGTGTCCAATTAGCATTTTTTCTTTTAGATTTTGCTTATACTTGTTTTCACATTGTTGTCTTTTTCTAAGTTTATGCCTTGTTCTTCCCTGCCACTGTAGTAGCCTTTTTATGGTCAAGTTCTTTTTTTGTTGTTGCTCATTTTCCCAGACTGTTTTATCACTTTCAACTTTATGTTAAAGTTAGGCTCTGCTCACCTAAGTGTAGGGTGGCACTGTGCCAAGCTTCAGGCTTTGTCATGTTAGTGTTTTCAGAGTTAGTTCTGGGGGTCTGTAAGTTTTCATTGCTTCCACTGTGATATTTTTCTGGGAAAGGTGTGATCACTGCTCTCCTGGTCTGGTGTCTGGTCTTTACCCAAGAATGGCCCCTCCTGCCCTGCCACTGCAAGTACCAATACTCCTCTTGGCCCTGGAACTATGACCATGGCCCCTGTTCCCTTGTGACTGACTATAAATACTCCTTTCCATCCTGGAACTGCAGCCCAGAGCTGCTTATGGGCAGTAGAATTGTCAGTCAATGCCAGCTGCACCAGGTGCCAGCAAAGGGTCCTCTGTAATCTCTTTCTGACCAGTTGTCCTACCCCCTTACCATCTTTGGGCTGAGAGCTACTGATGCTGCTGCTGTTGCTGCCACCTCCAGAGCTCACCATTGGTACTCCTACTTCACTTCAGGCTTCTTGTACTTACTGTATTAGAGACTTCTCTTGTGGATCTCCTAAGTTGTCTTAGGCGGGAAAAATGTCTCCCTTTGATCTTTTGTTGGTTCTGCTGTTCCAGAATTTTATCTGAGGTATTATTGTAAAGTTGTTTGGAGGAGAATGTTGGAAGAGTTCAGCTGGGTCCCAACCTGTACTCTGCCTGCCCTCCACTGCCCACCTTTGATTTTTAAGATTTGTATTTTGGTGCTTGGTGAAGGAGTTTTAATTTGTTGGTTTTCTAGGGTTTTTTAGGTCCATGCCCAATTAATTGTTCTACACTTTCCCTCTTTAATTGATGTAACCATTTAGAAATATAAAATTTCCTCTAAGTTCTGCTCTGACTGCATCCTGAAAATTTTGGTATGTTTGTCTCATTGTTGTCATTATCTTTAATGAAATTATTGATTGTTTCTATGACTTGTTCTTTCACCCATTCATCCTATTTAGTTCCAATTAAGCTTTAATCTATGCTTCAAAGGCCCTTTATTGAATGTAATTCTTGCTGCATTGAGGGCAGAAAAAGATGTGTTTAATTTTTCTGCATTTATATTTGCAGTTTTTATGCCCTAATATATAGTCAGTTTTTGTGATGGTATCATGTACAGCTGAGAAATAGGTATGTTCCTTTCTATTCCCATTCACTATTTTCCAAAGGTCTTTCATATCTAACTTTTCTAAAATTCTGTTTAACTCCTTAACCTCTTTCTTGTTTATTTTATGATTAGATTTATCTAGGGTAAATTGAGAGGTAAATTGAGGTCCCCTACTAGTATAGTTTTACTTTCTATTTTGCCCAGTAACTCATTTAACCTTTTCTTAAAGAATTTAGATAATATGCCATTAGATGCCTATATGTTCAGTATTAATATTAATTCATTGTCCATGGTATCTTTTAGCAAAATGTAGTTTCCTTGTTTGTCTTTCCTAATTAGGCCTAATTTTGCTTTTGCTTTGTTGAGATCATGATTGCTATCCCAGCCTTTTTTTTTTCACTTCAGCTGAAGCATGTTAGATTCTGCCCCTTATTGTAAAGCTTATGTGATCCCAAGTTTAGCTCCATGGTACTCGAATCCTTTCTTTCTGGCTGCTTGCTGTATTTTTTCTTTAACTTGCATGCTCTGGATTTTGGCTATAATATTCCTGAGAGTTTTCCTTTGGGTGTTTCTTTCAGGGCAGTTTTCTTTTATGATTTCTTGAAATAAGAGGTTTAGATATTTTTATTTTGTTCATGGCTTTCATAGATGTTCATCGATTCTTAAATTATTCCTCCACAATATATTTTCTAGGTCATTTGTTTTTCTGTGACTATTTTTCAGTCTTTTGATTTTATTTTAATTTCTTAATGGCTCATGGAACCATTGACTTCCATGTGGCCAATTCTAATTTTCAAAGAATTATTTTCTTCAGTAAGATTTTATATCTCTTTTACCAAGCTGTTAATTCTCTCTTCATATCTTTCTTGCATAGCTCTCATTTTTCCCCCTTTTGTTCCTCTACCACTCTTATTTGGTTTTTAAAAGCATTTTGTTTTTGCTCTTTATTTAACTCTTTCTTTACCTTTTTGAGGAATTCTTGTTTTGCTTGTGCCTAGTCTGTATTTTTCTTTGAGGCTTTCCTAGTAAATGTTTTCTAGTCATTGTCATTTTCTTTGTGTCTTGAGCTTCCCTGTTATCATAGTAGATCTTTATGGTCATGTTCTTTTTTGTTTGCTCCTTCTTCCAGCCTGCTTCTTCACTTTTGAACTTTATGTTAATGCTGGGCTTTGTGGACTTCTCTGTTTTTCTGGGGGGGGGTGGACATATGGCTTGAACTTCTGTTCTTTTACATTCTTCTGCTGCTTTCACAGATCAGTCTGAGGTCCTGCAAGTTTTCAATATTCCCACAGTGGTGTGATCTGTGGTGAAGTCTGTTTACTGCCCTCCTATTCTAAGCTCTGTAAATTCCTGACTCAGATTTAGGTCTGTTGGCTTTTGTGGGGTTGAGTTTCTGTATACATCTCCTGGACTCAGTCACTTTTTGCCTGCTGGGAGGTTCTGAAGGTTCAGAGAGACTGAGCTACTGGTAATCCTTTATCTTGGTCTTTTGCCCTGGTTATTCTACTGCAAACTTATCTGCCTAAAGGCTAGAACTTTACAGCACTGCTCCTGGACTCAGAACTATATAGCTAGCTCTCTGGAACTTGTTCCTTGCTCGGTGCTCACCTAGGGCCCCACTTGTTCTGACAGCTCCTCTTCATCCTGGATCTGTGACCTGGAACTGGGTGATGAGAGATGAGCTGTCAGATGGCAGCTGTTCCTGCACCCAGTGCTTAGAATTACATTTTAGGAAGATCATTTTGACAATTGGGTGGAGGAGGGACTGGAGTGAGCAGACAGGGAGATCAATCAGAAAACTATTTCAATTGTCCAGGCTCAAGGTGATAAGGGCCTGCACTAGGGTGGTGGCATTGTCAGAGAACAGAAAAGGACAGGTACTAGAGGTGTTATAAACATTGAAATGATAGGATTTGGCAATAGATTTTATCTAGTGGGTGTGAGAGAGAGAGGAGTTGAAGATGACATCTAGGTCATGAGCTAGTGTTCCTGGGAAGACAGTGGTAACAGAAAAGTTAAGAAGAGAGAAGAGTTTTGGGGGAAAAGATAATGAGTCTAGTTTTGGATGTGTTGAATTTAAGATGTTCTATAGAACATCTACTTTGAGATGTCCAGTTGACAGTTGAAGATTAGAGACTGGAGTTCAGGAGAGAGGTTAGGGCTAGACAACTAGATCTGAAATTCATTTGCATAGATTATAGTTGAAACCATAGGTGCCGATAAGTTCTCCAAGTGAAATTGGATAGAAGGAGAAGAGAAACTGGCCTAGGACAGGGGTTGGGAATCTTCAGCCTCGAGGCCAAGCATGGCCCTCTGGATCTTCAAGTACGGCCCTTTGACTGAGTCCAAGTTTTAGAACAAATCCTTTTATTGAGGGGATTTGTTGTGTAAAGTTTAGATTCAGTCAAAAAGCCATACTTGAGGATCTAGAGGGCCACATGTGGCCTTGAGGCTGCAGGTTCCCCACCCCTGGTCTAGGACAGGTCTTTGGGGAGATTCCCACAGTTATTCTCCTTGACCTGGATTAAGATACAGTAAATGAGACAAAGTAGGAAGGGTCAAACGGGTGTAAGAACCAGGAGAGGATAGTGTCACGAAACCTAAAGAGAAGAGAGTACCCAAGCGATAAAGATGACTGATGGTGGCAAAGGTCTGAGAGAATTCAAAAACAATGAGGATTGAGAAAGGGCCATTAGATTTGGCAATTAAGAGATTAATAGTAACTTTGGAGAGAGCAGTTTCAGTTGAATGATGAGGTTGGGAGCCAGACTTCAAGGAGTTAAGAAGAGAGAGAAAAGGTAATGTAGGCACCTATTATAGATGGTTTTCTCAAGGATTTTAGCCTCAAAAAGGAGAGATGTGAGACAATATCTAGTCAGGATGGCCAGATCAAGTGAAGGTTTTCTGAGGATGGAGGAAGACATTGATGTGTTTGTAAGTAGTAGGAAAACAGCCAATAGACAAGGAGAGATGGAAGATAAATGAGATAATGGGGATAATGAAGGGGGTCAGTCTACTGGAAAAGACAGAAAGGAATGGGATCATTTGTTCATGGAAACTCAATAATCCATCTTCCCCCAAGTAGTCCTCCCTTGTAGCAAAGAAGTACAGTCTAACAAAATAAAATGACATCTGAATACACACACACACACACACACACACACCTTAATCTGCACCTGTTGTCCACCACCTCTATCAGGAGAAACATCATTAGTTCTCTGACTTCACTGCATTAATCAGAGTTCTGAAGACTTTCATTGTCAATTTTTTTCTTAAAACACTTTGTCTGGATCTCTCCATGAATGTTACCACATTCCACCCTCTGTGGTATTTCTTTTTATAGCTATTATATTCCTGTATTCAACTGTAAGCTCCTTGAGTGCAACTACTAAGCAATTTTTCATCAGTGTATACCCTGCCTTGCCTCCCCACACCTAGCACAGTGCCAGGCACAAGTAAAAAGGCATATAAATTCACAATACCTTCTACCTATAGTTGATCCTAGACCATTTTTAATTAAAGTTTTAGTGCCATTTGTTTCAACATTATGATTATTTCCTAATATATTACCCTCCACACATATACCTAATGAGCCTTCCCTCATAACAAAGAAAAACAGTGAAGTAAAACCACGATTTCTGACAATCTATGCAACATTTCACACACATAATCCCATACCTCTCTAGTGAAAGAGCATCTCTTCTCCAGGGCCAGGATTTGATGACAACATTGGGCTCTGTTTTCTACATTATTGTAGTTGGTGTGTATACTGTCCTCTTGGTACTGCTAACTGTATTCTGTATCACTTCATGCAGTTTTTCTCATGTTTCTCTGAATTCCTCATTGGTTGTTGATAACTTATTGGTTCTTAATGATTCATCATTATTTATGATGAAATAATATGCCATTATGTTTATATACTACCATTTATTTAGTCATTCCCTAATCAATGACCACCTACTTTTGTTTCTTATTCCTTGCTACTAGAAAATGTGCTCCTATGAGTACTTTTTCTATATATGAGATTTCTTTTTTTTATTCTTCTTGAACTGTATGCCCAACAGTTATTCCAGACCATTTTCATGGCTTTTAGCTCTCTCTGTTCTGATTTCTATTCAGCTGCTGTGGGGACTCCCAAATATTTATGATCTCTTTCATAGATTCCTTTTTTTTTTTTTGGTTTGTTTTTTTGTTTTTTGTGAGGCAATGGGGTTAAGTGATTTTCCCAGGGTCACACAGCCAGTAAGTGTCTAGTGTCTGAGCATACGGTTCTTTTTGAAGGCTGAATACATTGAAGCATTTCTTAGTTTTTGCCCAACCTTAAGTTACTCCTCCGATCCTAACTTTCTAACCTTTGTAGCCTCCCATTAAAAGAACTTTGCAATTTCTCAAACTCGTTTTTATTTTTCTCCTGTTCAATAATGGGCCCAGCTCACTGTCTGTCTGCAATATCTGTTCAAGTAAGTAAGGGGAGGTGTGAGCTGGTATGACCTGAAACTCCCACGTGAGAGAGGCTGATTGAGACTGTTTTCAGAAATGTTTGATGATGTTTAATGGAAACGCCCTTCTCTTTCGTTTTTTTTTTTGTTTTGTTTTGTTTTTGTTAGGCAATGGGGTAAAGTGACTTGCCCAGGGTCACACAACTAGTAAGTATTATGTGTCTGAGGCTGGATTTGAACTTAGGTCCTCCTGACTCCAAGACCAGGGCTCTATCCACTGCATCATCTAGCTGCCCCACCTAGCTGTCCCTTTCTCTTTCATTTTTGAGTGGTTCTGATCTGTTAATTGATGAAGAGACAGACTATTGATTGACTGCAAAGCTGGAACTAGGGTGTATTCAAAAGACATTGACCAGCAAAACGTATGCTCCATGCTCAATAAGTCAGTAATCATTTATTAAGCAGTTACTATATACCAGGCACTCTGTTAAATTTTGGTGATACAAAGAAACATAAAAACATAGTTCCTGTCCTCAAGGAGCTCACATTTTCATGAAGGAATTCACATGCAAACAACTATGTACATGCAAGATAGGTACAGGAAAATGGGAGGTAATCTCAGAGGGACAGCACTGGGGGTGGAGGCACGAGGAGGGGATTGGGAAAGGTCTCTTGCAGGAGATAGGATTTGAGCTACCCTGAAGGAAGCTAGGTGGCAGAGGTGAGGGGGAGAGCATTGCAGTTGTGAGGAATAGCCAGCACAAAGACATTGAGTCAGGGGATGGAGTATTTGTGTATACTGCAGAGGACCTGGAGGGAAGTAAAGTGAAAGAAGACTGGAAAGGTAGGATGGGGCCAACTTGTGAAGGGCTTTAGAAAACAAAGAGAGAAGCTTATATTTGCTCCTGGACTGTTGTTTATTGGAGTTTCTTGCTTTGCTCTGGCTTTTTTCTGTGTAGTTGCTATTCAGGTGCTATATCCAGTGATATAAAGGAAAATGCCTTGAACCCTCCAAATGAAAGACTAGCATATGGTCCATGGATACGGGCCTCTGCTCTTTGCTTCTTTGTGTTGGCACCTGCTTTTGGGTGGAGGAGTATTAGAGGTAGCTGTGACCTTGTGAGCTTTGAAAGGTCAGAGTGATAAGCCACTAGTTATCTAGGAGCTAGAGTCCATACTAGGTTTTCTGTCCCCTAAGGCTAGCCTGTAGAATCACGTGAGCAGCCCAGCCCAGTGATAGATGACAGGAAGATTCCCTGCATTTGGAAGTGAAGTTGGTAGGGTGAAAGCTATGTAAAAACTTCATTAAGTTTGAACCCACATATGTCCTAGGTACTGGTGGGAAATGTTTGTACTTCTTGCCAAAATTTCAAAGTAATCATCAGAGAAATGTGGGAATCAGAAAAGAAAATAGATTATTCATGTGGTAACAATGAGTGACAGCTTATGGTCACCTCCAGTGCTCTATTGATATCTACACAGAGGCTGCCTCAGGTAGTTATTAGCTATGCAACCCTGATCAAATCACTTATCCACTCTATGCCTCAGTTATGTCATCTGTAAGATGAGTTTGAACTGGACAGCCTTAAAGGCTCCTTCCAAATTTAAAGCTATGAGCCTAAAGGAAGGTCCCTAACATTTTGGGTCTCTGCCCCACCTCCCCAATGGATTTATGAGAGTTACACAGAATGGGTGGGCACAGTTGGGTTGCATGCTGCATCAGTGAAAGGAAAATCTTTATTTATGATAACAAACAGTTGCGACTCCAGTGACTCATTTACTGATTCAGTCACATGAGGGAGAATGAGACAAAGAAAGTGATGGAAAATTGCGTGCTTAATGAATTGGACGAATTTTCAATGTTTTTAGGCCTCTGCAGTGAAAAATGGAAAGCCACTTTATACTTTACAAAAGTGAGTTAACCAGGGGAAACTATAAGACATACCAAGTAACTCAAGAGTAATAATTTAAATAGAAAATTGGTCACTAGATTAAATATGAGACATAGTAGTTGATTTAGGGTAAAAAAGACATGAGTTCAAATTCTATCTCTGATATTTACTAGCTGTGTGACCCTAGACAAGTCCCATAACCTTTCCAAGCCTTAGTTTCTTCATCTGTTAAAATGGACATATTGTAATAACATATGTAGTAACTATTGAACAGGACTGCCATGAGATTCATTTGTATGTAAAGTGCTTTATAAATATTACAGTGACCTGTCAATGCCAGCTGACATTATTACTAAAAGGATGTCTTGCATTATAGTATCATCCTGGATATTGTAGGTTGGACTTGATTCATACCCTTCTAGTGCTTCAGGTTTGAAATCAAAATGAAATGAGACATTCATAGACAATCTAAAAGTTGCTTAGTCAGAGTATGGAAAGGAAACTCAGCAGGAATATAGCATTGATTTAGTTGAACCAGCTTCCCTGCCTCTGTGTTGGGAGAGCAACTTCTGCCTCTTTGTGGGTTGGCTTTTGTTCTTAGGCTACCAAGAAGCTATATCAGGGTAGCTAGGTGATGCAGTGAATAGAGTGCTGGGCCTGGAGTGAGGAAGACTCCTCTTCATGAGTTCAAATCTGGCCTCAGACATTTACTAGCTGTGTGACTCTAGGCAGGTCACTTAACCCTGTTTGCCCATGTTCCTTATCTGTAAAATGAGTTGGGGAAGAAAAGGGCAAAACCACTCCATTATCTTTGCCAAGAAAACCCAATGGGGTCACAAAGAGTCAGACACAACTGAAAAATAACTCATCAGCAGCAGCAAGCTATGTCAACAGTGCTAACTAGTCCCCCAAACCAACTGACAAGGATAGTTTCAGTACCTTTTACCTAGTCTACATGGCAGATACTGCTTCCACCTCAAGCAGAAATGTCAGTGATGAGATTAGACTTTGAAAAGTCTTCTCTTGCCCTTTAAATAGAGTCCTTTAAGATTTCCTGAAAACGCAATTAACTTCTTTATGGTGTAGAAAGGCAAAGTAGAAATATCTTAGGAAACAAAGATATTTGATGTCCAAACGGCTTTGGTGGCTCTTGGGCACTATTCTAAACTTGATTCTGGCAGTCATATCACTTTTGAAATGTTGGAGCTGACAGCATTTACCATCAAATGGTACTGTTTGACACACTTGGCCAACATTGATGTTTCAGGATCTGAAAATGAATCAGCACAGAAACAAAATAGCCTGGCTATTTCCTCACCCCAAGAGAAACTGTGTTTCTAACTGCCATGGCACCATTCTGGTGAGAGCAAGAACTAGCTACTTTTGTTACAATGATGCCTAGCATCTCTATGTTCTTTTCCTGAAATGATCAGAATCATACTCTGAGCATTTCTTTTGTTTATATAATATTTAGGAGATGAAATCTCCTACATACATCTGCTTCTGTATGTATAATAATAATCAATAGCACCTGAAGACTGACAAAGCTCTTTACATGGATTCTCTCACATGGTCCTGTCAAAAACCCTCTGTGGCAGGGTCCACATGGTGTGGCTTATGGTAAATAGAACGCCACTCTTGGAGTCAGGTAATTCACAAACTGTTGATTCACAAACTGCCTTGGACAGTTCCTACCATGTGACCTTAGGAAAGTAACTTTTAGTGAGCCTTGGTTTCTTCCCCTTTGAAAGGACTTGGAGTCCAAAAGACCAGGGTTCAAGGATCTAAGACATCTCCAAAGGCCTCATGATGGAAAATGCTATCCCCATCCAAAGAAAGAACTATGGAGTCTGAATGCAGATGGAAGCATACTATTTGCTATTTTTTCCTTCTGTTTTGTTTTGTTTCTTCTTTCTGATAGTTCCTCCTATTGGTTCTAATTCTTCCTTACAACATGACTAATGTGAAAATTAAAAAAAAAAAGACCAGGATTCAAATGTTACCTCTGACACTTATTAGCCTCATGTCTATGGGAACAGCACTTAATCTCTTGGTCTCAGCTTCCTCATCTCTAAAATGGAAGTAATTATACTGCTGGCACTTAACCTCCCACAGGTTGGGTTTTTCCCCCACTTAATGGTATTGTATTTTTTCCAATTACATATAAAGATAATTTTTAATATTCATTTTTAAAAGATTTTGAGTTCCATATTTTTTTCTCCCTCCTTCCCCTCCCTCCTTCTCCTCCCTCCTCCCCCAAGATAGCAAGCAATCCCACAGGTTGTTTTAAGGCTCAAATGAGATATTTTATGTAAAGGGCTTTGCAAACTATAAAGCCCTATATAAATGGTATGGTCACTTTGTATGTGAACACAGAGATACAAACAATTGTTACTATTTCTATGTGGCACAGTGGATAGAACCCCAGGCTTGGAATGAGGAAGACTCATCTTCATGAGTTTAAATCTGGTCTCAGATACTTACTAGCTGTATGACCCTAAGCAAGTCATTTAACCCTCTTTGTATCATCTGTGAAATCCACTGAAGAAGGAAACTGCAAACCACTCCAGCATCTTTGCCAAGAAAACCCTAAATGGAGTCACGAAGAGTTGGACGTGACTGAAACAACTGAATGACAACATTATAAAGGAATATGAAGATGATTGAAGAGGCTGAAGAGTACTGGCAAAATTTTTATTTAGTTTCCTAAGGATCAGGGCAGCTAGATGGCGCAGTGGATAGAGCACGGGCCCTGAAGTCAGAAGGACCTGAGTTCAAATCCAGCCTCAGACCAAACACTTGACACGTACTAGCTGTGTCACCCTGGGCAAGTCACTTAACCCCAATTGCCTTTAAAAAAAGAGTAACCTAAGGATCATAAAAGCAAAAGTACCTTTCCATAGATCAGGTTTGGCTACCTTATAATCACATAATCATATAGGCAGCTGGTGTCAATGGAGAAAATACTGGTCCTGGAGTCAGGAAGATCTGAGTTCAGATTTGGCCTCAGTAACTTACTAGTTGTGTGACCCTGGGCAAGTCACTTCTCTATTTGCCTCAGTTAACTCAACTGTAAAACAAGGATAATAACAGCACCTATCTCTCAGGGTTGTTGGGAGGACCAAATAAGGCAGTATTTAAAAAAGCACTTAATACAGTGCCAGACACATAGTAGGCACCATACAAATGCTTATTTCCTTTCCCTCCCTTCCCTTATAATCAGTGCACCTTTACTTGATCTCTTTCAGGGACAATATCTCTATCTAACCATCTAGCACCTAGCACTCTTGTCTCATTTCAGTGGCCTCGATTCGTATAGCATTTCTTTATGGCTCAGTTCATCTTAATTGCATCCAGAATTAAGAAGGATCTGCCTGCCTGACCAGAAGTGATTGTATATCCATCAGCCTTGTGGGGTCTAGAGCATTGGTATTAGATGTAGTCATGCTGAATACATTCTAGTCCCTATTGTAAGACAGAGGGCAGGGACTGTTTTCCTTTTTTGTCTTTGTAACCAAATCACCTAGCACCATGCTTCCCACCAGGCAGACATTTCATAAATGCTTACTGACTTGAATTGTTGATAGTTGTTTCAAACAGACTCTTGCAGCTTTTAAGCCCCTTGTGGGTTGGTCTAAGGGAAACTCTGCTATCTAAGCTCATAAGGAAAGATTGAAAGCTGCTATCACTGTGGTCCAGTATACAACTGCCCTTGAGGTTAGGTATGCAAGACAGAATTGCTGGGGTGGTTTATTTGCTTATAATCAACTCTAAGGAGGCCTAACATAAATTAACCAAAGTGGGCTGAATTGTCAACATCATTCTGATATTAAACTGAGGCCAACAAGGCACCAGGGGTCTTTTGGGAGGGAAGATGCTCCAGCTGCTGAAGATTGCCTGCCCATCTCTGACTATTTTCCCTGTGACTTTTAACTGGGAAGTTCTTGTTGGAAATCAGGATTTTAGAATCCCTAGAATGTTAAAGTTCAGAAGGCCCTCAAGAAATCACCTTGACAGAAGACAGCATTATGACCTTAAGGCTGCTACTTCCCAGTACAGGACTAGAAGGCATTTCTGCTCCTCTCCTGGTTGCACCAGATAGCCTCTCTGAGGTCCCTTCCAACATGGAGAGATTGTAGGTGACTGTTTCTAATCCTCAAACCCTTGGGCTGGATTATAACAGGATTTGGAGGCAAGGAGTAAAATCATTCTTCCCTCTAATGCTGTGTCTACCAAAAGTACATTTTTGTTTCTTTTTATAAAGTATTTTGTAGTTTTTATATTCCCAAGGCTTATTTGCACCAAACCACATTCCATGATCAACCTGGCCTATAGTTACCCTGAGGTGGAGAAGGTTCATCTTCTATCACAGATGACTGTGAGCTTGGGAGAATGAACTGAAGTGGGGTGCTGTTGGGAAGATGAGCTAGTTGTTGGAAGGGATGTGGGAAAATTGAGACACTTATGCATACGTGGTAAAGTTGTGAATTGATCCAACCATTCTGGATAGCAATTTGGAACTATGCCTAAAGGTCTATAAAACTTGTGCAAACCCTTTGACCCAGCAATACCACTACTAGGTCTGTAACCTAAACAGTTCAAAGAAAAAGGAAAAGGACCCACATTTACAAAAATATTTATAGCAGCTCTTTTTGTGGTGGCAAAGAATTGGAAACTGAGGAGATGCCCATCAATTGGGGAATGGCTGAACAAGTTGTGGTATATAATTGTAATGGAATACCATTGTGCTCCAAGAAATGACAAGCAGGATGGTTTTAGAAAAACCTGAAAAGATGTGTATGACCTGATGCAAAGTGAAGTAAGCAGAACCAGGAGAACATTGGACACAGTAGCAGCAATATTGTATGATGATCAACTGTAAATGCCTTAGCTATTCTTAGCAATGCAGTGATCCAAGACAATTCTAAAGAACTTTTGATGAAAAATGCTTTCTACCTCCAGAGAAAGAACTGATTGCAGTCTGAATGTAGATTGAAGCATACTTTTTTAAAACTTTATTTTTTTTTGTTTTGGGTTTCTTTTTATCTGTTTACTTTTGTAACATGGCTAACATGGAAATATGTTTTGCGTGACTGCATGTGTGTAATCTATATAAAATTGGTTACCTTCTCAAGAAGGGGAGAGGAGAGAGAGAGGGAGAGAATTTGGAACTCAAAATTAAAAAAAAAAACAACCAAATGTTAATCTATGTCAGATTGCTTGCTGTCTTGGGGAGGGGTTAGGGGAGGGAGGGAGAAAAATTTGAAATTCAAAATCTTATAAAAAAAGAATGTTAAAAACTATCTTTACATGTAATTGGAAAAAATAAAATACTATTTACAAAAAAAATACCAAAAAATCACAAATATTAAAAAATATTTTTACATGTAATTGGAAAAAATAAAATATAAAAATTTAAGAAAGATGAGCTAGTTGTAAATTTGTCTGGACACACTGAACTTGATTGAGAAAATCAGAAGAGCAAACAAACAAAAAATATCTGAAATGGGGTGGGCACTCTGTTCTGGAGGGACAGAGTAGCTGAGCCAAGACTACAGACCAGGAAATGAAACAATCACCCTTTCCAGGCCTTTTATGTCAACCCTAGCAATTAAGCTAGGAAAGGAAGACAAAGGAAGAAAGAAGAGGCTCAAAATACATACCATCAGCCCTAGGTACTCACCTGGTCACCCAGGCAAAGGAGGTTTATTTTTACTGCCCTCCTCCCTTCCATAGGTCTGTTACTTACCAGCTAAGTGACCATGGGCAAGTGACTTGCACGGCAAGTCCTTCACTTTGTTTATCTGTAAAGTGGGGATAATACAAACTGAAGGACTTATTTCAAGCTGAAGTACCTGTTTCACAGGGATGCTGTGAGGCTCTAATAAGACCCTATCTATAAAGTGATTTGTTGTTTCAGTAGTGTCTGTGACCCCATTGACCATATTGTCCATGGGGTTTTCTTGGAAAAATACTGGAGTGGTTTGCTGTTTCCTCCTTTGGTGGCTTAAGGTAAACAGAGGTTAAGTGACCTGCCCAAGGTCACACATCTGGTAAGTGTCTGAGGCTGGATCTGAACTTTCTGGTTCTTTCTGACTCTAGGCCCAGCTCTTTATCCACTGAGCCATCTAGCTGCCTAGAAACAGCCATCTAGCTGTTTGTAAAGTGCTTTATAAACCATAAAATGCTATATAATGCCAGTTATTATTATTCCATACAACCCACACTTTTCCCTTTTGTAACTTATTTTTCCTTTAAGGCTTTGCTTGCCATTTGTCTTATTAACCTAATTTCTTCCATATAAACATTGGAGAGAGAACATGGGGTGATATACAGACCCTCTTCCCACTGACATGGCCCTGCTGTCTGTCGAGATGAAATGAGTGAAGATTGTTGACTCCCTGACACATTTCCCGCAACCACTGTTGTAACCAACCAACCCCCCCCCCCCCTGCCACTGCCTCATTCAACCCCATCGAATTCTCAGGAGGCAACTTCAGCTTCTTCAATATCCCCCTCTCCATCCTGAAATGTCTCTGGATCATTACCTGTCTTTTTTTTCCTTTCCTGCTCCCTGTTTCCAGTCAAGGCTAACCTCTTCACCTGTGCTCTATAACAGGTCTGTTCCCACCTTTTCTTGGGCCTTGCTTCCATCCCTTATCTCTGGCATCTTCAATCTTTTCCCTCTCCTCTGGCTCCTTCCTGTCTGCCAAGAAAGCTGCTCTGGCCTCCCTCTGGGATCCTAAAGACTACCTTTCCTCAAACCTGCTATCCCCTCCAGCTACAGAATAGTTTGCACCTCTCAGGCCTCACACCACCTGCTCAAGCCCTTAACCCTTTGTAATCTGGCTTCCATTCCCACCACTTCACTGAAATTGCCAGAATGCATATTCATATAGTCCTCTTGAGTGTACAAAGGACTTTGCTCACAAAATATCGCAAAGCAGGGAGCACATGTATTAGTATTTTCCATTTTACACGTGAGGAAGCTGACTCTCAAGGAGGTTAAGTTGCTTTCCTGGGGTCCAAAGCCAGAAAATGTCAGAACCAGGATTCAAATCCAGGTTCTTCCTGGCTCCAAGTTCAGGGCTTTTTTCCTCTCTGTGCTCTCTCAGAGGTCACCAGTGGCCCTCATAATCATCAAATCCTTTGGGCTTGTCTTATTACGTAAGCCTCTTGATATGGCTGTTGTTGACCTTGTCTCTTTGAAACTCACTCCTCCCTTATTTTGCTGTACTCTGTTGCTTCTCTTTGTAGTCTACTCCTCTGTTCCTTCACTAGCCCCTCCTTTTCCTCTGCTACCTTACCCTAATGAAGTCTCCCGGGTTTTGCCCTCTACCACCTTGTCATCCCTTCTCTCTCTGCATTCTCCTTTGTTGATTTCATTTCCTTCCTTGGCTTCCAGTAGCCTCTTTATTCCCAAATCTCTTTCTGTATTCCAGACTTCCCTCCTAGGCTCTCCACTCCCTTGTTTGCTAAGTCTTTCTTCTACGTATCTGGATGTCCTCTCAGCATCTCAGATGCCAGCATCAACTTTAGGTCTTCCCCTGAAACCCAGATTTCAATTTTGACTTCCTTGTCTCCTCTAATGATTACACTGTTCTCTAAGACACAAAAATCTCACTCATCTTTGAGTAGTGACTCTTCCTCATTACCTTACACTCTTCCCCACTTGTAGCCAATCAGTTATTCAGTTTGGTATAATTGAGAGAACTATGGATTTGGACTTGGGTTCAAGTCCCAACTTTGCCAATTACTAGCTATACGACTTTCGAAAAAGTTGTTTTCCCTCTCTGAGACTCAATTCCTTCCTCTTTAAAATGAAGTTAAACTAGATGTTCCATAAGGTCTCTTCTAACTCTAAATTTATGATCTACTTGATTCTTCTTCCATAATGTCTCTCTATTTCATCTGTCTCATTTCTCTTCCTCCTCCTAATAGAAGCCTTCCTTAATTTTCTCCTGAACTATTTCTTCTTGTTGTTGTTCAGTCATGTCTGATTCTTCGTGACCCCATTTGGGATTTTCTTGGCAAAGATCCTGGAGTGGTTTGCCATTTCCTTCTCCAGATCATTTTACAGATGAGCAAACTGAGGCAAACAGGATTAAGTGACTTGCCCACGGTCACACAGCTAGTAAATGTCTGAGGCTGGATTTGAACTCAGGTCTTCCTGACTCCAGGCCTGGTACTCTTTCCACTATGCCACCTAGCTACTGGACTATGGCTGAAGTCTGCTAATTGTTTTTCAGTCTTTGTCCTCTCCAATTCATTCTATACAAATTAATCTACCTAAAGCATATCAATCATGTTATGATCAATCATATCACTCATTCCCCTGCTAACAAACTGTTATCGATTCTCCATTTTCCATAGAAGTCTAACCTCCTTATCCTAATTTAGGAGGATCTTAAAAGAGCTTCCCTGTTTTTGGCTATATGTACCTTGTCAGCTTTATCTCCTGTTACAAGTAGTTTAAGCAAGAGCCCAAATGAACTACTTGCTGTTCCCTAATTGAACCTCTTATGATCCTTTCCAACCTTCACACTTTTGCTTATACTTTTATCCCTGCCGGGAATCACTTTCCCTATCACCCTCCCCCACTGGTGAAAATCCTACTTGTTCTTCAAGACCTAATTCAAATGCCACTTCCCCCTGATCCTGAAAAACAGGTGTAATCTTCCCTTCTTTTAAAACCCAGTAACACTGTTATTTAATTAATTGTTAATTACTGTTATTTATGTGAATGTTGTTATTTTACCTTTTTGATAGGAAGCTCCTTGAAGGCAGAGACTGTGTTTTATAATAATAGCTGACACTTTTTATAGCATTTCAAAGTTTGTGAACTTCTTATATGTGATTATTTCGTGTGAGGCTCACTGCAGGCCTGTACTAAAAGTATAAGGCAGTACAGGTATCCCTACAAAACAGAGGAGGAAATTAAGGCTCATGGAGGTTAAATGACTTCTCTAAGGTTACAGAGCTAATAAGTGTCAGAGACAGGATTTGAATTCAGTGTTCTTGCCTCCAGCCAGCGCCCTATCCAGTCCATTCCTGCTTTAGGTCCAATAAGGACAGTACCATACACATACTAGTAGGTACTCAGGAAGTAGTCTGTGGAATTTTTAAAAGATTAGAGACTGGGTTGAATCAAGAATTACGTAAAGAGTAAAGATTAGAAAGAATACCTCAGAAAAGAAAACAGTACCTGAGAAAAGGACTATTTAAGTCTTATTTTGCTTCTGTTTCTCTGCCAAGTAGAATGATCATTGAATTGGAAAATACTGAACAAAAGTGATTAACAGGGAATTGAAGTCCAAGTTAAGTTGGGAGAGAGAGTGCTTAGATGAATTCAAAGAGATTAAGGCACCAGGGCTAGATGAACTGCTTTCTAGAGTGAGTATTTGGAGAAGTAATTACTAAGCTATTGGTGGTGACTTTTGAAAAATCATAGAAAATTGAAGAAATGTGACAAGAAGGCAGACAAATGTCTTATTCTCCCCTTTCTCCCCCCCCAAAAAAGTAGGTTCTTCGAACAATAGGCTGGCTTATTTGACTTTGATTATTAGTAAAATTCCAGAGCATATTTCTTTAATTAATTAATTAATTTTAGTTTTGAACTTTCACTTCCATAAGATTTTGAGTTCTAGATTTTTCCCCTCCCCCCCACCCCAAGACGGCATGCAATTTGATTTAGGCTCTACATATACATTCATATTGAACCTATTGTCACATTAGTCCTGTTGTAAAGAAAAATTAGAACCAGTGAGAAAGAAGAAACATACAAAAAAAGAAAAAAAGAGAGAGCTAGAGAGCAAATAATATGCTTTGATCTGCATTCAAACTCCATAGTTCTTTTTCTGGATGTGGACAGCATTTTCCATCGTGAGTCCTTTTGGAGTTGTCTTAGATCCTTGCATTGCTAAGAAGAGATGAATCTATCAAAGTTAGTCATCACACATTGTGGCTATTACTGTGTACAATATTCTCCTGGTTCTGCTCACTTCACTCAGCATCAATTCATACAAGTCTTTCCATATTTTTCTGAAGTCTACCTGCTCATCATTTCTCATAGCACAATAGTATTCTGTTACATTCATATACCACAACTTGTTCAGCCATTCCCTAACTGATGGGCATCCCCTCAATGCCAAATTCTTTGCCACCACAAAAAGAGCTGCTATAAATATTTTTGTACATATGGGTCCTTTTCCCCTTTGTATGATCTCTTTGGGATACAGACCTAGAACTGGTATTGCTGGGTCAAAGGGTATGTACATTTTTATAGCCCTTTGGTCATAGTTCCAAATTGCTCTCCAGAATGGTTGGATCAGTTCACAACAGAGCATATTGTTAAAGGGGATAGTTTGTACCCTTTTAAAAAAGGAGGTAGTGATCACTGAGCCAACTTGGCTTTATCAAGAAAAGGTCATGTCAGAATGGGTGGGGTGGTGTTGAGGACTTTGAGAGAGTGAAAAAGACTTAGAACAGTTGGAGGAATATATTAAGGAGTGAACAATCTGTACCTGGTTTGATCTGCCACAGGTTATTAGACAGGTAGATTAATGGAATAGCATCTGAATTTCAGGAAAATATTTGACAAAATTTCCTAGCATATATTTAGGTTCATACTAGCGATATATAGATTGGCCAATAGATGGATTCAGAACTGATTGAATGACCTGACCTAAAGAGAACTAATTACTGGACAGAAGATATGGAGGAAGGTCTCTAGTGGAGGTCCCCAAGGATCTGTTATTGACCAAGATCTGTTGAATGTTTGTGTGTGTGTGGGGGGGGTTGTTTGTTTGTTTGTTTTGGTGAGGCAGTTGGGGTTAAGTGACTTGCCCAGAGTCACACAGCTAGTGAGTGTCAAGTGTTTGGTCTTAGGCTGGATTTGAACTCAGATCCTCCTGACTTCAGGGCTGGTGCTCTATCTACTGTGCTACCTGGCTGCCCCTGAATGTTTTTATTATTCAGGATGACATCAGAAGTGGCACACTCATCAAATTTTAAAAGACAAGAAGCTGGGAGGGATAGCCAAAATATTGGATACCAATTGGTGGTTAAAAATATCTCAGTGGGCTGGAATTAGAATGATAGGCCAAATTTAAATGGTGAATTGCAATAAATTGTGTGGATTAAAAAATTAACTGTACAAGTATAGGCTGGGGGAGGCATGACAAGCCAACACTTCTTATGAAAAAAAAACCTGCAGGTTTTAGAAGAGTGAAAACTCAATGCCAAATGTAGTTTGAAGAGCTATACTCCTTTAGGAAAACCTGCTATTTTGATACAGAAGTCAAAAAAGCTAATAAAATCTTAGGCTGTGACAAGGAGGCCATATTGTTCAGGACTAAGGAGGTCAATAGTTTTGTTGCACTCTGTCCTGGTCAGATAACATCTGGAACGTGTTCACTTTAGAGCATCAATTTTTAGGACAACTTCTTGGGTATGTTAGCCACAGAATGCCAGTTCAGATAAAGGGAGGACTAGGTGACATCTAGGTCCCTTGTAGCTCTCAGATTCCATGATTCTGTGAAGGGAGAGGCAGAACACCACTGTTAGCTTGGAGTTTGTTGTCAAAGTGAATGGTTAGCTTGATCCTATCCAACTTCATGCCCCCTTTCCAAGTGACCATTTCTTTGTCCAATAGCAATTGAATTCAGCATATTGGAGGGCAGATGAGGGCATCAAAAACGAGATTATTCACAATTTCTAAATTACACCCTATGGTGGATAGAAGGTTGGAACTATGGACAAAGATGATGTAGGTTTCATCTGCAGTGTCTCAGGCAAGATCTCAAGTACTTTTCCTGTGGTTACAAGTGCTTTACAGGTGTAGAAATTTTGTGATAATAAAAATAATCCGTAAAAAGGAGGAAAAATTTTTAAAAATTTGAATTATTTTCCATTTAAACATCTAGGATTACAGACCAACTAATGAAATGAAAAGGGAGGAGAAATGGGGCATTTGTAAATCTGCAACGCTCAGAAGGTCTTGTTGTCTGGCTTTAAAAAAAAGTTTAAGGTTTTTTAGAGAGAAAAAGGGACTCATCCTGTTAAATTCCTTCCTTCTTGGATTTTGTTTCCTGGTCTATATCCTTTGCAATTTACAACCCCTGAGGGGGAACAAGGTGGAGGAAGGAGGGGGAAAGCAAGATTCAGAGGTCCTGGAACTCCACTGAGTTCAGGTTCACTGATATTATCTCATTATCTCTGAAGTGCAAATTGGTTCCTCTGGCTCTGGGACCCAATTTCTCCCCTTCCCTCCCCTTCCCCACCCCCATGAAAGACTCATTCCAGAAAGGTCAGTATACCATTTGAAGTATCGAGGATATTTGAGCTATTATTGTTGATAAAAGGTAAAATAATTCAAATAATTGCTTGTGGATTTTCAGAGGTAAAATTGCTCCTGCCAGAAGGCCACTGGTTTAGTTACATGTTCAAAACTACTTGGCTGTTATTTCCTAGAATCTAGCTGTGAGTTTCAGAGATGCAGTCCCAGCCCCCTTCCCTAAACTAAATTATAAGGTTTTTTTTTTTTTTAATAGATATCAGTAAATGAGAGTTTTGCTGGGGAAAGATAGGAAGGGGATTCCAGAAACAAGGACTTTCCCAAGGAGACACATTGCTTCTTAAGCTCCTGCTTATAGGTTTCATTAGTTTTGAGGATTCTTGTGAAGAATGAGGGACCTCTCTTGCTGCCCTCCCTTGGGTCCCCTAGCCCTGTGCTGAGGAGGCACGTAACAGTTCACAGAGTATTGGTTCAAAAACTTCTAGCTACGTATCCCCATGCTCAAGACTGTGGGGGAGAAGAGCATATGACATGGGCTCTACCGACCAGGAGTTTCTCTGCCTCACTTAAATCCAGTTCACTGGCAAGTCAAGATATCACCAGTGATGCCACTGGTCTTCTGAAAATGAAGGGCCAACAACTACAGTCTAGGTGGGGCAATGAGAGGTGCTCATATTAAGCAATTCCAGGATACAATGCGTATTATATACAATCAAGTCAGCAAGTACTTATTAAGTGCTGACTATGTACTAGGTATTATCCTGGTATACAAAGTATACAGAGTATACAAAGAAAGGGGGAAAAACAGTGTCTGCAGTAAGTTCTATGAGAAGTCAGAAGGGGGAGAATTTGACTTGTAGCCTGAAGCAGGTATGGATGGGTCCCTGTAACTGTGTACTACACAAACTATATTTTATTAATAATAACAATAATAATAGTGCTAAGAGCTATCATTTATATAGCACTTTAAGGTTTGCAAAGAGCTTTACAAATATCTTATTTCATCCTTAACAACCCTGGGAGGTAAGTGCTATTCTCATCCCCATTTTACAGATGAGGAAACTGAGCCAGGTGGAGGTTAAGTGACTTGCCCAGGGTCACAGAGCTAGGATCTGAGACCACATTTGAACTGAGGTCTCTCTGAGTCTTGGGGCAGTATTCTTCCTCTTTTTCACCTTCCTTAACCCCCTTTCTCCTGTTCTACAGTTTTTTCATTATTCTCATTATCCTCCCTTGACCCTACCAACATCGTCCTGTTCCCTTACTGGCCAGTGCCCTAGAACTACCAGTGGCACCCACGGAGTTGTTTGGTGAAAATTGCTGTATTAAGGTGAAGAATTGTAGTGGTGGCAGTTTTTGTAGAGTTTAGAAACTAGGTATATGGGTCAGGAGTTGCTGATGTCTCTCAGTCATCTTGTTAGCCTTTAAAGTCCTTCACAATCTGACTCCAGCTTATTTTTCTTTCTAAAAATAAGGACTGACATTTATCTAGTGCTTTGGTGTTTGCAGAGCATCTGGCTGATGCTTTCACATTTGAACCTCACAACAGTCCTGTGAGGTAGGTACTGCAGATACTGCTCCAATTTGGGGTGGAGGAACACACACACACACACACACACACACACACACACACACACACACACA
>NW_020954930.1:164770-192878 GCF_900497805.2 Vombatus ursinus | reverse complement strand
ACACACACACACACACACACACACACACACACACACACACACACACACCCCTTGCTGTCTATTCCTGAAATGATTTCCCTTCTCACCTTTGCTTCTTGGAATCCCCAGCTCCTGTCAAAGCTCTGTTCAACCCCCAGTTCCTAAGCCAAACCTTTCCTGATCCTCATAGTTTACCACTCTCCTTCCTCATGGGTTAGTAGGCATGCCAGGCTTTTAATAAATTCTAATTGAATTGTATTGAATTGAGAGTGTAATAATACTGTCTGTGATTTTTTCCCCCCAGTCATTTGGCATCTTCCCTCTAAAAGGGTATAAGCTCTTTCAGGTTAGAGACTTTTTTTTGTCTTTGTATCTCATATGTCTAGCATAGTACCTGACACATAATAGGCACTTCATAAATACTTGTGGGATGCATCCAGAGAAAGAACTGATGGATTCTAAATGCAGATTGAAGCGTACTATTTTTCACTTTCTTTATTTTTGTGTGTGTGTTTTTTCCTTTTGGTCTATTTCTTCTTTCGCAACTATGACTAATATGGTGATATGTTTTACATGATTGCACGTGTATAACATATCAAATTGCTTACCGTTTTAGGAAGAGGGAAGGGAAGGGAAGAAGGGAGAAAAATTTGGAACTCAAAATTCTGTAAAAATAAATGCTAAAAATTATCTTTACATGTAATTAAAAATACTATTATAACAAATAAATAAATGAATACTTGTAGAATTGAATTGAGTTCTCCTTTTTGAACTCTCTTAAAAACCACTCCCTCATTGCTTTCACAATTGTGTCATCTCAAGCACAGGTTTCTTTGATGTGTATGTATGTACTTTGTCTCTCTCTAGACTTATCTTGGCCTATAGGATTCAAGAAAAACAGATAAAATGCATACTCACAGGAAGCTAAACCTGTTGTTCCTTTGGTCCTGATTTGGGACAAATCACAGCACATTTGAGAACGAACCAGGAGCTGGCCAGCTCTGTAGGTTTTCCTGTTTACTAGAGTTGTTCACCAGCACTGTGCCTCAGTTTCCTCAGTTGTAGAATAAGGATAATAATAGAAACTGCCCTTCAGGATTGTTGTAAGGATTAAATGAGATAATATTTGTAAAGCACTTAGCACAGTGCCTAGCACATAATAGGTGCTTAATAAATGCTTTTTTCCTTCCTTTCTAGTCCCCTGGATCAATCAAGTCTCACAGATAGCTTCTGTGCCTTTTAGGGAAACATGAGTCCAGCCTGTGTGGCAGGGTTCCTAAAAGATGTTACTACTGCCACACTTTGAAATCACAAAGATATTCCTGGAGCTCACTAGCAATCTATCTACTATCTTACGTGAGCAGCCCATATTCTTTTTTTTTTTTGCTTATTCATTTCTTCAGTGACATCTTTTACTCAACTTCTGACTTCATAATTGCATGTTTGTTTGCCATTATTGAAAAGAATAAAAAGCACGTAGTAAAAACACTCTACAACTAGAAACGTCATCACGAGTCATTGCTTATGTTACACTGCTTGGACTGAGGCATACACAGCTAACATCTCTATAGATATACGTTATTAGGGCTAGTATACATACATTTTCATGAGTTACCTCAATATTTCTTCAGCCTATGATCCTCCATCTTTTGTGGCTTATGAACATTTTGACCATAATGTTTATTGCTGACTGGTTCATTTACTATTTGCTGAAATGTTGGAATGTATCTAGGGACATAGGGCAATAGTATTTTGAGCTAGAAGGGACCTTGAAAATCCTGTGATCACCACCCACTGATTTTATAAGAATGAGAAACTGATGGCCAGAGAGAAGAGCTGCAGAAAATTGGTGACCCCCTTGTTACAAGCCAGACTACAGTGGGGGTGTGGGGTGGGAGGGTTATGATATAACTTCTATTTGGAACAATGTGGTAGATCATCTCTTTTACCACCAATTTCTCTTTGGTCTTATTTAAAAAAAAATGAAATGGTGGGTATTTACTTGTTAGTCTTAATCCTAGCAAATCACATAATTTTCAAGTTAGAAGAGAACTTAGCAATCACCAGTCCAAGTCCTTCATTTAAAAGACAATTATTGCTATCCTTTGCTTTGTGTCACTTTCATTTTTAAATATATCCAAATATGTCCCTCTCCTCCCTCACCCCACCTAGCAAGTAATCCCTTGTTACCAAAAACAAAGAAGAAAAGAAAGGAATTCAGCAAAACTAACTAGCATATAAACAGTCTTGACAGTATATGCAGTGTTCCGCAGCCAGAGTTCCCCCACTTCTCCAGAAAAGGCAAGATGGTGTATTTTTTTTTTCATCTCTTAATTTCTTTTTTTACAGAGAAGGGGACTGAGGCCCAGAGAAGTGAGTGAATTAACTGGCCTAAGGTCACAGAGCTTGGAAATGTTGGAGTCAGAACCTGAACTCAGGCCTTTTCATCTTTCATGGCTGCTTACTTACAGGAATTAACACTAGTAGCAGATAAGAACCATAATTTAAATGGGATCCAAAGCCAAGATTTCCATGGTAACCTCATACCCTGAATTTCATTTAATGGACCCTAAGTACAGAAGAGGCTGCGTGAGTGATAGGGATTCCTCTGAGAAGGTTCATTTGGGTAGTCTTGTCATTCATTAAATGGGAGGAGGAAGAGTCAAGACTGGGCAATGTTCAAATGATTTCTGTTACCTGGGAATTTTTTAATTGAATCTTCAGCCTAACTGGGACTCCCAGGTATTCTAACCACAGTAAATGAAATAGCAGTTTCATAACACTCACTGAACAAATCCTAAATGATAGTCTTCATACGATTTGGAGCTGGGGGGATGAACCTTAGTGATCATATAGTGAAACTCCCTCATTTTATCTAATTTTTTGATTTTTTATTTAGTATTTTATTCCCCCCCCCCATTACATGTAAAAACAGTTTTAAGATTCCTCTTTAAAACTTTGAGTTCCAGAGAGGCAGCGAGGTGGTACAGTGGAAAGAGCTCCAGCCTTGGAGTCAGGAGGACCTGAGTTCAAATCCGGCCTCAGACACTTGATGCTTACTAGCTGTGTGACCACGGGCAAGTCACTTAACCTTGTTTGCCTCACCAAAAAGCAAAAGAAAGAAAAAAGAAAAATAAAAGATTTAACCACAAAAGTTTGGGGCAGCTAGGTGGTGCAGTGGATAGAACACTGACCCTGAGAACCTGAGTTCAAATCTGACCTCAGACCAAACACTTGATACTTACTAGCTGTGTAATCCTGGGCAAGTCACTTAACCCCAATTGCCTTTAAAAAAAACAAAACAACAAAAAACTTTGAGTTCCAAATTCTCTCCCTTCCTCCCTCCCTACCCCCCTCACTGAGAAAGCAAGCAATTCAATATGGGTTACACATGTGTAGTCATACAAAACATATCCATAATAGTCATGTTGTAAAAGAAAACATAGACAGGAAAAAAACCCCTAAGAAAAATAAAGTTAAAAACAGTATGCAGTCACCATCAGTTCTTTCTCTGGGGGTGGATAGCATTTTTCATCTTAAGTCCTTCAGAGTTGTCTTGGATCATTGTATTGCTGAGACCAGCTAAGTCATTCACAGCTGATCATCTTACAATATTGCTGTTACTTTGTACACGGTACATTTTACTTTGTACCATCCCATGCAAGTCTTTCCAGGTTTTTCTGAGAGCATCCTGCTCATCATTTCTAATACTACAATAGTATTCCATCACAATCACATACCACAACTTGTTCAGCCATTCCCTAATTGATGGACATCCCCTCAACTTCTAATTCTTTACCCCCAGAAAAGAGCTGCTATAAATATTTTTGTACATATAGATCCTTTTCCTTTTTGTTTTTTATCTCTTTGGGGATACAGACCTAGTAATGATATTGCTAGGTCAAAGGATATGCATGGTTTTATAGCTGTTTGGGCATAGTTTCAAATTGCTCTACAGAATGGTTGAAAAAGTTCACAACTCCACCAACAGTGCATTAAAGTGTCATTTTCCCCACATCCCCTCCAATGTTTGTCATTTATCTTCTCTGTCCTATTAGTCAATCTAATAGGTATGAGTTAGTACCTAAGAATTGTTTTAATTTGCATTTCTCTGATCAGTAGTGAGTTAGAGCATTTTTTCATATGGCTATAGATAGCTTTGATTAATTCATCTGAAAACTCATCATATCTTTTGATCATTTATTAATTGGGAAATGACTCTTAATTTTCATAAATTTGACTCAGTTCTCTATATGTTTGAAAATGAGACCTTTAGGGGGCAGCTAGGTGGCACAGTAGATAGAGCACCGGTCCTGAAGTCAGGAGGACCTGAGTTCAAATCCTGCCTCAGACCAAACACTTGACACGTACTAGCTGTGTGACCTTGGGCAAGTCACTTAATCCCGATTGCCTTACTAAAAAAAAAAAAGAAAGAAAATGAGGTCTTTATCAGAGAAACTTGCTTCAGATTTTTTTTTTCACAGTTACTACTGCTTACTGTATTTCCCTCCATCCTATCCCCCCTGCTTATTCTATTCTCTCTCTCCTTTCATCCTGTCCCTCCTCAAAAATGTTTTGCTTCTGACTACCCCTCCCCCAATCTGCCCTCCCTTCTATCACCCCCCACCCCCTTCTCTTATCTGCCTCCTCTCCTACTTTCCTGTGGGGTAAGTAAGATAAATTTCTATACCCAATTGAGTGTGTATGTTATTCCCTCTTTGAACCAATTCTGATGAGAGTAAGGTTCACTCACTCCCCTTCACCTGTTGTCTTGGCCTAGAAATTTGTTTTACTCCATCTTTTTGTGGGTTCTGCTGCTCTGAAATTTGAACATCCAAAAGACTTCCAGCCTTTACCTGGTGATGTGAGACTGGAGTTTGTGATAGAGAGTAGGGGCTAATTAATGGGAGACTTATAGATCTGGGAGTCATCTTCAGAGAGATGGGAATTGAATCCAAGGGGGCTAATGAGGTCACCAAGTAGGAGAGTGTAGGGAGAAAAGGAGAGCTGAGGGCAGAGCCCTGGAGTTTTTCACCTTAATGTTTTCCCATAGTGGCTGAGCTTTCCCAGACACTCCTGCCCAATCACATCATCACTTAGGCCAGTAATGCCAAAGTGAACAAAAGAAAGATTATCAGAAGGGAGAGTTACTTTGGTTTAAAAAAAAGCCTTCAGTCATTGACAGTGAGAAATACAGCAGTAGGAGAAAGCATTTTTTTCTTGACCAGGGATTTCCCCTGCACACTAATTAGAGAAGCAATTGGAAACATAATTTGTCTTTCTATGGAGACTTGTATTCACTTTGACTCACAAATGGGAGACTTATCCAAGGGCCTTGTTGATTTAGTGAACATTGCAAGTTTTTAATTACTATATAAATGTGAGCTATCTAACTATATAACAAGTCACTAATAAAAAAAGTGGTGGAAAGACAGACTTGAAGAATTCCTGTTAAATTTCAGATCCCACAGAGTCTCTGCTGCTTATTACTGGCATGACCTTGAACAAAATACTTTTTTAGAATCCTAGTTTTAGTCATATAAGGGACCTAAAAGCTCATTTAGTCCAGCTTTCTCATGTTCTAGAGAAGAATGAGGCCCAGCAAAGGGAACTGACTTGCCCAAGGTCACATAGGTAGGAAGTGGAAAAGGCCGAATTTAGACCTAGGTTCCTTAATCAATCACTCCTTCCATTGGACTAGGGCTGCATTTGGCTTCCCTTCTCTGAGAGACTTGGTTTCTTTACCTGTAATATCTAGTTTGAACTACAATGATAGCTAAGGTCCCTTCCCACTCCAGATTTTTTAGGCTCCTATGATTTTGTGCTAGAAATCAGTGAAGTATGTTTTTCACTTATTCTACATGACACAACTACTACTTCTTAAATAGATTAACTTAGAGGCTAAGTGCACTTTTGGTTCAGGATGCATGCCATCAATCTAGAGAATGTTACCACTGACTACAGTGCTGAAAGAATATTCAGTCCTATGTGTTCAGTTATGATTAAAAAAATTGAATAAGCCCCAGGGTCAATTACAATGGCCAGTGAATCATGAAGAAGCAGAATCAATAAATATATAAAAATAAGAAGTATAACAACAGGTCTCCATGTTTACTGCTATTTGATGTTGATGGGAAATTTGGGAGACTAAAGAGCACTGAAGTTCTTTATCACACTTAAGATATTCAGATCATAGATTTAAATCTGGAAGGAACTTCAGGATGAGGAAACTGGGGCTAAGAAAGTTTAAGAGTTGTCCATAGCCACACCACCAGTAAATGGCAGGACCAAGATTCAGACCCAGGCCCTCCATTTCTAGAGCCGCTGCTCTTTCCACTAAAGGTCTGTGTGAAATATTTCCACTGGCATTTGTGGCCCTCTTTATAAGCATGAAGCACAAATCTCTTCTATTTTCCTTATACTATACTTACTTCTGTACATATTGTATCTAAGATTATCTCCTTCCTCTTTTAATCGTTTAATAGTTAAACTGTATGTAACTTATTTGCATATATTTGCTTGTTGTGTCTTCGGTTAGATTATGAGATCTTTGAGGGCAGGGATTGTCTTTTGTTTCTTTTTATAGCCCCAGCACTGAGCACAATGGCAGGAACATAGTAGGTACTAAATAAATGCTTATTGACTGAGTAAAATTATGGATTTCTAGCTGGAAGGGACTTTAGGTCAGCTGGTTCAACCCCCTAATTTTACATAAGAGGAAACTGAGACCCATCAAAAGAAAGGGACCTGCCCAGGGTCATACGATAGTAAGCAACAGAACAGGGAATCAGATGCAGCTCTTCTTTCTTCAAATTAAGCATTATTTCCATTGAACCAAACCGCCTCCCTCTCTTGAATGAAAGTAGTAGCATGAACTTGTAAATTCTCAGACCTGAAAGTTGATTCTCAGATCTTGAAATCACTTTCTGTGAAATGCACCTAGGTAATTTGATTACCTTCATCTCTTCTTGTATTTCAATCTTTTAAAGTATTTCTTTTCTTTCAGATTTTACTAAAAGGAAAAATCAAGTTAAAGATATACTGTACATGCCTACGCCAGTGGCACAATGGAAAGAATCATCTCTCTCTCTCTCTCTCTCTTTCTCTCTCTGTCTTTCTCTCTCCACTTTTTTTTTTTTCACTAAGAAACTAAAGAGAAGGCCATTCATAGGCCATTTTTGACTTGCCACCCAGGGCTGCAAACTGGCTGCCCTAGTTAGGAATTCATATTGGGCAAAATTGAATTATCTTTGCCCATCTTAGCCCTCTGGGTTCGCCATGCAAGCTGCTCAGTATTTCTCTATTCCCTTGAATAGATTTAGCCGTTTCTAATTTGTACATTAGACCCCTCCTATGCCTGGCTTGTTGTGAGACAGAGCAGCCAGTGCTAGGTAAAGCCAGAGAGTTTTCACCATGCCCGATGAAGAAACACAACCTAGGGATTGCTGGTTGGAAATACTTTGCCACAGGATGGTTCCAGTGGAGCAAAGCTGAAAAGAACAGCTGTGGTCTTCAGGGACAGGAGAAAAAGGCCTGGCCCAGGAGTCAGAGGCCCTGATTTCAAATCCTGCCTCTGAGGTTCAGAGCCTGTGTGACCTTGGACAGTTGCTTTCACCTCCCCCTTCAAGGGATTCATCTTTAAAATGAGGGGGAGGGGTTAGATGGCTCTCAAATACCCTCCAGCTCTGAATCTAGAATATTATTTCTGCAAGTCCAACACTGTTTCCAAAGAAACTCACTGTCTACAGCATATGGTTTTTCTGGGGACGGGGAAAGGTTCCCCCTCCCCCTTTCTAGTTTCTGTAGGCTTCTGGGCTTGCCCATAATTAGATCTTGACTTATAAGAGGGTAGTTGAATGAAAGTGCCCATCCCCCAGGGCCTCACTTTGCCTCATTCTTAAGTCATGCTGCCTGATCTCTGCTATTTCCCATTCCTGGGATGCTCTTCCTCCCAACCTCAAACTCTTGCAATGTCTGGCTTCCTTTAAGACTCAACGCAAATCCTACCTTTTCTAGGAGACCTTTCCTGCCCTCTCCCCTACTCGAAGTTGTTGGAACCTTCTTCTCTAATGCTGCTTTCCCTCTACTCTCTATCTATCCTGTAGGTTCTCATTTATATATGTTATTTCCTCCATTAGAGTATAAAACCCTTTGAAAGCAGGGACAATTTTTAAAATTTTTTTTTGTATACCCAGATTAACACAGTGCCTAGCACATAATTAGGGCTAAATAAATAAATAAAGTTAACTGACTAATGTAGTAAGTACTTAGATGTTGTAAGCTAGGCTTCAGCAATATATGAACTGAGAATTACCAGAAGAATAGGCTGGTTTTTGAAGAGGTAGAGGAACTAGAGACCAAATTGCTAGCATTCAATGCATTATGGAGAAAGCAAGGGAATTCCAGGAAAACATCTACTTCTGCTTCATTGACCTCACTAAAGTTTTTGATTATGTGGATCACAGCAAAATGTGGCAAGTCCTCAAAGAGATGGGAGTAGTAGATCATCTTAGTTGTCTCCTGAGGAACTTGTATGTGGGCCAAGAAGCAACAATTAGAACTGCACATGGAACAACTTATTGGTTCAAGATTGGAAAAGGAGTACAGCAGGGCTGTATATTGTTACCTTATTTATTTAACTTATATGCAGAGTACATCATGCAAAATCCCAGGCTGGATGAATCAAAACCTAGAATCAATGTTGCTGGGACAAATATCATCAGTCTCAGATATGGAGATGATACCACTCTGATGGCAGAAAGTGAAGAGGAATTAAGCCTCTTGATAGGGGTGAAAGAGGAGAGTATAAAAGCTGGCTTGAAGCTTAACATAGAAAAAACTAAAATCTTGGCAACTGGTCCCATCATTTCTGGGTAAATAGAGGGAGAAAAAACGGAAGCAGTGTCAGATTTTATATTCTTGGGCTCAAAAGACCATTGCAGACAGCAACTGGAGTCATGAAATTAAAAGATACTTGCTTCTTGGAAGGAAAGCTATGGCAAATCTGGACAGCATACTAAAAAACAGAGACATCACCTTGCCCTGACAAAGGTCCATACAGTCAGAGCTGTGGTTTTTCCAGTGTATGGCTGTGAGAGTTAGACTATAAGGAAAGCTGAGCACCACAGAATTTTGAATTGTGATGCTGGAGAAGACTTTTGAGAGTCCCTTGAACGGCAAGGAGATCATATCAGTCAATACTTAAAGAAATTAATTCAGGTTATTCACTGGAAGGTCAGATATTGAAGCTGAAGCTTAACTATTTTGGCCACATAATGAGAAGACAGGACTCATTGGAAAAGACCGTAATGTCAGCAAAGATTGAAGACAAAAGGAAAAGAAGATGGTGGCAGAGGATGAGAAGAATAGATAATGTCATGGAAACGATGAACATGAAAATGGACAGAGTTAGTGGAGGATAGAAGAGCCTGGTGTGCTATGGTCCCTGGGGTCATGAAGAATTGGACGTGACTGAACAACAACAACAATAATAACAACTTAAATTCTTATCATTTGATTAAATGATTCAGACTTGAACTAGGATTAGAGTGATGACAGTACCTTTGTACTTTGCTCTACTCAGATCACATATGTGGCATTTCTTTAAAAAAAATTATACTTCATTTTAACATTCATTTTTTAAAATTCTAAGTTCCCAATTCTCTCCCTCCCTCCCTTCCTTACCCATTGAGAAGCAGGCAATATGATATCAATTATACATGTGAAGTCGTGCATACATATTTCCATATTAGCCATGTTGCAAAAAAAAAAAGCAAAAAAAAATAAACTAAATTTTAAAAGTCTGCTTCAGTCTGCACTCTGAGTTCATCAGTTCTCTTTCTGGATGTAAGGAACATTTTTCTTCATGGGTCCTTTGGAATCATCTTGGATCATTATAGCCAATCAGAGTATCAGAGTAGCCAAGTCTTTAGAGCAGATAGGTGGCACAGTGAATAGAACACCAGACCTGGAGTCAGGAAGACTTGAGTTCACGTTTGTCCTCAGACATTTACTAGCTGTGTGACCTTGAGCAAGTCACTTAACCCTGTTTGCCTCAGTTTCCTCATCTATAAAATGACCTGGAGAAAGAAATGAGAAACCACTCCAGTATCTTAGCCAAGAAAAGCCCAAATAGGGTCACAAAGTGTTGGACACAACTGAAAAATTACTGAACAAGCCAAGTCTTTCACAGTTGATCATCATTATGTGTGATATTTCTTGACGCCACAGTTTAGGAAGCACATTCGTAAGCTGGAGAGTATTCAGAGGAGGGTAATAAGGATGATAAAGGACCTCAAGGTCATGCCATATGAGAATTGATTGAAAGGACTGAGCGTATTTAGTTCGGAAAACAGAAGATTTAAGAAGAGGACCAAGGTAGATAGATGTCTTAAAGTCTTGAAGTCTGGTAGAAGAGAGATTCTACCTGTTCTGCTCTGACCCAGAAAGCAGACTTAGGGGGAGTGGGTGTGCAAGTTTCAGAGCTACAGATTTTAAGTTTGATGTATAGAAAAAACCTCCTAACAATTAGAGTTATATGATAGTGAAATGAATTCACTGTCTATGGAGGTAGATGTCACTGAAACTTCAGCAAAAGTTTAATGATCATTTATGGAATATATTATATAAAAGGATCCTTATACAATGGAAAGAACAAATGGTTCAGGAGTCAGAGAACCTGAGTTCTAATCCTGTCTCTGATTCTTACTACCTCTATAACCTTGAGTAAGGCACTTAAACTCCCTTGGTCTCATTTTCTTCATCTGTAAATGGAAGGGATTGGATCAAATGACCTCTGAAATGTCTAGGTCTATGATTTTTTGCCTAGATGACCTCTTAGGTCTCTTTTTCATTCTAAGATTTTTAAAAAAAATTATTATATTTCATTTTTTCCAATTACTTGTAAAGATAGTTTTCAACATTCATTTTTATAAGATTTTGTTACTCTTAAGGTTTTTTTTTGATAATATATCCATATGCGTAATAAGTTATCTTTGTGAAGAGAAAGTACAATTTCAAAGCAAAGCTACACTCAGGGCATTTTTTTCTCAGGGACTTTCTAGGCATCTGAGATGACTCCAAATGGGGGGAAATGCAGACTGTAAGTAGCTGTTTTTGCCATGGTTATAATCAACCTTGATTTTTCATCCTAAATGGTTACTTGGAAGATTTCTGTAAGTGGAACTTCATGTCAAAATGGGCTGTTCAGGTTCCCCTCATGCCAGTATTGTCTCCCAAACTCACCTCTGCCAGATGCCAATCATCAGCAGACCCAAGGATCAAGGACCTTGAAATCAGATGTGATATGGAATATAAATAACTGTGTGATTACAGAGCCTACATTCTTATGAATGGGCATTCTGACAGTTTTGGAGACCAGGGACTTAGATGGTAAAGATACCATGTAAGTACCAAGTAAGATACTTTTTTTTTTTTTTTTTGTAGACTAGGTTTCCTTGTCTTTCTCACTCAGACTGGAAGTACAGCTAGCACTCAGCGGCAGATCCTAGTACTGATCTAATGGGAGCTCTGGTTCCAATCTTGGCTGATTAGTCCCTGCTTAGGCAGCCTGGTAGCCACCTTCCCCCAGTCTCGCCGTATTGGTGTTAGACATAGTGCAGACATTCAATTGACTTTGCCCTTCTGCAGCCCTGAACTCCTGAGCTCAAATGATTCACTGACTTCAGCCTCCCACAATGGCAGGGTTTATAAACTTGCAACCCCACACTTGGCCAAGACACTTGTTAAGATATACTGCTTTTGGTATTTTACCTATATGGGGTTTGTGGAGTGTTCAGGGAGGACTAGCACTCCTGGTGTGAGGGCTTGCTGAACCTTTTTGCAGGGCTACTCATTCACCTTTGGTGTCCACCTTCACTCAACTTTTACCTGTGGCTCCAAGAAACTTGTAGCATGCACAGTGGCCACACCCCAGTAAAACCCTCACATGAGCTAAACTAGGTTGAAGATGACCAACAGGCCTCAAACTTGTTGGTGAGTTAGAAGGATGTTTACCCCAAGCATGTGAAGACTTCCACCAACAAAGTGGACAGGTGAGAACAATTTAAGACTTTGTCACCTCCGAGCAAAACAAAGAGCAAGTGTCTATTCACCCAATGATTAAGTGGGGAAAGGAATTCTAACCACAATCCCGCAGAGCAATGAAGAGCTTTCCCTTTTCACAGCCACCAGCCTAGGAGCTGAGCCTGTTTCCTGGGTTGTGGGACCACCTTTGGTCGGTACAACTGCCATTGCTTTCACTCACAAATGTCCCTCATGTCCCTTAGTCAAATGGTTTGCTTACTGCCTACCTTTGATTCTTTTTTTCATGCTTCAAGTCTGATGGTAAATAGTTCAACCAACTTAATTAGATGTTCACCCCACAGAAACTAACTGTGCTAAGCTCTAGAGACAGCAAGATGCAAAACAAAACAAACAATCCCCCTCCCAACACACCAAAAGAGACCCAGCCCTCGCCGAGCTTAGGTTCTATTAGGTAGACATGACCTGCAAACAGTTAAATAAAATACAAAGTAGGGCAATGGGGGGGGGGGGGGGGGCAAAAAGGGGATTTGACAAAAGGGTCTTGGGAAATTCGGGGAGAAAGTCTAAAGTCTTAATTTAAGAGTCCTGACCTACACCTTACTTGGAATATTCTCAGCACTTCCTGGTAGGCAGTTTCTTCTCCCACTCTTCCTCTGCAACCAAATGTATTTAAATGGATGTGAAAAGTTTGAAATGGCCAAGTAGTCCAGTGATGCGCCTTGATTCCAACATCTACAAGAGAATAGCACCTAAATCACCAGGCTATTTTGATACCAATGAGATAATGTACTTAAATCCCATGCTAAATAAAGGTTAGCAATTACGGTTACCATAACTGTTACACTAGACCAAAGAGATCCTCTGCATTGAGCCTGAGGATAAGGGAGGGTCCCTTGGCTCTGGGAACTTCTGGGGTAGATAATTGACCTATTGAGGATTCCAAAGAGTTACTAAGCTTTCCAATTTTTTGTCCCCAGGAACTCTTCTCTGAAATGTTTTTTGGTTGTCAATAATGATAGCCAGGGGTCATGGTCAGGGGCACTCTAGTTGTAGTGATTTTGTAGTGAGAGGTAGGTGGGTAGTCTTAGAGTCAGGACTACCTGGGTTCAAGTTCTGGCTGCTACAAGTACTGGCTGTCTGACCTGGACAAATCACTTAAACTCAATGCTCCCATGCAACTCTTAACAGGATCAGTAGCCAAGAAAGTGCTGGTCTGCCCAGGTAGAAGGAGTTCTCCAGGTTGATGGAATCGCTGGTCGGGATCCCTACCTCCCAGCGCAGCCTATCAAAGCATAGTAGGGGAGCTGAGGAGGCACACATAGATTTGGTGTCTGCTTCTTTCACTCGGCACTAGGGCGAAAGTTCATTAACCACAGCTAGCTACAGTCGTCACCCAGTCTCCCCCCCCCCCCCCCCGCTTTCCTCCAGCTCTACTCCTGCAATATGTTCCTTCTCAGCACCTCCCAACAGATTCCTCGCCCAGACCGATTTCTTGTCCCGACTGTCACAGGAATTGCTATGGCTGCTGTAGCTACTCAGGCGGCACCTGCAGCAGGTTCCTGTTATCTCTTTAACTGAGAGCTCTTTTGGTATGTTAAGGAGCTATTCAGCAGGAGAGCAGCAAGAAAAAGAAGACTTCTTCAGTTTATACATTACTCTCTTTTCCCTCCTCTTGACCATTTGTGAGGCAATTCACATCCCTGCCCCCAGGGTAGCTGTTTAGGGCCAGAAGACAAAGGAAACTTGGCTTTGCCTAGATGCGTGACCTTGGGCAAGCCACTTCCCCTGGTCTGGGCCTCAGTTTCCTTCTCTGTAAAATGCGGCTGTGGGTGGGGGTGGGGGAGGGCTGGGCTAGATGACCCCTAAGGTCCCATCCAGCTCTAAAATAACCAGAGGCCCTTAGCTTCTCTCGGGTAAGTAAAGGGTCAGCCTTCCTGCTTTGGAAATGCCTGCATAAAACAGCTCCCCACCTCCCACCCCCCACCGTGCCACTAGCTAAACACACACCATGCCTAGGTAGCTCCTTCGATTTTAATGCAAGCTAAAAAGGAAATCTGAGTGTCCCATCCCCAAGTTCATTGGGACCTTATTAACTGCCTTTTCCCCTCATCTTCAAACAGGATTTAATTGATTAGGCTAAATGCCGAGTCACAGGGACTCACTGAAACACTTATCCATCATCCTACAAACATAAAGTAACTACTGTGCTGCCAGTGAGATTTTTCTCCGGGCTCTCTAAGTTAGGGGGTCTTCTCAGCCCTCTCACCCCACCCCCACCCCCACCCCCACCCCTATCCCCATCCACCTTTTGAACCTTTTCCAGCTCGGTTAGGATCAGGGCTTAGCAGACTTGCAGCTGTTTTTCCACCCCAAACAATTAAAGGTGACTTCACTAGAGCCCTGTATTGTTTCTTATCCCAGACTGACCCGAACATGCGAACCCCTTTGCATGATATATGCAACAGTTGCAATAGAAATTGCTAGGAGAAAAAATGCTGGAACAATGAGAGGCAGATGGTCCTGCCTTTGGGTCCCTGCCTCCAGCTAACCTGCAGAATGTAAACCGAGTCTGTGGACAGCCTGAAAGGCAGCTATCTCTTCTGCACTGGAGGTGTTAACAGCGCTGACCCTTCCCCTGGTGTTGCTACCGAAGCTCCCTTGGAACTTGTTACCATTCCAATTTTACAAACCTTGTTAACCCGAACTACTTCGGGCTTGTCACATCAGAGATAGCCAGCCAGTGGGCATTTAGAGTCATGTTCAGAGGTCTTCAACTTGGGAGGGCTCTTAGAGGTCATCTCAGAGGGTACTTGCACACACAGACTGACTCAGTGTTTGCTTATGCCATTACTGAGAATTCTGAGAAATTCTATTGGTGCAACTAATAAAGCTATTAGCTAGAAAGGCGTTTTTACCCATACTGAACCGTGTGGGCGGAAATAGGATTTTCTTCATGCACTTACATCATTAAATGTAATATAGTTAGTATAGCGGCAAGGAAAGTCAGATATAAAAGGACCTTTTCCAGATTTTAATGCTTTAGATATCAATGTTAATTTTTTTACAGGATGGATATTGCTTTTCATTAGTCCTTGATATTACTTGTTTGTTGTTAATGAATATTTCATTTAAATAGTAGCTGAGGCTCTTAGCAGCAAAGAGGTAAGAACTCTGAACCTCGGTGTGATTTTACTGTGGCCCTCCTTGTATGACCTTGGGTCAGTCACTTTGCCCTCTCTGGGCTTTTAGTTCAAAGAAAGAGTGGGCCTAGCTGATTTTTAAGGCCACTTCCAACACTAAATTGATGACTGGTGTTTATTTTTGTCTTACCAGGGATTTCCTGGCATTCTTACATTCAAATGCAGATTTCTTAGTTACCAATAAAATTGAATGACTGAGAGAGAAGGTAATTGAAACCTCTATTGAACTTTGCATAGATAAGGTGTCTGAGAATTTAACCACTTGGTCCCCAGAGCCTTTTTTCTTAACTCAGAGTTGTTATTCCTTCAGACACTGTAGTTGTGACTTCTGAAACAATCTCTTCAGTACAGCTACTGCTACGAAGATAAGATAGACCTTTCATTTGGGACTTGAGTTTCTCTATTAAGATTTTCTCTCGCCTGGGGTGGAGGGAAGGGGGAAGGAATAAGGAGCCTGCTTCTTTTCATTGGGAAGACACATCTTTACTGCAATAAAAGGCAATGTTTTTTGATTTTGGTTTTTTCTTGACCTGAGATTTCATCAGTGTCGGGAGCTCCTGGTCCCAAAAATTCCCTCTTCTGATGTGGATTGACTTCTCAGCAACTTAGTCTTAGAGAAATGCCTTGGCCAGGGTCACATCTTCAGGATATGTCAAAGGAAAGACTTGAAGTCAGGTTTTCTTGCCTTAGAGGCAAGCTCTTTATCCACTATTTGATTGCTTCTCCAAAGAACCTATTAGTGAGTTTAGAACTGTACCTAGTGCACTGATGTTGGATAAGTGAGCTTTCTACTGATTTAATAGGCAACTCTAGGGCTATCAAGAAACCTTCTTATAACCAAAATCTGCATCGAAAATGTTTGTTTGGGGCAGCTAGGTGGCACAGTGGGTAGAGCACGGCTCTGGAGTCAGGAGGACCTAAGTTCAAATGTGACCTCAGATACTTGACACTTGCTAGCTCTGTGACCCTGGGCAAGTCACCTAACCCGATCACCTCGCCAAAAAAAAAAAAAAAAAAAAAAAAGAAAGAGAGAAAAGAAAGAAGAAAGAAAATGTGTTTTAAAAAATCTGAAAACCTATACCCTAAATAGTAGTTGTGCCTTCTATATGAAGTCCTGCTCTTGTCCAATAGGTAAGGAAAGTCATATTGTAGTGAGAACTGCTGAGTTTGATAGTGAAAATTCATTTTCTACTTCCTTCTGCAACTGCAGCAGGAGTTGTGAAAGACCATTAGGTGCCTTTGACCAAAGCAAAAATCTTCCCTTGCATCTGTTGCTCATGATTTCATTTCCATATTAATACATGTAAGGCTTCATGGCATTGTAGATAGAGTGCTAAGATTTGGAGCTACGAGGGCTTGGATTGTAGCCCTGACTCCCATACTTACTTGGCCTCTCTGAGCCTCACTTTCCTCATCTCCAAACGGGGTAGAGACCTGTAGTATTTATCTTATGAAGTTAGGGTGGGGTTCCAATGAGATAATATAGATGAAGTGCTTTAGAAAATATTCCATAATTGTCAGTTTTTGTTGTTAATAATATTATGTGTTCCCCCTAAGCAACTAAGGCAAGATGAGATAACCTATTTTCTCAAACATGATTGATTCCAGTTTTCAAAGGATATTCAAAGCCACAAGTAATTGATCCCCTACTATCGACACAGTACTCTGTGTGGCATATTCTATTTATAATCAAGCCATATTCCTCTGTGCTGTCATTCTCCTGTAAATTACCCACTGCCAGGTGCTCAGCTTTCCAATGTTTATGATCCCTCCTTATGATTCCTACTCAATGCCAACACCAGTCTCATAAAGTACAGATTGTCATGTGGATTCCTCTGACGTCCTCTTCAGTTTGACTCTGAAGAAAATCTTATTCATCTCATCCACTCCTAGATTAAAACACAGCTATTTACTCATTTAATTCAGCTGCTGCTTCCCGATCCTGAACCATGGTGAAGTATTCTCTCCCTAGCCTATACTTTGTGCCTATGAAAAGGAAACAGGAGGGTTAATCACCTCCCTTTACCCATCCTGGAAGAAAAACTAAGGGGAAGATCACTTCTAATGGTTTTCCCAGGTAGGCTGGCAACTTCATTCAATTCTGTATTTCTTAACCCCTTAAAAACTTCCCTTGTATTGTATTTTCACTTCCTCGGATAACACGCGGGTGTTTTTCTGGATTATTGTTGGGGTTGGAACTGTTTTTATAGAGAGGCGTGAAACCATTCTGTTTGGGAAGAGTTCTAGCTGAAAGGCAGCTCTGCCTCCATCCCTGTTAGCCCCCTTTTATTCCCAGAGGATTGGCAGTTGTTCCCACATCAGTTCCTTTCTATTGGAGCTATTCAAGCATCAGGGATTATATGTCTCTATATCACAAGTTAACTGTTTTTCCAGAGACACCTTTCTAATTAAGGTTCTGTAGGATTGGTGGAGATAGTGGGACTTGAAATCAAAATCCTTTATACCTCCCTTCCCCATTCATCACAATATCTGACAGCTCTTCTTTCTAAACCATTACAGGATTAAAAGATATGTATGTATATACATAATAATAGGATTATAGATTGAGAGCTGGGAAGGACCTCAGTCATCTAATCCAACCAGCTCATTTGACAGATGAGGAAACTGAGGGCCGAGGAAGGGAAGTGACTTGCCTAAGGTTACTCAGGTACTAAAAATAGTAGAGGACACATTTTGAACCCAGGCCCTGTGACTCCAAATCCAGTTTTCCCCCCCTTCCTTTAGAGCAGAACAGCAGAACTCCTCTCTTGAGCTGCGTCTCCCTGTGTGTTTATCTCATTTGTTCTGAAACTCTTCCAATACATTTCTAAGTGCTTTATTTTAGGATGTGCTCCTGGAAAGTAATTGGCAAGTATAACTTAATGCCCTTAGCTTGTGGAAGAGCGGGCTCCAGCTTTTAGAATGTAATCCAGCATATACTTTAAGAACATGAAATCAGAATAGCTCCCCTTCTCCCATACTCTGGTACTTTCTGCTACCTTTTGTTTTTTTTGTTTATTTGTTTTTAAATGCCACAGTACCCACAATTGCACCGTGTACAAATTTGTTTGAGGTAGCACTAGCTGAATCTTTGCTTGCCTGGACTCATTCCAACCCAAACTTTTCCCCCACACTAGAGGCAAATTGAAAGAAATCCAACTACGAGTGTCTGAGGCCTTCTGTGTGTCAAACCACTGGTGTTAACCTCTTTGGAGGAAACAAAAGGGAGGAGGTAAAGTCTCAAGACCCAGCCCTCAAAGACCCCCCCATACAAAACTTATCCTGGGACCCTAGAATTTCATTCAAAACTCAGCTTGTGAAGCTAAAAGTCTATTTCTGCTGGGTGGCTGTCCCAGCTCCCACCTTGAAGACGTAAATTTGCCTCAGGCCACTGAAGCAAGTGGTAAGACTCTTCAGTGTGTAAAGGGTGTACGTTTTTGAGAATTTATCTGTGAGTCCCTCTAAATAGGAGACTGGGAAGTGAAATCATCTTGGGGATAGGGAAGCTAAGGTTTGAGTCTAGTTCTTTTGGGGAGCCAGGGATGTTTATCTTTCAGAAATTTGCGGTGATGTGTAGAAATGCAGGCTCCAAGGTCCCCAGTGCACCCCCATCCAACACAAAAAGAAGCCTGCTGGAAATGTTTTCCGAGGTGAATCTGCTGCCCGAGGCTTTATTACCTCGCCTCAAATAAGCTAAACACTCAGAACCAAAGCAGAGCCCCCAGAAATATTTCAGGAGGGCAGGTTCATTTGAAAGTTGGGAGTTTCGTTCCTTGTGGACTGCAGAGTAACAGGATTAAAAGGGATTAACGCAATCGGGGCGGGGGGGGGGGGGAATAAAACAAACGAAAGGTTTGTTTGGTGGCTTTTAATGCCCCAAAGTGATGGACTACAGAAGGTGCATTGGATTGTACATTTAGAGCTGAAAGGTCACTTAGACCAAGCCCTTCGTTTTACAGATGGGGAAACTGAGGTACAGGGACTTGCGGGAAGCCACACAGGTAGTAAAGGGGCGGAAGGCGTATCTAAAGTCAGAAGTTCTCTTCCAATCCAGCTCTCCACTACATATGTTGCGCGGAGGTCGAGGAGAGAGAAGGGGGAAGTGAGGGATGAGAGCTCTGAAACCAGGGAAGGGTGGTTTAGTTATTGGGAGGAAACACTCAAAAACTGGGGCTTATGGCAGCTTTTAGAAAAAAAATGGGGGAATAGAAAGGGACATTAAACGTCTGGAGATCTCTAGGGCGCAGAAGGGGAGAGAGAGGGAAAGCCCTAAACATTAATCTGTTTTCTTTATCCCCTGCAACCATTTTCTTTTTAAATGTCATAATTAAGATTTCTCGACAGGTTTTTATTTTGTGAATATTCCAGCCGAGCTCGGGTTTTTTTTTCCCCCCGGACCAACTCCCCCAGGGCAGCCAGGATCTATTCCCGGCTCTTCCAAGCACAAGGCAACCCCTCCCGGGAAACCAGCTCAGCCCAGCCATGCAACAAGTGTACAACCCCTTAGTGTCCGAACCTGCCACCTGACCACTTTATTTGTGCCCATTTAGGTGCTGAAATCCCCCTGACTGTGAATTAGTTAAAAGGTGAGGATATTGGAAGGGAAGTTCTCTAATATTCTATTGGCCCTTTCTTCTGCCTTGAGAAAAACATCAAGACAAGCCAGGGTCACTGACCATTTCTAATTGTCCTTCGGGGAAGACAAGTAAGTTTTCCCTCCCATCCTTCCCTTTTCCCCAACCCCAGCGCCCACCCCTCCCTCTGCGTCCCCCTCCCCCGTTTAAAAACGAAGTGTTACAAAATTGCCAAGACTCGTGATATTGCCGGTTCTAAAATTTATTGAGTTCTCCTTTCGGAGATCAGGAAAAAGTCTTTTTAAAAGCTCACACAAATCCCCCCCTCCCGCCCCCCAAAGAAACCCTAACACATTTGCTGCTGCTTCTGATGTTTTTGTTTGTAGAAGCCACGAACTCAGCATCCATCGAAAACTCCCACCCCACTTTTACAGAAGCTTACAAACCCGAGCACGATGAGGAAAGAACACACAACTTACTATAAATTAGAAGCTTGCCTTTGCGACCTGAAGAATAAGTTTTTTTCAAGGCGAGGAGAGGGAAGCAAAGACGCTAAAGTGTTTGGGATACAACCCCAAACGAGACTAGGTGAAGCGAGAACTATTTAAACCAGTGTAAACAGTTTGAATCGTTTCCCTGCTTCCCAAACTTATTCCATCTCTAAAACAAAAACTGACAATACAAGATATTTAATTAAACACAAAGAACTCGAACTACAATCAGATAGATAACCTAGGGGGAAGGGGAGGGGAGGCCTTCTCTGTTTTCCAAACATCACAGAAATGCCCAGCATACATAGAAAGGGGAAGGGAAGAGGGGCAGCAGTCAAGGAAAGTTGTGCACTAGAAAAGAAATCTTCTGCTCGTATTATTTCCCTAAGTCAGTGGGTAGTTCAAATAGTTTCAACCACGCACACAAAGCTAGAGGCAGTCCCGACTTCAGAGAAGGCTGATCGGGAAGGCAAGGCTGCAGCGGGAGAGGAGGTGAAGAGCAGGGCACAAGGGATGGTTGCTGGCTCGTCGTCTGGTTTGGTTTGGGCCGGTCGGGTGTCTCAGATATGAGTCAGTGGCACGGTGCCGTTCACCGCAGTCCCGGCACTTTGGTAGTGTTGGTGAACGCTGTGCAATCGGCTGCCCTGCAGGGACGAAGCGTCTGTGGCGTCTCCCCCCGGCGGGAGGTACATGCTGATCATATCCCTCAGGTCGCCCAGACAAGCCCTCTGCGAATGGGCGCTGATGGCGGGCGGCGGCGGTGAACTGGGTTCTGACTTCACCACGGATCCCATGGAGCCTAGGCTCATGGCGGCGGCCGCAGCAGCGGCAGCGCCGGGCTGTTGGCCGTAGGCGGCGGCGGGCGACATACTGCCGTAGGTGGAGGCGGCGGCGGCGGCCGCCGCGGCGTTCATGTAGGTCTGGGCAGCCGGCATCATGGGGCTGTACTGCAGGCCGGCCATGTCGTAGCGGTGCATCTGCTGCAGCTGGGGGCTGTTCATGCCCGGGTGCTGAGTGTAGCTTAGCTGCTCTGGCATCAGCGAGTACGCCCCGTTCGCCCAACCGTTCATGTGTGCGTACGTGTCCAGCCTCTGGCCCACCCCAACGGGGCTGTTGACGGCCGCTGTCCCGGGGGGCAGCAGGTTGCCGGGCAGGGAGTACTTGTCCTTCTTCAGTAGCGTCTTGGTCTTCCGACGGGGCCGGTATTTGTAATCTGGATACTCTTTCATGTGGACGGCGCGCAGCCTCTTGGCCTCGTCGATGAAAGGCCGCTTCTCGGCGTCTGTCAGCAGTTTCCAATCGGCTCCCAGCCTCTTGCTGATCTCCGAGTTGTGCATCTTGGGGTTCTCTAGGGCCATTTTGCGTCTCTGACCCCGGGACCACACCATGAAGGCGTTCATGGGTCGCTTTACTCTGTCCTGGTCATTACTACTGCCGCCGCCGCCTCCGCTGCCGGCGCCACCTCCCCCGCCTCCCGCGTTCGCTCCGCTCTTGCCTGTGCCCCCGGGGGCAGCGGTGCTGCCCGCTCCCGCCGGAGTCCCTTGTACTACCGGGCTTTTCATCTCACTCTCCAGTAGACTGTACATAGCAGGGGCTGGGAGGAGGTGCGCCAGTTTGCCTTTTGGACACTCGCGAGGCGGGAAGGGAAGAGAAAGAAATGATCAGTGGAGGTGGGGGAGGGGGAGAGAGTCTAAGGTCCCAGAAACTGCAGCAACTTTCGGCCGCCGCCTCTACTGTTGCTGCTGCTGTCGCCGCCGACCGCAGGGTAACCCTCGCTTTACCTCTTCGCAGCGCACTTCTCAGCACCTCGGGGCTCCCTTCACCGTCTGCCCGCAGTTAGCACCGGGTTCTCGGGGGTAGACAAACACAAACAAACAGGCGCCTCCCTATGAACGAGTACACACAAACACAAACACACACACAAGTTGGGATGCCTCCAGAGCTCCCGGTTTCCCGGACACTCCTTCGGCTCTCTCCAGCTCTGCTCTCTCTAGGAAGAGGCTGATTGACTGCCTATAAATGAAAAGGCAGCAGCCAATCAGCGCGCAGATCCCGGCAGGCCCTGGAGAAGAATTGACCAGTTGTAAAACTTTCGCTGGGGTGTGGGGGGGGGGGGTTGCTGGTTGTGGCCGGGGGTCGAGAGGGGGAGGATTGTTTGGGGGGGGGGGGGGGGGGGGGAGGAGGGAGAGAGAGAGGGGGGATGGGGGGGGAGGACGCTACTACTGATCTGGGTTGGAGAAAGTTTAACTAAAGTATAAAAATAGGTGGGGGGGCAAGGCTTGAGCAACTTTGGAGGACCTTTTAATCTTAAGGGTTCCCCAGGAATAAATCAAAACTAGAAGCAATGAAATGATAGGAGAAGAGGCTGGGATTTTCTTCTTGTTTCACTGGGCTCAGCTACCCTGTCCCCGGGATTCCGGGTAGGAGAGATAGTGCACCTTCTGCTCCCTTGTTTTCTGTTAGGTGTTAAAGAAGTGTGAAGCTGGAGCTAGTAAGTTGTGAGTAGGTGTGGCGCTGGGGTCCAGGCACTCTCAGGGCATTATTGGGAAAGGAAAATAGGGTGGGAAGTGAAGTGTCACTATGACCACCGTGGGGCGACTCCCTGGACACTCCCTCTTCTTTATCCAGATGTTTATGTGCCCCATAACTTCTGGGGGGGTGGTATTAGGACCACAACCATAGCCTCCTACGGCATATGAGTTTTCCCTATTTTGGTGCTTTGCTGACAGTGAGCACCCTAGAGAGAGAGTGAAGTCAACCCCACGTCTCAGTTTTAAAGACCTAAAACATTTTACTAAATTAATATCACACTCCCCCTTCCTTCCACCCATACTCCCCTCCCCCTCTCCAAAGCGATCCTTTCCACTGCCCCCGCACTGCCCATTACCCACCCTGGCCCACCCATCAGTTCCGGAGCCTTGAAGCTAAGGGAATGGAGAGGGAGTAATGCGCGAAAGCCCCAGGGAGTAAAAACTACCGCTGTGCAGCTAGGCTTAGGATGATGGGAGCACTGGAACCTGCAGGTGGAGGCAATTGGGAGGAAGAGGCCGAGCTCGCCCATCCCTGGCTGGGGAGGGAAGCAGTGTTTGAACCAAATGTTCAGATGTTGCTGTAGGATTTTGCAGGAGGGGATGAGAAGAGCAGACGAGGTTGCTTTAGTATCTTGCCCCCCCCCCTCCACACACACACCTGGGGAAAGGGGCCTGGAGCTTAGCTTTGGTTTTCAGCGAATGCTAGATTTTAGGGCCAGGAGTAACCACTCCCCTCATTTGACAAGAGGAAACTGAGGCTTAGACAGGGGGAAAGACTAGAGACGAAGGTCACACTGGTAGCCAGCCAAGAGCAGATCTGGGACGTTTGGACTGGGTTCCGAATCCCGTGCTCTTTACTTCTTAGCGCGCTGTCTCCCTTGTGTGGTAAGGAGGAATCAGCCATGTCCCCTTTTTCATCCCTATCCCCTTAGTCCTCTCCCCCTGTACCCCCAGCTCTTTCTACTGCTCTCTTCTCTCTTCTTTTGCCATTTCGGGTTTTTTCCACTCCGCTGCCGCTGAAGGGGCGGGGCATGGCCCTCGGAAAATCCGTTTGCATAGCAACCCGAAACCTCCAGATAAAGAACTTTTTTGGTGGGTTTTTTTTTGGGGGGGGTGGCGGGGGTAGGAGGGGTGGAGGCGGTGCGCAGTAACTGATGCGGAGTTTGAAGCTGGGCTTCATCCAAAAGCCATTCTTCGATGCCCTCTACATTTCCCACAGCCCACCTGCGGGTGCCCAGTAGAGCCCCAGGAGGGCGCCGGGCCTTCTGCCTGCCCAGAATTCCCTTCAGAGGCCCCGGCCCCCAACCAGGCAGTCCCCTCAGAGGAAAGCGCAAGCTTCCTCTCAAGAGTTTGATAGTCTGAGGTGCTTGGTTCTCAGTCCTTCACCTTCCAGGAAGAGTGAGTGAAAGGAAGGTTCGGACTGTTGGGAAGGCCGGACTCAGGGGCAAAACGGCCCGAAGGTCTTTGCTTTCTTCACCCTTGCCCCATTTCCATTCCAATCTAGAAATATGTACGGCAATACAATACATAGGCATATATCTTCTCCCCCCTCCCCCCCCCCGCCAGCAGACGTCGCCCAGACTTTCAGCCCAGGGAGTGGAGAAGGGGGACCCTGGATGGAGGGGACAGCCCTCCCCTCCCCACCCCCGGCCTTACAAAGCTGGGTCTGGCGCAGGGCGGGGCAGGCGGCTGGCGCCAGCGTCCGGGCTTTGCCCCCAAGCCTCTCTGGGCTCGAGAGACCTGCCACCAGGCCCTCTAACTACCCCCAGCCCCCCTCCCCTCCGCGCAGCTGACAGGCAGGGGAAAGAAAACAAATCAGGCCTTTTAAAAGATGGACCACCAAGGGAAAATGCCATTCCATTCACCGACTCCTGTACTGTCAAAGCCGGACAAGAGAGACGAGAGAGATCTAGTTCAGGTACCTCATTCGATGGAGGATACTGAGGCCCAGAGTAGGGAGGGAACTTTCTTAGAGTTATATGTAAAACGGGTGACCTTGGAAGGAGCGGAACCTGGCTCCATTGGCTCCCAGTCCAGTGCTACAGCTTAATGTAAACTCCAAACACTCATTGTGTGTGAACACATATGCAGGTGTGTATATGTGAAAATCAGCATATATTGAGTCTATGAATGCATTAACTATGACACTGTATTTGCAAGGATGGTCAAAAAACAGTACCACGAATGATTTAGTGTTTACCTTTTAAAAAAAATTGCAAGCTGTCATTCATTGGATAACTAAGAAGCTTTTATAGGCCAAGTAGAAGGGGAAGTGTGAAATGTTTTTTTTTTTTTTTGTGGCTCCCCAAGGAACCTGTCCAGGTGTGTGGCTTGACCAGAGGCTACTAAGCTAGAGAACAAGGATCTGGGTACTTCTGGGATCTCTTGTCCTTTATGCAGAAGAGCTGCCAAGAATTGTTTCCAAGTATAGGCACCAGTCAGCAAATCATTAGAGCAGAATTCCTGGATGCTGCATTCAGTCTTGGTGAAGAGTCCCTGATGCTCTTCTCTGCTTTCATTGCCATATCATCCAGAGGTCTTGTGCAGTCTAGTGGGATTCAGGTAGCAATTCAGCAGTCCTGCAGTAATGATGTAAAGAGAAACAAAATCCTTTAAAAAAAAGAGGGGGGAGCCCTTTCCTACTCAGAGTGGTGTTTTAATTTTTGAAAACACCATACCTTGCTTTTTCATAGCCTCACTGGCACTGGCTATAAGCCCCAGTATCTACTACTGCATCCTTGTAGTTGAGAACAAAGCAGTTTCACCCACAAAACTCTTAAAGCACACCTAACCACGTTTTTCTTACCTCATACTTTTAATTTTCAAAGGCAAATGATGCCCTTGAAGGAGGTAGGATTGGAGATGGGAAAATGCCATTTGACCAGCTTTATTTCTTTGCCACTGTCATGGACTTTTAGAACTGCAAGGGAGGTCACTTCATTTTACAAATGAGGATACTGAGACCAAGAAAGAAATGCCTTGCTCAAGTTCACACAAAGAGCTAGTGGCAAACTTGGGGTTAGAACTGGGGTCTCCTTCTCCGAGGCTCAGAATCTTTCCACCACCTTACAGGGCTGCTTGTACTAGACCACAGTTTAATCAAGATAGGATTCAGTCTCAAGAGACTCTAGAGCCTGTTAAATATTTCCAAGCTCAGATTTCTAAACCACGGATGAGGACTGAATTTAGATCACCCAAAGCCTAGAACTTGGGCCCTATTTTCTTGAACCTGATCCATACTAAGGTGAATAAAATATTTAAAGAATTGTAAAAGCAACAGTCAGCTAGCATTTTTCCCTCAAGAAAGGGCCCCACTGAGTCAATCTTCCCGCACCCCCTTCCCTATAGCAGTTCTGCCCCTGGGCCGAGTACTTGGCAGAACTCCGACACTCCTGGGCTGCTGCCAGGCTGCTCCCAAAGACGGCGGGCGCTGCAATATCGCCCCTTTTTGGTTGCGGGCGGTAACATCACCCCAAGATGGGTGTCTCTTTTAACACCTGACCGCTACCCCACCCCCTCCCCTTTGCTGCGAATCCTCCAGAATCCGACGGATTCTGTACCTGTAGGGGTGTTCTCCCAGCCTGGAAGAATTGAAAGTCCTTAGATTCAAGCTGGGGGTAGGGACGGAGTCGGAAAGGGAGCCCAGGAAAGTCGTCCCCAGCAGCTTGGCAGCCACCCGGTCGCTCCACTCTAGCAGTCGTGCCCGGGAGTCGTGAGCTGTCTGGCTGGAGGAGAAAGGCGTGTTTGGTTTGAAAGGAGGTTCGAACCTCCGAGGTGCCCAGCGTCAGCGCGTAAGCACGCACTCACTCACGACTCCAAGAATTGGAAAACTTGTCGGGTTGGTTAGGGCTGACTTCCACGTCCACTGCTGGGGACAATTATCTCTCTCTCTCTCTCTCTCTCTCTCTCTCTCTCTCTCTCTCTCTCTCTCGTCAGTAGTAGTATTAATACTAGTACTAGTAGTTAAGTAGCGGCGGTGGTGGTGATGGTGGCGGTGGTAGTAATAGTAGTGGTATAGTTCTTTGCCCCGTGGGGGCCTGAAAGTACAAACCGGGTTCCAAGCCATCTGCATTCGGCAGGAAGATGGAAACGCTGTGGCCTCTGGCCAGATTCGCTTTCACTCGGAACTGCATCCTCTTTCTTCCGTGACTGGGTTTTTTGTTTTGTTTTGTTTTCAAAGGCATCTCCACTAGTGATTTTGGGGAGATGGGGAGAAAGACTGGCCCTGGGCTGCTCTGCCGCGGTCAGATCCTTCCCCACAGTTGGAGGGCTCGTAGAGGCCAGAACAGCTCTCTTCCTTCAGTCTCTTTCCGAAGTGGCGAGACTTTCTACGTCTTGGGGTTTCGCTTTTTAACAAACGAGATAATTAGCTTTCCCTGGGACATTCACCCGTACCCACCGCCCCATCTCTTGCTTTGATCCCCTGATCGTGTTCATGGGTTCTTTTTGAACAGTCTGTTTCATACGAATAAATCGAGGGAAACATATTAAGAATGGGGGGTGGCGAAAGCGACTGTAGGAATAACCGGATTTTAGAACGGTCCAGAAGGACAGACAATTGCAACGTCTGCAGCGTTCCCCAGGCAGTTTCGTTCTGGCACAGAGGACCGATCCCTTCGAGTGAAATGGGAGAATTTCCTTTTCCCTTTGCATTGAAAACATTTATCCTTCGGGGGTCAGAAAATGAACTTTGACAGGCCTGTAAGTTTCAAATATCTTTTTAAAGTTGAGGATCTTTTTTAAAAAAAGAGTTGGTTTTGCCTGTTATGTGCATATGTGCAAAACCTCTTCCAGAGGAAAATAAGCCTACGGGATGCGATTAGATTCCTCATTTTTCAAAACAAGTGTAGACGAAATCCATGGTTAAGATTTACTCTCCAATACCCTTCCCTGCTTGTTTATCCTCCCCCTCCTCCCCAGCCCCACCTAGCTTCCCTGAAAACGAGAGGCTAGTTCCAAAGATTCATTCCATATCTCCCAGATAAGGAGTCCTCGGACTTCCGGAGAAGCTAAGACTTGGAGCTCTCTCTTCGCGGCTCTTAAGTGTCCTGAGGTACAGGAAATAGATTAGTGGTCCAGCTTCCCTTCAGCCCCCTTCCCCAGCAAGAAGAAAAACAAAACCAGATCCCGCTCAAATTAGAGTTAACAGCCAAAAGCCCAAACCCCGAGCAAACGAGCCATCAGCTTGTTTTGAGTTTTTCTAATGGATAGAATTCCAAATGAACAAGGGCAGAAACCTCCTGACAAGTGTCTGGTGGTGGGATCGCTTTTCCTCGCGCCCCCGCCCC
>NW_020954930.1:161353-164670 GCF_900497805.2 Vombatus ursinus | reverse complement strand
CTCTACACACGCGCCTCTAAACCCCAGCCACCAGTTACTGCTCTTAATTGGCCCTGTTATTTCTCCCATTCAGGTGTTCGAAAACGGACCGGCACGTAGTCGCTTCAGCCTAATAACCTGTCATTGGGGTGGGCATGGGGGAGGGGGAAAAGAGACTGTTGAAACAAGGCTGGTCGCTAATAAGGACCTTTTTTCTTTCTTTCTTTCTTCCTTTCTTCCTTCCTTCCTTCCTTCCTTCCTTTCTTTCTTTCTTTCTTTCTTTCTTTCTTTCTTTCTTTCTTTCTTTCTTTCTTTCTTTCTTTCTTTCTTTCTTTCTTTCTTTCCTTCTTTCTTTCATTTTCTTTTTTCTCTCTTTCTCTTTTTTATCCCAAGGTACTAATTAACCTAGTTGAGCAGAAGACCACCGGCATGGGGCAGCCAGGGTGGGGTGGGGAGACTGATGAGGGGAGGAAGGGGCTCATGAAAAATCGCCCCGAATTCCAGTCTCTGTGGTGGCCCAGGCTGCTTGCTGCACAAATTGCATCGAGCAAGGAAGGACTGATCCCCAGAATATGGGGGAAAAGCAACTCTGATAATAAGACGAGAGGGTGAGGGTTGGGGTGGAGTTCGATTTGTATGTTTCTGTGTTTTGTGAGCGGAAGAAGGGAAGAGGTGTCCATTCTGAATCAGAAAGAGAAAGAGTCAGAATCGACACTTTTTCCCTTTTACTTTCCATGCCTACTCCCTCCCCCACTCCACATTCACGTTTCTGAAACTGATGGGAGAACCCCCATAACTCTTAACTATAGAAGGAGGTTCACGGGATTTGTGTAGACTGATCCAAGTTCTTTCCACTCATTCCCCAAGTCTCTCAATTTTTTCTTGCATGCAGTAGTGACAGGGTCCTGAAATTAACCCTAAATTTGATGTCGGAGACCCGGGGTGGGAGGAGTGCAGCAGAAGACCGGCAGACACTGATTTAACTGGGTAATCCTGGACAAGTCACTTCCTCTCTCTGGGCCTTGGTTTCCTCGCCTGTAAAATGGGAGGGATAACTTTTGCACTGCTCACTCCCCGCTACCCCCAGAGTAGTGAGAAAACGAGATTGTGGCTATGAAAGCACCTTACTTTGCATCCGTAAATTTTTGTATAAATATGTTCCTTATTTGCTGCTATTTTAAAATAAAGTGAAGTGCAATTCTCTCGGGTCTCCTGGGACCAGTGGCTGCGGTGGCAAATTTGGCCGGGGCCGGGGAAGAACTCCCACTTTCATGGTCGTTGCAAGAACTGCTTCTCTTCCTTAACACTCTCTCCCCTCCTCCCCAAGTCTCCCCGGGGCCCCACCTTTGGGCTCCGGGACAAGGGAATTAGGATTTATGGAATTGTCATTGGTTGGACGCGTTCGGTGTATTGCTGCGGTGGGTGCTTTCTCTGGTAGCCGTCCCCTAGAAGGCCAGACTCTTGTGCCTGACAGAATCGGGCCTTGAATAACCTTGAATTACCTAAAGTCCAGCGACCAAGAGGCTACCAAGGGCCAACAGGCGGCAGCGGCGCAGTGGCGGGCTGAGGGATGCAACCCGAGGAGGGAGAGGGGGCGAGGGGGTGGCTCCGAGGGCTTTAGGCGGCTGGTGAAGGAGCCTCGGCCACCACTGTCAGCCCGCGTGTGGGTCCAGGGATCCTAAGAGCCACTCCTACCTCGGAAGAGGCTACGGCCCTGCTGGTCTCCTCTACTCTGATGCTCGTTGCACCCTGTCAGGGACTGGCCCGCCGGCGGGCTGAGGTCTCAGAGCCACCACCAGGCTGGCCTTGGCGCCGGGCAAGACTCAGTCCATCGCTCCCCTCCCAGGCCAGCCAGCTGACCCAGCTCGCCTCCCGGGACAGGGCAAGGCATTCCAGGGCAGGGATGCGGAGTTGAGCGGGGACTGGGGGGATCCTAATCGGCCAGCCCCGCAGGCTTTGCAGTTAAGCCTACCGCCGAGCTAGCAGCCCGTGTACCCTAGCTTCTCGGGGACCATATGCGCCTCTTCCTTCAAGAGAGCAGGCTTGCTTCGCCCGCTAGAGCCAAGGGCAAATTCGTCTCTCTCTAATCCTCCCTCTAAATAACCGCACAAATCAGTACACCTCCGGCAGCAGCCCGTTTTCCTGAAAGCCCTGGGCCAACCTGGGCTCCCAGCCCCTGCTGGAGTTATAGTATTACAGAAATCCGACCCTAATTGTAGAGATTTAGTGTGTTAATTAGTAGCAAATAAACTCTTCCTTGGTGGCACAGCCTCGCTGAGCCCGTAGGGGCGGCGGCGGCATGGATATCATTGAGCTGGCCGTGTAGCTGCAAAGTCAACGCAGGGAAGGCAGCCTGAGCCAGGGAAATTGAGTTCCTAAAAAGGTTTCCCTACAGGATAAATAATTAAAATATATTCTCCTTTAATTGACATTATAGAGGACATAAATGAGCTTTTCCTTTTAGAAAGAAGTAACAATTTCTAAATAAAGCTCACAGCTCGGAGAATGGAGGCTTCAGCCAAATGAATAGTCATTACTACCTTTTCAACGATGGGGGCCTTTTGATCAGAAAAGAAATTAGCTCTAAAGGACGGACAATAGAAGCCTGCCCTGCAATAGGAAGAAAAATAGACGGCCAGGGGCTCTTAACAACACCTATTTCTAGAAACCATGGAGTTTCTTGCTTGCTTTTCAATTACAGCTGTTCATTTCCTATAAGGAAAGGGGGAGGGGGAAAAACAACAAAAACAAAAACAAAAACAAAAAACCAAAGGCACTAACGTAAACTTAGTTCGTCCAAAAAGGCCTCAGTGCAGGGCACTGACCAATTAGCGAATCCTGTAGGTTTCAAATGACTCAGGTTTATACAAGACTTTTCGCTCTTCCCCAACCACCCCTACAAACCCCAAGTTGGACCATCTTGAAAAAGCAACTAGAGCTGAAGTGTACAAAGTTTCTGGTTTCTGTTGGACTGCAGAGAAAAAACCAAGTTGAAGAGGGGCCCCAGTCTTCTTTTGTAGATTCCTTACCAAACATATGAGGAATCTAGACAAAGGGAGTGAGAAGGTGAAGGGAATGTATTTGAGCAGCCTTCTGAATGACCAGCATCTCAATTCATATAGAGCATGTACCTCTGGTTTCTTAAAATGAGTGTCTTCATTCCCAGATCTTTGCCCAGTGTCTTGAAATGCTGTTTCTTTAAGCATCTTAGTTTTAGTTGCTCTTCGGGCATTATGGGTTTGGAATTTGACTAATCTGGATGGTCTTGGTCCTGGGAATTTCTCTCTCTCTTTCTCTCTCTCTCTCTCTCTCTCTCTCTCTCTCTCTCTCTCTCTCTC
>NW_020954930.1:107952-161253 GCF_900497805.2 Vombatus ursinus | reverse complement strand
CTCTCTCTCTCTCTCTCTCTCTCTTTCTCTCTCTCTCCCTCCCTCTCCCCTCCATCTCTCTCATCCTTTCTCCCCTCCCTCTTCCCTTCTCTCTCCTACTCTGCCTTTTTCTCCTTTCTACCTCTCTCCATCTCTCTCTGTCCCCTTATTTACCTCCCTCCCCCTCCATTTTTTTATTGTCTCTCTCCTCTCTCTCTTCCTTTCTTCCCTTCTTGCCTCCCTCTCCTTCTTTATCCCTCTCTCTTCCCTTCTCTCTTTCCTTCTTTCTCCCTTTTTGTCTCTCTGTCCCCACTCTCTTCCCCCCACTTTGTCTCCCTCTTACCCTCCCCTCCTCTTCCCTTCTCTCCCTCTCTTTCTCTCTGTTCCTTCTTTTTTTCTCCTTCCTTCCCATTCTTCCTTTCTTCTTTCTTTTTCTGGAAAAGTATCTATCTGCCAAGGAGGAAAATGGAAAATGCTTTGTTTTTATTGTGGGCTCCAAAATGAAACCATTAATCTATATGAAGGAAAAGAACATGGAAAAGAGGCTTTACCTTTAATAGTCATAAATCAGATTTTGCAGGGATACAAGCTTATGTCTCAGAAACATCACTATTCTACTGTAGAAGAAACTGGCCATGCCTTTTATCAGCAGAGCACCCACCTGTTGGCACATTTTCTTTAAGCATCACACTCTTTAAAAAACATACCTCCAGGAATGTAATGCAATCTAATACAGTAGATCTGAGATCTTAATATTTGGGGCTGCCCTGATAGAAATAGTTTAAAAATGGATTCATTTTTATTTTAAAAAATAACAAAAACTAATTTGCCATTGATTGATTTATTCCCCCACAGAGTCAAGGATTTATTTTTCCTGAAATAATTCAAATAAAGTGAAATCTGATTTAATCATGGAGAGGCCACCAAGAATAAACTTATTCTTTTCCTTTCCTCCTTTTACTTTGTCTCTGTTCAAACTGGAGCCCTTTCCCCAACTTAGAAATCATCTTTAAACTTAGGAGAGATAAAGAGAATAAAGTCATTGACATGATTAGTAAATCATCCCTAATTAGAAAAAAAAAATTTTTTTCTAACAAAAGGCTTTTTGTTTCTGTATTTCCAAGGTACACTGCATCTTGCTGGATAGTTCCATTTAAATGGTTTTGTCTGTGTGTGTGTGTGTGTGTGTGTGTGTGTGTGTGTGTGTGTGTGTGTGTGTGTGTGTATGTGAATACCTACACGTACATATTTTTCTTTAGAAACCTGGTCTCTCTTGTTCCTAGCAAAGACTCACCTCTGAGCTGCTCTGCCACAATGGATGCTTCAGAACACAGCAGTGAAAGGCACTTAGCAGAAATGACCCAAGGCTGAGAGGTCATTTCACATTTCCTTGTAGGCCTTAAGAAAGTAAAGCATCCATTGAAATGCACTGGTAAGAGATCACTCAAAATTCCATCTTCAAATCCACCTAATTGGGCTGCAGTAAGAGTATTCTATTCTCTCTACACTTGGATACCAAGAGAGAAAATGTTGCCTTTTAGCCTCAATCTGTTTATCTGTAATAAAAGGGTGGGGGGAGGTACTTGCTAGTGAAGGATGTCTTCTGCCTCTTAGCGGAAAGGTGGTGGACCATAGATGCATAATAAGGCATACATTGTCAGACATCCCTATTAGGTTCTTTTGTTTGTTTAACTCTGTTTCTTTGTTGCAAGGGAGGTTTTTATGCCAGAGGTGGGTGGGCAAATTGGGATGATGGGAATCATTGAGGTCACTGGATCTTTATAATCTGCCTGTTGTAACAATCCATGAGTCTCTGGCTCTAGACCTACAAAGAGGATATTTTTACTTTCGTATCCCCTATAAAGGTAGGAGTTGATTTTTCTAAAGGGAAAATTAACCACAAATGATTATGTCCCACTCAACTTAGGCAGTTATCATGCCTCAGTCATTCATATAGCCCTTTACAACAGCAGGAAAATATATGCTTTGGTGGGACTGCAATAGCCATGGTCACCTTTGGGGAACATAGAGCTTCAGACACAGGGCCAAATGAAGCTGATCTTTACATTTGTGAGGCTGCAGGCAGTCAATGTGCACCATGTTCAACTCTGGACCTGCTGGTAAGGAGTCCTTGAGGGAAAATGAGGACTGGGCATGAGAGCATCTGTCCCAGGTCATAGAGAAAAGGAGGATTTCAGAGGGTCAGACCCTAAAAGCTGCAAGGGGCCGAATTCTTCATCTAGACATTTGATTGATTGATTGATATGAGGCTACTCTTAGTTTCCTTTATTTAAGCTATTTGATATCTAGTAAAGAAACATCCTTTGCTTTGACAAATAGCTTCCATTTTCAGAGAATTGAATGAATTTGGGAAACAGGGCTCTGAGCAATCTAGAAGCATGAATGACATCATGAAGAACTGCAGTGAAAGCTTAGGATTTTAGAGAATTTTTTTCCCCTTTAATAAAAATGAGAAGTCTCTTGTAATAGAATGTAAAATCCTTCTTAGGATCCGTTGAACAAATCTGAGGCCTAAGATTTGTGGTTTTAGAAAAATACCTGAACTATATAAGAATGAAAGGAACACTTGTATGTTGAATGTGGACATGCTAGAAAACATATTCACTTTGGAAAGGAGAATGGTCATAAATCAATCAATAAATCAATGCTCAATCTGGTCATAAATATTTAACTTGGCCAATAATTGAGCATTTATTTGTGGAGAAATGAGCAATTTTCTGCTAAGGAGAATATACTGAACACATATTTTTTAGAGTCTCTATAAAATTTATCATCTAAAACCCAGCGGGAGCACCCTCTCCCACCTGGGGAAAGGGAACAAGCTTTTATTAAGCACACACTATGTGCCTGGCACTGTGCTAAGCACTTCATGATTTTTATCTCGTTTGATCCTTACAACAACCCTAGGAGATAGGTGCTATTATTCTTTATTCCCCATTTTACATTTGAGGAAACTGAGGCAAACATATGTTAAGTGACTTGTCCAGGGTCACACAGCTACTGCACATCTGAAGCCAGATTTTACCTCAGGACTTCCTGACTCCAGTGCTCTATCCAATACCCCACCTAGCTGCCTCCCTCTGGGTCCAACTGGACCTAGATTCAATATTTGGGAAGCTTTATTTCAAAGAAAGTGGAGCCAGGCTTTTTCTTCTTCTCTCTGGTTCATTATACCCCCATTCCAGAGTTCTGGAAACCACTTCAATAAAATTTCAGTTTGGCTCATGTATATGGTATCCTCAAAAAGGACCAACAGGATCCCTCCTAGAAAAGTTATTCATCACAGGAAGTAGTAGATATCAGCTATAGGGCAGCTATTTATTTGCTCTATCATACTTCTTAAAACACAAAAAGATGCAAAAGCACACTTTAATGCATCCTTACAGCACAAACTCTAACCTACCACCTCTACTATACTTTTCTGGAAGGTAAAAACTCCTGGGAGATTTGTGGGGCTGCTCACCAAACATTTCACACTCTCCTTAGACTTGCACTGTTCAAGATTCTGGCCAGTCAGGTATGCATGGCTTATTCTCCTGGTGGTGGTCACATTCCCCTCTGAGAAGGGACTAGTTGTAGGAAGTACCTTTCATTGCCAGCAGGCACCCAGGAACTTCTGATTTCTTGAACTCATGAAGTAGCTGCCAAGCTAGTTCCTTCATTTTACACATGAGAAAACTGAGGCTCAGATAAGTGAAGGGACTTGCTCAGGATCATATGTATAATCAGTGGCAAGATCGGATTTTGAGCTTAAGTTCTCTGACTCCATATCCAGTGCTCTGTGCCCAAAGTGGTTATGAAATTCAACAGTGCTGAAGTTATCCATAATATGGTGACAAAAAAACGAAAACTTTCCAGAACCTTCAATCCGCCCTGCCACTGACTTCTATGTTATCATAATAATAGTTCACATTTATATAGCGCCTTGATCTGATTTTGGAAGAGTTACTTCCATGACAGTTAGGAAATACAGTGTATAGAACACCAGGTCTGGGGTCAGGAAGAGCTGAATTCAAATTTAGCTGCAGACAGTCAGTTACTAGCTGTGTGACCCTAGGCAAGTCCCTTAACTTCTGTATGCCTCAGTTTCCTCAAATATAAAATGGGGATAAGAATAATAGCTTGTTCCAAAGATCAAATGAGATAAAAATCGTGATGCGCTTAGTGCAGTACATGGCACAAATTAAGCATCATGTTATATAAATGTGAGCTCTTATCATCATCATTATTATTATTAGTATTATTTTTCCAAGATTCAGTTTCTTTATCAGTAAAATGAGGAAGATGGACAAGATGATCTGTAAGATGGCTTCCATCACTCTAAGAATCAGACTCCTTCAGTCAGGCAATGGCCTGAGCACCTGAGAACGTTTTTAGCCCCAAACTTCATCCTTGTCCCTGGTACTAGACAGGAACTCGGGGGAGAGAAGAAAGGTGAAGATCTCAGCCAGGATCTCTTTGCTTTCATCATCACTCTTCATCACTGAGACTCCATCCAACATTGTTCATGTGTGTAAGCCCTCTCCTTCCTGAATCCCCGAGCCTTCTGGCTGTACTGGCTACCTTGGCCCTTAAATGAGAACATAGTACAGTAGATAAGTACTTCATGTGTGTTTGTCTTTTGTCCTGACTAGATCGTAATGGTAATTATTTGTATCCCCTACAGTTTATTTACACCCAGTAAATGCTTGTTGTGGTTAGAGTATCGAACTTGCAGTCAGGAAGAGTGAGGTTCAAATCCTGCCCCTGACACCAGGTATCTATATGGCCATGGACAAACCACTCTAGTTTATTGAGTCTTACAAAGTAAATAACAGTGTCTACAATAGTGCCTACCTTGAAGCCTTGATAAGGGGCTGAGATATTACCTAAAGCTCTCTGGGTAAAGAGTGGATTCCTGTTGACTCAAATCCTCCATCGTCCATGGCATATAATTAGCCAGTCTCCGTCATAGGTCTCAGTGGAGTTCTGGTGGGTTTTCAGAGTGATTTTTTTTGTCCTTCACAGGATGCCTCTTTTGTTTTCTGCTCTAATAGCATTGGATGCTTCTGCTAATTGAAACATACCTACAGTCTATGAAACAGCCAATGTCATGAGAATTTGAAGCCCTTTCTTTTGGGTTAAACACCTTAATTTAGATTATTTTTCCAAACTTTTGGAACTTTCCACAAAATATAGCCGTTCCTGAGATAGCATCAAAAATCCTAGTGAGTTAGAAGAGAATCTTGTTCACGTGTATATGTTTGACATTTTTTTCTTTTCCAGAGGCTTATGGACTAGGTACAATTGACCTATCAAAATATCAAAAAGTATAATAATAAAACCCTTGAGATTAAAGTCTTTTCGGAGCCACTATGAGTAAAGATAAAGGAAACAGAGAATTGAATCCTTAAACATCAGAACTGGATCATCTAATCCAATCTCTTCTTTTTAAAGTAGCCAAAAATGAGGCCCGGAGAGGGAAAGTGATTTTGCCCAAGCCTACACAGTAAATGGCAAAGCCAGGAATCAGATTGCAGGTCTCTTAATTGCCAATCCAGTGTTTATTCCAGTCTGCAACTCTGTCATTACAGAAATCAATCCTACTAGTAGATTTGTATCCAGACGTTAAGACTGGATAAGATCCTAGGAGCATGGATTTAGAGGTGGAAGAGACCCTAGAAATCCTCTAGTCAAACTCCCTTATTCCACAGACAAGGAAGCGGAGGCCCAGGGAGTGGAAGTGACTTATCCAAGGACACATTGGTAGTCAATTGCAGAGCAGGAATCTCATGGATGAGAATACTGAGGGTCCCAGCTGATACCATTTTTTTCTGGGTGGGGGAAAGTGTTGTTGGGGATGGGGCAATAGAGATGAGGGTGTGGCTCTGTGCATTAGGGCATATGACTTTCAGCTTTGGGAAAGGGGGAGCTTGGCTAAGTGAAAGCAGGGCTTGCTGTATTTGTTAGTAGGGAAAGTCACAACACTTTGGATGACAATAAGAGAATACTTCTTTGCATTTGTATAGCCCTTTACAGTTTCCAAAAGTATTTTCCCATCAATTATGTCATTTGAACTTCATTCTGATTGGCAATCAGATCAGGGCTCATTATGTCCATTTACTAAATGAGAAAACATAGGCTAAGAGAGGCAAAGTAGCAGAGCAAGGCTTCTGACTCCTAGTAGAAATATCTTTCAAGTTATATACACCATAAAGGAGGTTAGGTGGTAGGTACAGTGGTTGGAGTGCTGGGCCTGGAGTCAGGAAGACCTGAGTTCAAATTTGACCTCAGACACTTCTTAGTTTTGTGACCTTTGGCAGGTAACTTAATCACTGTCTGCCTCAATTTCCTCAACTATAAAATGGAGTTAACAATAGCACCTACTTGCCAGGGCTATTATGAGGATCAAATGAGATCATATGTGTAAAGTGCTTAGCATAGTTCCTGGCACATAGTAGGTGCTTAATAATATTTCCTTCTTTCTTTCCTTCCTTCTTTCCTTTCTTCCTCACTGCTTGCTCACATGAAATATGCCCTAACCCTAACCACTAAAATCTCTCCATAATTTTCTATATGATGAAGTATGCCTTAGTAAAATAGATACTGGGCTTGAAGTCAGAAAAGCCTAGGTTTAAATCCCGCCTCTGGCCTTCTCTAGTATTTATTACATATGTGGAAGGAGTTCCCCTGATGATGAAATCACAGATACTAACTAACCCTTTAATTTTAGTAACCTCTAAACTAGAGGTGCAAAATCAAGGGCATGCTGAAACCAGGTGGAAATGTAATTGGGAAATGTTGAACAAAATACATAAAAATATACTACAACATACATACTGTTAATTTATGGTTTTCTCAGTCAGTATGTGATTTGACACCATTGTTGTAAACCACCCTGATGCCTCACTGTGGTGTCTAGGTTCTCTAAGGTTATGTCATCCAAGAGAGCTGAAGTTCTCTAGCAGGTCTTACCAAAATGGTCACTGTGTGTTTATCATTTAAAGGCCAACCTAACCACATGTGGAGAAAACCATCGCCCAGAAGTTTGCCTACAAGATACAAATGGGGGTGGGGTAACATGGGGAATAAGCAATTCATGAAAATTGTCTCCTAAAGAATGAAATGACTGTGATCTACATCAGTCAAGGGAGTGAGTAACAACCCTCAGGAAATCATAGATCCTTAAAGGAAGAAATTCCATAGGTCAAATATAATCTTTCCTTAAGTCTTCATGTGAAGCCATATTAAAAAGATACACCATGTCCCTTTTACTGATGGTCAGGGGTCTTAGTGAACAGTACAGTACACTTATTAGTTAAGTCATTGGCTTGCATATATAAGAAACTGATTCCAGTTTATAAGGGTAAGAGCCATTCCCCAGTAAATGAGTGGTCAAAGGATCTGAAAAGACAGTTTTCAAAGGAAGAAATCCAAGCTATCAATAGCCATAAAAATGCTACAAATCATTAGTGATTCAAGAAATATAAATTAAAACAACTCTCAAGTTCTACGTCATACCTGTCAGATTGGCAAAGATAATAAAAAAGAGAAATGACAGTTGTTAGAAGGGCTGTGGGAAACAGACACCTTGTTGCACTGTTGGTGAAGCTGTTGTTGGATCATCGCTGTCTAGCCATTCTTGAAAGCAGTTTGGAATTATGGCCAAATACTTACTATTTGACCATGTGATATCACTACTAAGCATATACTCCAGACACATCAAATAAAGAGAGAAAAGACCCATAGGTACAAAATATTTATATCATCTCTTTTTGTAGGGGTCAAGAAATAGAAGGTTAAGGGCATGCCCATCCAGTGGGAAATGGCTGAACAATTCATGGTATGTTAATGGAATGGAATATTATTGTGTTGTAAGAAATTATAAAAGATCTGGTTTCAGAGAAACCTGAGAAAATTTGTACAAATTGATTCAGTCAAGTGAACAGAACCAAAAGAAAAATTCAATAACAACAACACTGTAAGAATAAACAACTTTGAAAGACTTAAGAACTCGGAGAAATTCATGACCAGCCATGTCTCTAGAGAAATGATAATAAAGCATGTTACCCACCTCCTAAAAGAGAGGTGATAAACTCAAGATACAGAGTAAAATACACAGTTTTGGACATGGCCATTGTGGAGGATTTATTTTATTTAACTGTGCTCATTTATTACAAGGGTTTTTGTTTTGTTTTGCTTTTCAAAAAAAAAAAGAAAGAAAGAAAAGGGCATTGAAACATTTTAAAAAAAACACACACAAATGAGAACAGAGGGAAGGCCAGAAAGAATCACAGACAAGCAGAACAGCTTTGAAAGTGACGTGCTGAATGTATTTGAAAAGAAAAACAAGCTGTACATAAAAAAGACCCTGCTGCTCCAAGAGGTCCTCCCTTGGCATCATCTGAGATGTGGAAGGGAACTCAGAGATCATCTAGTCCAATCCATACGTGATCAAAAATCTCCTCTATAACATCCCCTCAGAGTAGTCATCCAGCCTTTTCTTGGAGACTTCCAGTTGGTTGGGAGCCCATTTCACTTTTGGACAGCTTCTACTTTGGAAATTTTCCCTCCCTGTCTACTGGTTCCTTCTTTGCTATCTACAAACATGCCTTTATGATACCTTACCATCCCCTGAATCATCCCATTTCCTCCTTTTCACTGCCAAACCCCAAGAAAAATTGGTCCTAGCTTGTTGTCTCTACTTCTTTTCCCATTCCTCAACCCTTTATAATCTGGTTTTTAATCTCACAAATAGCTGAAACTGCTCCCTCTAAAGTTACCATTGATTTCCTATTTACAAAATCTGATGACCCTTTCTTAATCCCTAGCCTTATTTACCCCTTTGCAGTGTCTGGCACAGTTGACTACCCTTTAAGTGTTGTTGTTGTTTTTATTACTATCATCATCTAGGTTTTTATGAACCCCTCTCCATCTTCCTCCTACCTGTCTGACTATTCCTTCTCAGTCTCTTTTGCTGGTTCATTATCTATATCATACCTCCTAACTGTGGGCCTATACCAAGGCTCTTTCCTGAGTATTTTTTCTCTATAGCTCAGATGGGGTCCTCATTACTATTTTACTTTCACAAAGATCCACCTTCTCTTCCTCTCACCTCACCCCACCCCCATTTCCCTCACTGAGAAAACAAAACCCTGTTACAAATGTGTGTAATCAAGTGAAAACAATATGTCTCAATTGGCACTCTGAGTCCATTGCCTCTCTATTGAGAGTTGCGTAGTATGTTTCTTCGAGTCCTCTGCAATTGTACTTGGTCATTGTGTTGATCAGAGTTCCTAAGTCTTTCAGTTATTTGTTTTTACATTTTACATTATTTTACATTTTACATTATTGTTATTGTTATTTAATAGTTCTCCTTGTTCTGCTCATTTCACCCAGCATCAGAACTCATTTTTCCTTCTAAACAAAACTTTGCTATTAGCTTGGTAACCTTGACATTATACTTGACTCCTCACACTCTTCCCTCAACACACAAATCCTTTCAGTTGCCACACTGCTAGGTGGTGGGATGGATAGGGCTCTGGGCCTGGAGTCAGGAAGACTCATCTTTCTTGAGTTCAAATCTGGCCTCAGACACTTACTAACTATATGACCCTGGGCAAGTAATTTAACTCTGTCTGCCTCAGTTTCCTCATCTGTAAAATGAGAAGGAAATAGCAAACCCTTCCAGGATCTTTGCCAAGAAAACCCCAAATGGGATCACAAAGGGTCGGACAGAATTGAAAAACTACTGAACAACAACAAAAATTCATTCTACCTTCATAACATCACTCAACATCCATCCCCTTCTCTCTACTCGCATGAACTCTAGTTCAGGCCCCCATCACCTCTCAACTGTACTAGTCCAATAGCCTCCTATTAGGAGACTTCCAATATTTCCTCATTCCAGTTCATCCTTCACACAGCTACCAAAGAGATTTCCATAAAGCCATGATCTGACCATGCCATTTCTTTACTCAAATTCTAATGGTTCCCTGTTACATCTAGGAAGAAATACAGTGTCTCTATTTGTCATTTAAAGCCTGTTACAATCCGGACCCAACATACCTTTCCAGCCTTATTATACATTTCTCCTCTTCCTGACCTCTACCATCTAGCCAAACTGACCTTCTTTTCCTATCTCACCTACCACACGTTATCACTAGTCATCTTGCCTTTGTTCTGGTTATTCCCCGTGCCTGGAATGTTGTCCCGCCTTATCCTTACCTCTTAGAATCTCTCATTTCCTTCAAGATTCAGCTCAAGTGCCACCTTCTACAGTAAACCTTTCCTAACCACCCTAGCTCCTAGTGCCTTCTTCTTTCCCATTAAATACAATGTCTTCCCCCAAATAAGTACAATTATCTTGAATTTATTCCACATATATATTCTGCATCTACTTATGTACATGTTGTTTCACCTATTAGAATGTAAGCTTCTTGAGGGTAGACTCTGTTGCACTTTTGTCTTTGTGTCCCCAGGGCTTGGCATAGTCCCTTGCACATGGCAGGTACTTAATAAATGCTTATTCTAGCCATCCCTCCACTTAATAAATTGATTGATCGGTCAGTTACATCAAGTGGAAATTTTTGTGTCTGCACCTTGCCCCCATGGGTTCTAGTTTTATCGTCCATGGCCATAAGTGCTTTAGAAACCTTAAATCATAGAAATGGGAAATATCATGGCAGTACAGAGCTCACAGAGTCACAGAATCTCCAAGTTTGAAAGGGCTACACAGGCCATCTAGTTCTAACTACTCCTGAACAAGAAATGCTTCCTCCACGTTCCTTATAAGAGGCCATTCCCAGCCCCACTCCCCTCGCCATTTTAAGGTGTGAATTTTTGGACCCCTACCTATCCCTCACTAGAAATTCTGAATCTGGGAACTTGTACATTCCCCCTCCCAAGCTCCCCACCCCCCACCAGGTCCCCAGAACCCTTTTGAACAAGGGTCTTTGTAGATGCTTTCTCTGAGCCCTTCTACCCCCTTCTTGGATTTCCTATGGTGCTGCTTCCAGGTCCCTGTAATGCCACTAACCTCTACAAACGAAAGTCCCTGTAGTCTGCCCCATATCACTCTAGATGGCCTCCCTGTGCTCCTCACAGGGATCTTTGGTCATTGAGAGATAACTTAGTTTAATGGAGAGATTGCTGAATTTCTGAGTCAGGAAGAACTAGAATAAAATTCCACCTCATATACTGGCTTGCTATTCTACCCTAGGATAACCTTTCTGAGCCTCAGTTTCTTCATGTGTAAAATGAATATAATCACAGGCCCTACCTCACAAGCAGCTGTGAGGTTCAAATGAGATACACTACATAAAGAGCTGTATTAAACCTTAAAGCACTATGTAGATGTTAATTATTTTCCAGCATTAATAGTTGCTACCCCAGAGGAAAGAGTGATGGATGAGAAGGTGACCATCCCCCAAACCACCCTGATAAACAGATTTAAATCAACACTCAAATTGCAGCCAGACTGAATAGGTAAGCTAATATGCTGCCTGTGTGAGCCATGAGGGTAATGGGCTCTGTGCTCTTATAGTGACACTTATTTCTCTTTATTATTGTGAGTAAAAAGGCCCCTACATCCTGCCTTAGCCTGTTTCCAGGAGGTCCTTTAATGAAAGGTCCTTGTGAACGAGACCAAATTGCATTCTGTCCAGTCTTTTTCTCTGCTTACACTAAACACATGCAAAGGTGGAATCACAGAATTATAGAATCATAAAATGGCAGTGCTGGAAATGAATAAGCAAATGAATAAAGCATTTATTAAGCACTTACCATGTGCCAAGCACTCAACTAAGCCCCAGGGGGTACAAATAGAAAAGGAAGCTGGTCCCTGTTCTTAAGGAGCCGAGGGGGACTTCACGTAGGGAAAGGTTCAGCTGCAAGTCCGATGGAAAGGTCACATAGTCCTGAGGGTACAGCAGCAGCAAAGCAGATAGTAATGCCTCTTATTTAATGTCATTTCCACAGATCAAATCATATTTATTTCTGATGTTGAACCATTTGATAATGACAGGAGCTTTCTTTTCTGGGTCTTCAATATCTCTGGCTATATGTGGTATCTGTAGGAGTGTCTGGGCTGCATCTCCACTGGCATTGGTGGCTTCCCAGAATGATGGCTGAGGGCACTGGGCTGGAAGCATTTTAATTCCCAAGCTTCTTGGATTTAGAGGCCTGGGCTGTCTCCATCGTTCCTGAAGAGGAGATGGTGTTCAGAGTGGTGGCGGTCACTTGATTTACGTGGCAACTGTTGCCTTTTGTCTCCTGCTCCTTCTGCTGTACTGTTTCAGCAAACCTTAGATGAGCCCTCTCATTTTACGGAGGAGGAAGCTGAGACCCAGAAAAAGGAAGGCCACGTAGCTAGTTAAGGACAGAGATGTGACGAGAGTTCTGGACTCCAGAATCTCAGAGTCATGGGCTTTTTCTACTGACGACCTGTGATGCAGGAGAAAGCCAACAGAACCAAGCATGAAGAGCTGGGCTTCATTCTCAGCTCCCCTGCTGGATTCTTCAATGACAAGATGAAAGTCACTTCCTTCCTCTCAAATTCAAGCAAGTCCAATTCCTCAAACATTATCGCATTCACACTATTTGTGAGGCACTCTGCTAAGTGTTGCCGATGGAAAGACAAAATGAAATCCAGGGGCAGTTAGGTGGCGCAGTGGATAGAGCACCGGCCCTGGATTCAGGAGGACCTGAGTTCAAATCCGGCCTCATACACACACTTACTAGCTGTGTGATCCTGGGCAAGTCACTTAACCCCATTGCCTAGCCAAAAAAAAAAAATGAAATCCACCCCCTTGCCCTTAAGGAGATTGTATTCCACAAGAGGAGGGGAGAGCAAGGTAACTGATATTTTGAGGATGGAGAGAGCTCTAACCATTAGAAGGATCAAGAAAAGTACCCCATAGGAGATGGCATCTTGGCTGAGTGAAGGACAAAGTCAGGAATTTGCCAAAGTAGAAGTGAAGGGATTCCAAGCCTGCAGGATAATCTATTCAAGAACACAGAGGTAAGAGATCCGATGGCAGATTCTGAGAGTGACAAGTAAAGTAACTGTGATTAGAATGTGGAATGGCTGTCTTCTCTTAGCTTCGGTTTCCTCATCTATAAAATGAAAGTGTTGGATGAGAGGCTCTCAAATGGCCCTTTCTTCTTTAATTCACAACCCAGTAAGCCTTCAATCAACACCTACTCTGACCAAAGCACTGTGTAGTAGGATGGAGATATGAGGGCAAAAAGAAAAACTGGTCCTGTCTTCAAGAAGCTTACCTTCGATTAGGGAATGAGTAAAGAGAAGAGACATTGAGGATGATTGCAACCATTACTACTACAAAAAGAGTTAAGCTGGAATCTTCTGTTCTGGATCTATTGTGGTTTGTAACACAGTGACAATAATTAACTCGTTTTAAGCCTAGAAGCCAATATAATGGCTCCTGAGGTCTCCTAGGTCCCCATGAAGATGGTCTGGCTCCAGCTACTCAAATCCACACTCTCAGAATCTCTTCCCTGGTTCTGGGATAACTTACTCCTTTTGCTTAGGGTGCAGATTGCTGAGGGTATAATCCAGTATCTCACATAGTGATTTTGATTGATTCTAGGTAGTGTACAGGCCTTGTACACAAGGCTTCTGTTTAATTCAGTTAAAAAAAAGTGTTCTTACCTCTTATTGTGTCAGAGCTAAATTTAGGTAGAATGGCAATGCCTCAGAAAAGACACTGGAGTATGTGTTAATTACCACTTGGTAAATAAGAGTTGCTCTGATTGGCTGCAGAGGTGATAAAAAGGGACTGATCTTTGGCCACCGTGTTCAGCTGCTTGATCTCAATGAATCTCTTTGACACCTTTGATCATGGTGTCCAGTGAGACAATGCCATAAGGGGAGAGGCACTGAACCATTTCTCTTAAGAGGCCACATGACCCTGTGACTACAAGCCTCGTTTCTCCACCCGCCTTGGCATTTGTTCTTTTCTGCTTTAGGTGAAGAAGGTATTTGAGACTGACCTTGTGAGTTTTGAAAGGTCAGGAGAGCAGCATCCCAGTATCCTAGTATCGGGGTTTTGCAACTAACCCAGCATCGATGCCCAAAGGAACAAAGAGTAACCTTCAGGAATGACCTTTGGTACCTAGCTCAGGAGTAGTTGCAACGAAGTCTCGTCTAGCACTCATGATGCATCTGGACATGAACTTACTATTGCTATGTAGAAATGGTTCTTAGAGTGAGTGGGCCCACTCTCCTCAGAGACCTAAGTGGTGTAGGGGTGCCCCAAAACCATTGGTAGTAAATACTTTTCATTTTGTTTTTGCTATATCTTTGAAATATATATCCCTTTATAAAAGCTAATTGACCTTGAGTTTTTCTAAGGAGCTAAAGTACTAGTCACAGATGGCTGCTCACAGTGGGAGAAACAAAGCCAGCAGGGGATGAAGCCAAGAACATCAGAGAAGAGACACCTCTAGAACATCTCAGTGTACCCCTGGAACCCTGGGGGAGAGACGTATCCAGCCTTGGTCTGGGAGAGTGAGGTCTGAGAGCAGACTCGCTACAAGTGTGTTTTCAGTCATTCATTTCTAGTGTTTTGAAAGTTTACAAAATGTTGTATACCCCTTTCCTCATTTTGACCCCACGACAACCCTGTTAGGAGGTAAGGTGCAACAAATATTGTTAATACTCTGCCACAGAAGAGGCAGTAGAACCTCAGAAAAGTTAAGTGAGTATTTCTTTGTAAGCTGTCAAATTGATATTTGTAAAGCACAAGTCTGACCATGTCAATCCCATACTAAAAAAGCCCCAGTGACACTCTGTTGCCTCTGGGACAGAAGCTCTTAACCTGAGGCATCAGGTCCCTGAAAATATTTCAGGGGATCTGTGAACTTGGATGGGAAAAAAAAGGTTAAGAACTCCTGTTATAAAGTAAGATATAAGCATTTTGTTTAGAGTGGTCTCTGGAGTCCAGAGTACAGTAGACCACCACCTAACTTTGGTTCCACATAAATTAGACCTGGTCCCCTGACCTAAGGAGCTTTCACTGGGGAGGCAATGTGGAACTGTCGAATTCTATAAACCAATAAAGCATCTACTCTGTGCAAGTCATTGTAGTATAATAGAAAGAACAGAGAGCTCTGTGGGCAAAGGACCTGGGTTCAAATCCTAAATCTGCTCAATTGTCCTCAGCTTCCTCCTTTGTAAAATAGAGGGGTTGGACTTATAATAGCTAACATTTATATGGTGCTTCAAGGTTGGCAAATCACTTTACATAATCTCATTTGATCCTTACAACAACCCTGTGAGGTCAGTGCTCTTATTATCCCATTTTTTCACAGATGAAGAAACTGAGGCTGAGAAATTTGCCCAAGGTCACAAAACTAGTAAATGTATAAAGCAAAATTTGAATTTAGGTCTTCTCTATCCACTAAATATCTTTTACTGATTGCTAAGGTCCCTTCCAGCTCTGAATCTGGGATCCTTTCAATTTGACTTTTTGGTGGGAAGGAAGCTCTTTTAAAGTAGAGACTCCTTTATCTTTGTGTATGTACCCAGAGTGCCTAACACAGGACCCAGCACCCTTGTTAGATTACTGGGTTATTTCTGGAGAGAGTGACCTGAAACTGTGAGCCCTGAAATCTTCATGGAAAGACACTAAAGCATCGGTCTTTAGTTCAAGATTTTTTTTGGGGGGGATGCTAGGCAATGGGGTTAAGTGACTTGCCCAGGGTCACACAGCTAGTAAGTGTCAAGTATCTGAAACTGGATTTGAACTCAGGTCCTCCTGACTCCAGGGCTGGTGCTCTATCCACTGCGCCACCTAGCTGCCCCTTAGTTCAAGATTTTTGTGAGTTTTCAAGCATGTTTATAATTTTGCTAAGAATGAAAAATGGTTCCAAGTTGTTGCTAAGTTTTGACTTATTGTTACCATTATTATTATTATTATTATTATTTGTCTGGACTTGTTATTTTAATTGGTGCAATAATGTAAGTCAGTAACTATGGCTATTTTGTAAGAATAAAAAGTTGAATGACATCTAGATTCAGGTTTCATAGATCTGTGAGCATGAAAGGAAGTTCCATAGTAATTCTCTAGGATAGGAGTTCTTAGCCTTCTTTTGTGTCGTGGACTGTCTCGGCAGTTTGGTGAAGTCTATTGTAACAAATACATATATTCAAGCAAAACAAATTCCTGCATTGGCCATGTCTGAAAAATATATATTTCACAATCTGTACCCTAAGTTCATCACCTCTCTGTTGGAAGGTGGGTAGCATCATAAGTGTTTTGGAATTGTGGTTGTTTATTGCATTAATAAGAGTTCTGAAGTCTTTTAAAGCTGCATCTTTACAATATTGTTGTTATTGTATAAATTATTCTCCTGGCTTTGCTCCCTTCACCCTGCATCAGTTCATATAAGTCTTCCTAGGTTTCCCTGAAACTGTCCCCTTCATCATTTCTAACAGCACAATAGTATTCCTTCACATTCTTTTACCACAGTTGTTCAACTATTTTCCAATTGATGGGTGCCCTCTTAGCTTCTAGTTCTCTGCTACCACAAAAAGACCTGCTATAAATATTTTTGGACACATAGGTCCTTTTTCTCTTATATGAGCTCTTTGAGGCATAGGTCTGTCATTGAGTCAAAAGGTATAAAAAGTTTAGTGACTTTCGGAGCACGGTTCCTAATTGCTTTCCAGAATGGCTAGACCTATTTACAATTCCAATAGTGCATCAGTGTGCCTGTTGTCCCACAGCCCTTCCAACATTTGTCATTTTCTTTTTTGTCATTTTTGCCTATCTTAAGGGAATGAAATGGAACCTCAGAGTTGCTTTGATTTGCATTGCTCTAATGACTAGTGACTTAGACCGTTTTTTTTTTCCTTCTGGCTGTTTATAGCTTGGATTTCTTTTTTTGAAAACTACCTGCTCTTGTCCTTTGACCATTTATTAATTGGGAAATGGATCTAATAAATTTGAATTAGTTCCTTATACATCTTGGAAATAATATCTTTATCAGAAAAAAATTTGCTGCAGAGATTTCTTTACCCAGTTATCTGTTTCCTCTATCATTTTAGCTCCTTTGGTTTTGTTAGTACAAAAACTTTTTAATTTTATGTAATCATAATTGTCTGTTTTATTTTCTTTGATATTCTCTATGCCTTGTTTGGTCATAAACTCTTCCCCATTCATAGATCTGGAAGGCAATTTCTCCACTGCTACTCTAATTTGTTTATAATGTAGCCCTTTATTTCTAAGTCACGTATCCATTTAGAACTTATTTTGGTATATGATCTGAGGTATTGGTCTATATCTAATTTCTACCAGACTACTTTCTAGTTTTCTCAGTAGTTTTCATCAAATGATTTTTACTCCAGTAGCTGGGTTCTTTGGGTTTGTCAAACACAAGAATATTGTGTTCATTTGTTTCTGAATTTGTATACTTAATATGTTCTACTAATTATCTGATTTCTGCCACAAAGGGTAGGCACAGTTTAATAAATTGAGAGTCTTAGTTCCAAATTGTTTTCCAGAATGGCTGAACTGATTCACACAGCTCCACCAACACTAATACTAGCTTACATATTTTCTGCACAGCCTATGGAACCCTTCTCAGAACAATGGTTTGTCGCCTACATTCATAATCGAAAAAAAGTGCTAGATCTCAGTTAGAGGTTACTGAAAATAAAGATATGTATATTTTTCCCATCCAAGTTCATGGATTCCCTGAAATCTATCACAGACCCCTTGGTCTAGAGTCTAGACTACTAGATCCATGGACCTGGGTTAAGAATTCCTGCCACCTAGGCCAACCCTTTCATTTTCTAGAGCAGGAATCTAAGGTCCAGAAACATGCCCAAGGTCATGTGTGTAGCAAGTAGCAGAGTTTGGCTTTGAAGTCCTAGCTCTAACAACACCTTCTACCACCACACAATCTCACCACCAGTCTGTAAGGGACCTTTGACCTTCTCCATTTCTGACTGTCTTTAGGCAGCCTGGTGCCCCCCCCCCATCCTGAGGGCTTACCATCTTTTTGCCAAACTTTGTGTAAATACCCAGTCATCTTAGTTCACTGCAGCTCTGGATCCCTGAGTTTAAGACAGTGGTATCAAACTCAAATAAAATGAGGAACCACTGGTCCATACATAAGGATCCTGCATATTGACTTACTTTTAAAATGTGATATTATCTATGTTTTATTGTATTTCTATTTATTTTGTTGAATATTTTCCAATTACATTTTAATCTGGTTCTGGCCACATTTGGGAGTGTTGCCAAGGTCCACTGGCCATGTTTGACAGCTCTGGCTTGAGAAGTCTGCCAGATTCAGCCTCCCTGGTAGCTGATATTACAGGCATTACCACACCTGGCTATTTATTTATTTATTTTTTAAAGTTGTATCAGCATTTTTTGGGCAGCTAGGTGGCACAGGCCTGGAGTCAGGAAGATCTGAGTTCAAATCGGGTCTTATTAGCTGTGTGCCCCTGGGCAAGTCACTTCACCCTGTTTGCCTCAGTTTCCTCCTCTGTAAAATGAGCTGGAGAAGGAAATGGCAAACCACTCTAGTATTTCTGCCAAGAAAACCCCAAATACGGTCAAAGAGTCGGACAAGACTGAAGAACGACATTTTGCTTTTATATCACAGTCAATTCCAGATCTACTCCCCGTCCCATCACACATTCAGATGTCTCTTGTAACAAGAATCAACAGTTAAGCAAAATCAACCATTGTAGTGACTGCCTCTGAAAGAGTTTGCAACATTCTGCACCTTTACCTCTTCAGCAGAAGGAGGGAGGTGTACATGCACTTCTTTTTGCTATTGTCAACTCTCCTTTTTTCTTCCCTCCCTTTCTCCCTCATGCCTCAGGTGAGGCAGCACGGAGCAGTAGAAAGAACTTTGGAGTTGGAGACTAACTGGGCTTGGTTTAGTTCCTGGCTTTGCCTTCTACTATCTAGGAAAGAGGCTGCAAAGAGCCTCAGTTTGCTCCTCTGTCTAATGAGGGAATTGAACTAGATGGTCTTTGAGGCCCCTTCCAGGTCTAAATCCTATTATCTAGTAATCAGATCAATCAACAAGTACTTTTTGAGAACCAATGGATGTGGAAAGTTTCAATTCAACAAGTAATTCAACAAACTGCTAATACTGTGTAAGAGGCACAGTGCAAACATAGCATGGCCCTTGGACTCTGGGATCTCCTAGTTTTGTTGGAGAGAGAAGAAAGGAAGTCCAAGGTCACACAAATATTAAGGAGCTGAGCTAGGATATGAACCCATATCCTTAGATGCCAAGTATGTCAATATTTCCACTCCGTTACCTTGCCTGTGTAACATTAGGTGACAGAAGCTGAGATATCCTTATATAATAGTGGGATAACTAAGTGGGTTATTTGCTGATAGCTTGACACATAGTAGGGACCTAAAAAATACAGGCTGAAAGAACGAATGAGTCATAGTGATAGTGCAGGATAGAACCACAGAATGTCACTGCTGGAAGGTATCTCAGAGGCCCTCTAGTCCAACTCCATGATTTGGCAGGTGAAACAACTGAAGGCCAGAGAGAGGAGGGGACCTCTCCAAGGTCATGTGATTTGCCGCAAAGCTAGGAAGGATAACTAATGCACTCCATGACAGAATGAGGATTCCAAAGGATCTTGAGTAGGCTAGAAGATGGGGCTAAATCTAAGAAGATGACATTTAAGAAGGATAAATATTAAGTCTTACACTTAGGTTAAAACAATCATCTTCATAAGTACAAGGTGAGAGAGGCATGGTGAGGCAGTAGTTAGTTCATCTGAAAAAGATCTGGGACTTTTAGTGAACTATAAACTAAATCTGAGCCATCGGCGTGATACAGCAGCCAAACAAACTCATTTGATCTTAGGCTGCATTAAGAAAGCTTCTAGGAATAAGGGGGCAATAGTTGTATTTCTATTATGAGGTCAGAACTAGTAGCAATGGATAGAAGATGCAAAGAGGGAAGTTTAGGCTTGATATTAAGGAAAAACTTGCTAACACTTGCAGCTGTCCTAAAGTGCAACAGGCTGTCTCAGGAGGAAGGTAATGACTTCCCTGTCGTGAGAGGTCTTTAGGAAGAGGCTGACTGGATGACTGCTTATTGTGTACATTCTAGTATAGTATTCCTTGGGTATGGCTTGGATCAGACGTTTGCTCAGGTCCTTCCCAACTCAGAAATTCTCTGATTCTGTCACAGCCAGGGAGTAGCACAGCTATGACTCTAACCCAGGTCTTCCAGCTCCCAATCTAGCATGCTCTCCCCTGTGCCATGCTGCCCAAGTCTTTCACAAAGTGCCAAAATGTTGGCAAATAAAACCAAGGAACAGAATTTAAAAAAAAAAAGGCTATGTGATGGTCAAGAAGGATATTTTTAACCAGCAATATAAGACTGGTTCAATAGTAGGAAGATAATAAGTTTCCTAGAAAACTCAAAATTCTACAATTATAATAGTAGATACAGAGTGGATTTTTTTTTTATCAAATTCACCACCCACTGTGTTGGGAGATGCCTTCTTTTTTTTGGTGCTCAAGTTCAGAATTTTTTTAAAAAGTGATTGCCAGGTGTCATCGATATGCATTAGCTGTAGAAGTGCAGCCACCATGGAGTACTGCCTGATCAACGTTTCCTAGCATCCTTCCCCAAGGATGCTAGTAACGATTTCTGATTGAGCCAGGAGGAGGCAACCTAGGACTCTGGTACTGAGGGAGGGTGGGGCACACAATGATGCTTTTTCTATTGCATCCTACCAAGTGCATTTCTTTCTTTCCTTTTCTCCGAATTCTTTGTCCTCTCTCATTTTCTTTCCTCTTTTCTTTTTTCATTTTTGAAATTTTCTTCTGCTTTTTATTTCCTTTGGTGGTAGTGGCACCTACAAGTGCCTCTGGTATTGTGCTAAAGTGTTTGCTGACCTAGCCTAGGCTTTAGGCTAACTGGGCCCTTGGTGATATTACTGGTATTGATGGAGAAGATCATTTTTCTTACACTTTAGCTGAACCCTCAATGATTTCCTTCTTCTTAGCTTTTTATAGTCATAGATTTCGAGGGGGAAGAGATCTTAGAGTAATCTAGTCTAGTCATTTATTTTACAGACGAGGAAACTAAAGCTTGGAGACATTAAATGACTTGCAGAAGGTCACGTATTGAATGGCTAGTCAATCAGCTAGCATTTATTAAGTACCTACCATGTGTAGGACACTGTGCCAAGCATTGAGGATACAAAGAAAGACAAAAGACAGTCTCTGCTTTTAAGGAGCTTACAGTCTGATGGGAAAAACAACATGTAAAAAAAACTATGTACAAACAATATGTCTATATCTATATCTATCTAGCCATACATATGTATGCATATATGTATATATTTATTCTTTGTGTAGATCTCTCTGTCTCTGTCTCTCCCCTACACACATACAGACACACAGAATAAACTGGAGATAGGAAGGCACTAAGATTAAGGGGGACTGGGAAAGGCAATCGAATCCTAAACTGACCTTTCCAGCCTTTAGGAGCACTCATGCTGAGAAAGAGGGCCTCTTCCTCCTTTGAACACATGTTTTCATGCCACAGAGGAAGAACATGTATTTACCAAACATTCATTCCTAGTGGTATTTGTCTTATTGTGCTGTGGCTTCCTGCAGACTCTTTCCTCCTGGAGGGCAAGAAATGTTCTTTGTGACCTTGACCCAGGAAAGTTTCATTTCTATATTCCATCCAGAAGGTAAGCGCCCTGGGAAGATGTACACCCATCACTCTTCTTATCTTGGGAACATCGACTTGCAGCTCATTTTTTTATTTTATTTTTTTTGATGAGGCATTTGGGGTTAAATGACCTGCCCAGGATCACACAGCTAGTAAGTGTGAAGCGTCTGAGGCCAGATTTGAACATCGACTTGCAGTTGAAAGAGACCTCAGTGGCCATATCTAGCCCAACTGCCCCATTTTACAGATGAGGAATTGAGGTCCAGAGAGCTGAACTGAAGTTTACACAGATACTAAGCCACAGGGGTAGGATTTGCACACAAATCTTCTGCCTCCAAAACTAGCCCTTTTCCTACTGTTTCCATTTGCACATGAAAAGTTAATTGTCACCCTAAAATCAGGTCTTGCACTGTTCATCTAGGAGCTATTCATTTGTAAATGCTGATTTGCTCCATATAAATGTCAGTTTCTACCTGCCCGTGTACCTAGTCCATAGCCCTGGAACTGGCAAAGACTGAAATAATCACTTCCTGCTGACTACCTGCAGTTTTCCCCGGGCCAGAATTTCACTCAGCTACAGATCTAGAGGACTGGAAAACCAAGAGAGCCTTGGGCTGAACTAAGACTTCTTGCAGAAAAATCATTCCACCTCACCTTTCAAAAATAGATATTTGTAATTGTGTCTTATCAAATACTTGTATCCATCTTGCATACTGGGGTACAAGACCTATAGCAAAGAATGCAGTTTTCCAAATCGAAATAGTAGGGTACCCTAACAGCTATTGCATTAGCCAAAGCACCAGTACTAAAAGATAGTAACAGATCTCAGGTTGTATTCATTTGTGTCAACTGTTCTTGCAATTGTTCAGGGCTGTCTCAAAGAATCAAGGCGTTTAAAAAAATCTGTCCCTGGAACCCACGGTCTACTGTACCTGTAGATGAGCTATATCATCACGGGCATTTTGCCAGCACCTTACATATCCTGACAGGATAGTCCCCAAACAAAACCCCCTTTTCATCTGTTTGTCTTAAACCTTAGGATTCAACATTGTGAGAACTGTCAGCGTTACATTTCACTAGTGAATTTTTGCATCCTGGAGGTATGGGACAAATTCAAGTAGACAGCATGGAGCCCCTCCCCCCCCCCCCAAACATTAGGTGGAAGAAGAACCAGAGTAGTTGTTATTGTTCTTCTGCCTAAAAAAAAACCCCAAGTATTTGAAAATATACTTCTGGATCAGAGGTAGTGAATAGATAGATAGATTTCTCTAATTGTTGAAGATAGTGCCCCAATTTGCCCCAATAGCCCTTAGATTTATTTGTTTCAAATCTTTAGACAAAAAAGAAAGTTCTGTTATCTTTATTTGAAATCTCCATTTGTTTAAACTCTGTAGAAATGAATATGTTCTTTTGAGCCCAAACACCTGTCCATCCTGTGTTCACCAGTATCCCCTGCCATGAATAATCAGGTCTTCTCATGATTATGATAGGCCTGTTGAGAAAATTGCCCATCTTCTTAATATGATTTTTTTTATGCATACTTGAAATGAATATTTAAATTGTGGTTTGTCAAGGACCTGGTCCAGTTGATAGGTCTGTAGGTTTGCACAATAATGTGAGGTTGGGCAGAAGCAAGAGTGGATTTTTAATATAAAAATAAAATTATTGGAATTTATCTCGGGCTTATTTTAACAAAATACAAAAAGTCACACCACCTCCACCCCCACCCCCCCCAGCACTGCTCATAGCAGAAATATGCTAGAAAAAAAGATAATTGCAAGAGGGTACCCATCCATTTTTTCCCTCCAATTTTGTTCCGTTTTCTCTTTATGATTACAGATGTCTCTTATGTAAATTATTCTTCCTTGGCTAGATGGCTTGATTAATTTTGGAGTGCGTACCCTCTTGTAATACAGGTCTAAGAAGTGACCATTTATGCCTTGGCAAAAAGAGATCAAGGAGTAGACAGAAAACAGTGTGGCAAACCACATTGTGCTTTCAGGTGCTGCCACATAAATAACGGGAAGCATACTGAATTGCCAAAGACGATTTTAATGGTCTGAACCCCTTCCTGTTACAGTAATTACAGGGGCATCTTCAAGCTCTTTTTCCCCAAAGACTTCAGAATTGAAATAGACAATTTTAAAAAAACTGCAAACAAGAATTTCTGGTTGCATAGGCGTTGATTTATATATTATTTAAGTCTGACACCCTGCTTTGTTTTTTTCTTTTAACGGGGTTGAGGACTTCACCTCCCTATGAAGGCTGTCCATCACGGAGCCCGTCCATAATGCACCCCTTCTTTTCTCTAGGATGTGTATTATAAAAACAATTGTTCTGTTTCTTTGTGTCACCTGGCACTCAGCTCCAGATGATTTGTGTATTACTCAGAAAATATGCACATATCGTTTTCCCACCTAAAAATCTCCCTTTCAAAAGAGAAACATTACTTCCTTTTAGACCTGCAAAGTGGGGGGTGTGGGGGTCGGGGGTGGGGAGGGGAGGGATGACATTAGCTTTGGATTAGAAATTTTACTAAGTGATGATAGATATATCAGAATATTTTATACATCAGGAGACAATGATGCATGACTTTTTCAACTCTGATAACATCATGCTGGGGAGCAGTGGAAATTACTAACATCTCCTGGGCACCTGCCTAAAACAGAAGCCTTTGCAATAGATGAATCAGAATGTCTCTCATTAAGTCGGCGTTCGGGGCCCTAACTAGCAGATGCTGCTGACATGAACCCGAATGTAATCTCTTTAACCTTGTCCTAGAAGGAGCACACAAGTCGTGACCGGGTAATTCAACCTAAATGAGATTTTACATGAAAGGCTATCATCGAAATTCAATTTGATTAAAATGATTCGCTGATTTGGATTTGCTTTAAAGTGTTCCAGTGGCAGCTATAGGGGATGGGTTCCTGGTCATTTGCATACTGAAATCTCTTTTCCCCCAGCCTTCATTTTTTCTTTTCTTTCTTTCTTTTTTCTTTTTTTTAAACATGGACCATTTTCTATCCTTACCCTGAGTCTACCTTTATAAGGGAGCCAGAGTTGATAAGGAAGAAGATGGGTTCAAAAATAGAACTATTTGTTTATTGACATAATCATCAAAGGTGGCCAAAATGAGATTGCATGTCATTAGATTTCAGGTATTGTTGGCCACAGAGGATCCATCTCTCCAGCCCAGAGTGGCTCCTCTCTGTTGAATGAGTTTTGTTTTATTTTCTATAGAATTACAAGTTTACAATAGAAATGTTTTCTTTCTTCTTCCTAGAAGAAACTTACTTATGTCACTTCCTATAGTTCTCCGTTTTTTATGAGGAATGGCATAACTCTCCCGTATTCCTCTTGGTAGAAGGTGGGGGACTATGGGTGTGAAATGTTGCATACCCAGCCAAAGTGACTGTGTTGGCTTGTCTCATTTGTTTTTCTTTGTTAATAAGAAGGGCTCATTGGGGGTGATGTAGTGGTGTATATCCAGAAATGGTCATGACAGAAAAACAATAGGCATCAATAAAACATAAAAAAGGAATTGGAACGGCTCAATTACAATCAGTAATAAAATAACGATGATGATAGTCATTAGCAACATTCTTCTGTCATATTTTTTCATTTTTATTTATTTTCATAATTTACTGTTTTATACACATCACTTCTGTCTGGAAATCAAATAGAAGACTGCTGGTGTAGAATGTTGCCTGTGCTATCAGACTGTCTTTGTTAGTTGATTGTGCTTAACCGTTTTTAATTTATTTCGTGGGAGAGTTCAATATAGGATATACATATATACATATATATATATTTAAAATTGTTTGAATGTTTAAAAAAATACCCACAAGACATCAATAAAAAAGTTAAATTTAAAAAATACTAATGTATAGTGTGCATTTCATACAGCCTTCCCCACTCCACTCCCAAAGGAAAGAAAGCTTAAAATGCTTCTGAAAATTGATGCTGAGTCTTGGAGCCAATTTTAGGACCTTTTACAATTAGATTCCTATTGTCATGGTTTCTTTACCTTTTGTAAACACCTGCACCCTTCCCCTACTTCTGAGAATGTTATGAGGGGGCCCTAATTAGGGAATATAAAACAGCTGTGCAAATATAACCCCTACCCTCTCTCAATTTTCTCTGTTCAGAAACTACTCATTTGGCTCTTTCCAGACATTGCCCACTTTTGCTCTCTATCACAGAAGTGGCATGCTGTCTGCTGAGGTTGCATAGGCATTGATTTATATATTATTTAAGTCTGACACCCTGCTTTATTTTTTTCTTTTACAAATATTTCTTTGTTGTCCTTTTCTCTTTTTACATCTCAGACACTCCCCAGTGAACCCCCCCTCCCCTGAATTCTCCCACCCTCCTTTGTAACAAATAAGTACAGTCAAGCAAAGCAGATTAACACATTGGTCATGTCTGAAAATGTATGCTACATTCTACGCCTATAACTTGCCACCTCTTTGCCAAAAGAAAAAAAAAGAAAAAAAATATGATTCAATCACTATTATTGACTGCATTGATCTGAGTTCCAATGTCTTTCAGCAATGTTTCCTTCATATTATTGTGGTCATTGGAATTTGTTTTACTGGTTCTGCTTAATCTCATTCATCTTTCATTTTTTAGTGGCTGAAATTGAGACCCAGAGGATTCCAGAGACTTCTTCAGGGTCACATATCTAGTTATTTGCAGAATTGGGACCGGAACTTGGGTCTCTCGACTCCTAGTTCCATATTCTGCCCACTGCATCACATTGAGGCAGCAGGGAACTATGGGAGCTTTCAAAATAAGCATATGAGTTATTGAGAAAAGGGAAGTGATCGTTGTAAATTTCTCTTAAGGGCTCATATAGGTCTCAGTTGAGAATGATATCAATAAGTAACTAACATCCAAAGAAAGTGGATTCCTATGAGACTGCCTGGAGTGAAGGATAGCCAGGCCTTTCCCCACGTGGGTTGTAGGTTCAAGAAATAGTGTAGGATCTCAGTGCATATTGTCTGTTGAAAGGTGGAGTGTTCACTCACTAATAGAGGCGGTCACAATTTTCAGAATATCTCCTTGGGAGCAGAGCATGAAGGTTGTCTTGATTTTTACATCCCCAGCACTCACACAGCACCCCCCACTCACACAGCACATCGTAGGTAATGCTTGTTGGTTGGTTGGTTGGATCTGAGGTTAGGCTCTTTGAAGTTAACTCTGTACCACTGTGGTTCAGGTTAACAAACTGGAATTCCTAGGGATTGAAATTTACTGTTAACCCACAGGGTCAGTATTGACAGGAGTGCTGAACTGTGAGTCAGGAAGATCTCCATTCAAATCCTATCTCTGCCACTTACTAGTTGGGTGACCTTGAGTAAAATGTCATCTCTGAGCCTCAACTGCCTCACATGTAAAATAGAAATAATAATACCCACAGTACCTACTTCATAGAGATGTTATGAAGTTCAAATAATATGTCTGGAAAATACTTCGTAGACTTTTAAAGCACCATAAAATGTCAAATTATTATTCAAGAAACATGCCAAAGAATATATACCTTATTTAACAGAGGAAGAATAGTCTCAGAGAGGTTAAATGATTTGTTTAAGGTCACACAAGTAGTAAATATCAGAGTCAGAATAATACTGTGTCAGCCTGCCTGTCTAAATGAAAAGTGAATGAATTTCCTCCATCTAAGACTTTGAACTTTCACCCATTTCTATGCCCTCCCTGGAGGAGACACTCAGTGGGAGGGGTTTGGTATTCAGTGAGGTTTTTTGGAAGATGTTTGCATTTACTGGCGCTGGGAACTTCAGCTTTCAGTAACTTCTTTATGAACAAAGTGAAATTAGCAGAGCATCTGAGCTCGCTCCATCTGCTTTGTTTATTCTATTGTTGGTTGTTCCCTAATGTTAAGTCTAAAGAGACAGATATACTTCTGATGACCTGTATCCGGGGGACAGGTGTCTCAGGCAGTCTCTGTTCTCAGTCAATTAGCTCTGCCTTTTGCTTTAGACTAACTGTGAAGTGGATAATTTGCTTTGTGAATTACAACACTATATGACCAGTGGTAATTGGGAGAATAAATCATTATACTTAGCATTGTGTCTATAGCTTGGGGCTCAGGACTGAAAGAGGTAGTGGGAAGAGTTCTGGATTGAAAGCCTTTGGAAACAGAGGACATGAGCTTGAAATCTCCCTCTGGTACTGTTAACGTTTTCGTCAAGTCTGTTTCCTTCTCTGAACCTCTTTCGCTTCATCTGTAAAATGAGGGAGCTGGATAGATGGCATTTAGGGTTTCTAAGGTTCTATTGATCCTTTTGGATGTGTTTCTTTGGGAATATGTGAGGCCAAGAAAACGTCCTAGGTGAGGATTCCCAGGAGAATGCAAAGTCCTTGAATGAAGGAGCTGCTTTTTTTTTTTTTTGGTCTTTGTCTCTCCGTGGCCTAGCACGGTGACTTGAAAATAGTGGCCCTCAATAGATCATTACTGAATGACATTCCAGGATCTCAGTTTGTAGGCTGTGGAAAAGAGTCTGGCCCTAATTCCTTCCTTGTAATCACCATTTATGTCTTGCTTGAAGGTTTGCAAACTGCTTTACTTACATTAGCTCATTTGATTTTTGCTACAGCCCCGGGAACTCATTTTTAACAGGCATTATTATCCCCGTTCTGGAGAGGAAGAAACTGAGGCTCAGAATTGAAATGATTTGCCCATTGTCACACAACTAGTATACTAGTTGGTATTGGAAGAATGGAGCAGAACTCAGACGGCCCTTAGTTACAGAATGACACCCCTTTCTTCTTGCCAGTGCTTTTGCTTCCTAACTTCCCCTTCCCCCCACCCCAAATGTTACCACATCTTAGTAGGTTATAGAGCTAATTAAGAATGATATAATGTGGAAAAATATAATGCACCTTGAGCTAACTAACACTGGTGTAAAAGAGACCCCATCGGCCAATTTTAAAATGCATTCATGCTTTTTTTTTTTAACATTGTGGTTACTTCCAGACGACATCTCCTCACTCCAATAAAGCCCACCATAGTAAGAAAAATATACTATTAAGCAAAACAAACCAAATACATTGGGCATGTCCCCAAATATGTGCTTCATTCCATACCTATAATCTACCCTCTCTGCCAGAGGAGGGAGAAATGCCCTCTGAACTTGTGATAGATTATTGCATTGATTAGAGTTCTGAAGTTCATGATTGTGTTTTTTTTCTTTACATACTAACTTATTTATCTTGGAATAAACCTCACTAGAGGCATTCCTGAAAGGAAGTATCATCTTCCCATTGGGTGCTTAATTGGGAACAATAACTTGATCAGAGAATCTGTCCTTTGGCTGAGATGCTCAACAGGATAGAGACCTCGGATTAGAGTTAAATCCGGAATGGGCCTTCCAGTCTGTCTAGTCCAACCCTTTTATTTTATAGATGAGGAACTGAGGCCCTGAGAGGTCACGTGACTTGCCCAAAGTCATATAGGTTGTAAAATGGCAGAGCTGATATTTGTGCCTATATCCTTTGACTCCCAGTTCAATACTCTTTCTACTACAATATGCTCATAGCTAATAAGAATGGCTAACATTTATAATAATCCTTCAAGGTTTGAAAAATGCTTATAAATATTATCTCATTTGATCCTCACAATGACCCTTTGTTATCTCCATTGTATAGATGAGGAGACTGAGGCAAACAGTGCTTAAATGACTTGCCCAGGGTCACATAACTAGTAAGTGTCTGAAGCAGGATTTCAGCTCGGGTCTTCCTGACTCCAAGTCCAGCACTCTCTCCACTGCACTACTTAGCTGTCTTATGTTCATGATTACTTGCCAAGTAGAAAAAACTATTTGGAGATTTCTGCTGCACCCCATCCACCACCATATCCCAACAAGGTGTTTTGTTGTTTTTTTTTTAAGCAGATGGTATCAAGGTACCAGCTATTGGAGCACTAGCGCAATGTTGCTGAATTCTTACTATAGTGTCCTAGATTTTCATCTCAGTAGAGGTTGTTATGTTCTCTATGTCCTCTAGCCTGCTCCCTACAACCCCCATTTACTATATGTGGCAGCCCCTAACCAGTTAATATCCCTGAGAATCAGGTCTTCTGTTGAGCTATTTACTACCAGTTTTTCCTAAAACATCTATCTATGTATCTATCTATCTATCTATCTATCTATCTATCTGTCTATCTATCTATCTATCTATATCATATATATAACAGCATATACATATGGCCCATATACTACTATATATAGAAGTTTTGGTGCTATAACATAACTGCATATTCTACTGTATATGCAGTTATGTTATAGCAGCAGTTTTGGTGCCTGGGGCAGCAGTGCACTTGGGGCAAGCAGCAGGAAAGTATTCTCAAATCACCTTTGTCATTCCTGAGTAGAAAAGTTGTAAACTGGTCCAACTGGCCCGGAAAACAATTTGGAATTATCACAATGACTAAACCTTTGACCTAGAGATCCCACCGTTGGGCACATATTCTGAGGAGTTCAAAGATAGAAAGATCCTCCATGTAACAGGATATGCATAGAGGCACTTGTTGTGGGAGCAAACAGGGACAATCTGGAAACAGAACAGCCGCCTATCAATTCGGAAATGACTTGAACAGATTGTGACATATGAATGATATTATTGTCATACCATAAGAAATGAGGACTCCAGAGAAATAGGGAAAGACTTTATGAAGTGATACAGAATAAAGTAAGCAGAGCCAGGGAAATAATGTACACAATGAAAAGAACAATTAAAAACAGATGAATACTGTATGATTATAATGATCAATCTTGGCCTCTGAAGAGAGAAATGAAGCAGTGCATTTCTCTCCTTTCTCTGAAGAAACAGGAAAACTATGGCAAATTGTCAGATGTAACTGCCTACTCAGTTGCTTTTCCTTGGCTGTTCTCTTTGTTACAAGGGAAAGCTTGCTGGGGAAGGGGGCGCGGAAGGAGTATATCTGGAGATTATTGTGATGTAAAAACAAAAATCGTCAATACAACTTTTGAGAAAGGAGTTATGACAAATTAGGTTGAGCCACTCCTCCCCCCAGGGGAATGGGTTAAAATAGTAACTCTACTTTGTGCCCTTTAAATTACGGTGCCCCAGAGCAAAGTCTTAGCCGAGCCACCTTGGTTATGACTCTTTTGGTCAGTGCTGAGTACTCCAGGCTTTTGCCCAGCAGACCCTTAGTAAATGTTTGTCAAATTTAATTACTCATTGATGGTGGAGGGCAGGTGCTGAAATCTAGGAACACCTGGCATGTTCTCTTTGTAGCTAAAATAGCTGGGACCCGGTCCTCTAGGAGAACTGCGACTGAGACTTGAACATCAGAGTTCCCACTTGAATGCTATTTCGCTCTAGCCTATTTTTCTCTGCCTGGATTGAATGTGATTTTTTTCCCCTTAGCAATTACAGTCCTGATCAATACAATGTCCTCCCACCCCTCTCCCCAGCAGGCTTTCAGCATTTCTAGCTATTGGCTCTTCTCAAGGGGGGGAGGGGGGGAAAGGTCAAGGTGAGGGGAGAAGAGCGCCCCTTTGGACTTAAAGAGAAGCACATCTCCCATCACAGATTGTAGGATGCAGCTTGGATTTGTTTGGGGGGCGGGGGAGGGCGGTTGTGGTTTGTCTATTTAGAATGTTTTATTCATAGTGGGAGGAAAAATTAAATCTTTAAAAAAATAACTGCATGAAATATGAAAACAATCAGGCATCATTGTTAATGTAAAGAATAGCTCATTATTTTCCCGATGGTAAAGATTGAGTCCTTCACTGTGATTAATAAAGGATAGTTGTTATCTGCTTTGGGTACAAAAATTCATGTACAAAAGAAGCTCTTTGGCAGATTAAAAGGAAAAAAAAAAAAGGGAGCATGGACACTTGTATCTGAACTGCTAATTAAAAGACTTAACTTATTAGGCTTTGAGGGGGGAAAAAAAGAAACAAACAAGTATAATTTGCCTGATTAATTTTATAGTCTGCTCTATTTCATCTAACTACACCTTTTAGTGAAAATGACAAATCGAACTTGCCAGAGTGTGGTTGATAAGGAAGATAAAGGCCATATATTTTAATGTCAGAGAAGGTCTTATTAAAGGAACCTTAATTACATTAGGTAGCCATGAAACATTAATTAAATACTGTCTAAAATAATTAGGTCCAAGTTACTGATGGTTTAATTAAACCCAGTTTCTTATTTTATAAGAAAACTAAGGGGCCAGTATCTCTCTGATGGCAGCATAATTGATAGTAATGTCAAAAAGGCAAAAAATCATAACCTTGACACCCCCCCCCCCTTTCCCCGGGGGGAAGAGGATACGGTTAGCATGTCCATCCTGGAGCAAGTTCATCCCCCATTGTGCCAAACACAAGCTGGGATGTGCTGTGTATCTTCTGAATTCTGAGCACTGTTAAAACAGACTCCACTGCCTGCTGTGGTTACGTTTAGTTGAGTACCACTCTCTGTTTCATAGATAGAATCAAAGGATTTTAAGCGTTGGACAAGATCTTGGACATCACAGGATGAGAGGTTTGGCTCTAGAAGGGACTAGAGGTCATCTAGTCCAATCCTCTCTTCTTACAAAGGAGAAAACGGAGGCCCAAGAGGGGAAGGGACTTGTCCAGGGTCACAAATCAAATAGCTGAGAAAAGGACAGGAATGTACGACTAGCACCAGCTGACAAAGTCCCCCTCTTTTCTATCTACGTGCAATGTGGGAGCTCTAGGTAAGACTCTGCTAGTCTCTCGAATTTGGAAAAAGCTGTGAACTAAGTTCTGCAGACAACCAGTAAAGGCGTAGCTCTTATAACCCTAATACCATCTTATATGTAGCTCTAAGGTTTACAGGTATTTTACATGCATTACCTTATTTAATCCTATTAACGCATCAGAATCACTACTCGGTTCTGTTGTTGGACCTCAACCCTCTGGTCCTTTGACTTATCCTTTAAGATATGGGTGGAGTTTAATATTTTAGATTCAATCATTTCCCCCTTTTCATGATTCTCAACTTGTTTCTGTCCATTGTAGGTTGTCAAATGGACTTTTATCAAGTCACTTTTAGAACTTATTTCATTGTACACCAATTTCTTAGGCCCCCCACCCCCACCCACCCCAGCCTCTCCTGGTTAGTGTGTCTGCGCAGAGCCCTACTGGTAAGCAAACTATGACCCTGGCTAGGAGAGACTCAGAAGCATATGATGTAGTCCCTGCCCTCCCAAAGTTTATAGTCTAATTGAGAGGCTTACAGTTCAGCTTGACCACTGAGCATCTCGGCTGTTGCAATTTTCTCCCTCTTCTTTGTTCCTCTCTTGGTCAACAGTTTTAAACTCATCCTCTGTCACTGTGATCAAGTTCCTGTGCTGAGATACCAAATCTTAGTTGAACCCCCTCCCCCAGCTTCCATGCCCTTAAACATTCTGCTTTCACCCACATCTCTTTGTTGCTAAAATTGCCAACTGGCTTGGCATGACTTGATCATGGAAGCCTGTTGCCAGTTGAGATCTGTGAGCAGGTAGAAATAAAATAGCATTGGGGTTATGCCACCATCTAAACCAAGAACCAAAATGGATAGCAATTGGGGAGTGTGTATGTGTGGGAAGGGGTGGGGATGAAGCTTGGTGGTCATGTCTTAGAGGAATTTTCACTGATGTTAGAAGGACTATGGTCTAGTTTGGGTTTGGGCTGGTTTTTTTTCAAACTTTGATTTGGGTAATGGTGCTGATTTGTCTTTGCCAACACATTCCCCATAGACTCTCTTTGTCTCTCTCTCTGACCCTTGATATATTTAAATGAGGATAACAAAACCTGTGGTGTTTCACTCATTGCACTATTGTGAGGCTCTAAGGGAAGAATGGATGAAAAGTTCTTTGCAAACCTTCAAAAGCTGTAGAAAGCCCTGTTATTCTTCTTACAATATTCTTATTCTTATCATTCTTCTTATTACGTTGACCAGTATGCATTGAAACACCTTCTGGGAGGTTGCCTCTGTGTCTGTCTCCTAGATTCATACACCAAGCCCAGTGAGAGCTTACTCTGATCTCTATGGTATTTTTATACAAGGTTTTTATGGCCTTTAACAAATGTTCAATAAGTAGAATAATCATCATTTGGAGGCTTGGAACTAAGGATGCCTCCCCACCTTGTCTCAGCCCCAAGAACCCAGTATTATCACTCAGTAGTAGAGGAGCTCTTATCTGGTTTTAAGCTTTAATCCAATATTTGAATTCATTCCGTACTCTTTCAACTGCTAAGATATTTGTTATGTGACTTTGAAATTGCTGGGGCCTCAAAAGTGATATCGGCAGAGGCCAAACTCCAGCAGGTCCTACCTTGCTCAGTCACAGACTGAGGACCAGCTTGGCAAAGTATGGATGGGCTCATCACCAGCAGTCGACCACATGGTGATGAATTCATGAAACAAAGACATTTATTTAGCTCCTGGCCAATATTCCTACAATCCTATTTTACTGGAGAGCTAATTCAAAGCATATTTCAAAGGGATTGTGGCTTCAATATCACATATCTTGTCCGATTAAATTCACTTCAATTCAAGCATTTAAAGTTACTACTATGTGCAAGGTTTCTGTGCTAGGTGTTACAGATACAGAGGCAGAAATGGAAGAGTCCTTACCCTTAAGGAGCATGCATTCTATTGGTGGGAGGGGGTATAACATATACAAAGAAAATATATACTGGATGGACAGGGACAGTATTAATTAATGACTGGGGGAGGGATCATTGAGCTGTCTTGAAAAAAGAGAGCTAGGGATTCCGAAAGGCAAAGGTGAGGAGGAATTGCATTCCAGGGATGAGAGACAGCCTGTGCAAAGGTGGGAAGTGAAATGTTGTGTACATCCAGTGGACCAGTTTAGATGGAGTATAAGGTGCATGAGGGCAAGGAATGTGAAATTAGCCTAGGAAAATGAGTTGGAAGCAGATTGTGAAGGGCCTTAAATGTCAGTGGATTTTGTGTTTTATCCTTGAGGCACTAGGGAAACACTGAATTTCATAGGTCTTCATGTGATGACTGTGATGGGTACATTTCTGAGATCCCTGACTGCTTTAGTGTAGGGTCGGTGGTTTGTATGACTTTTTTTTCCTTTCTGGAATTCCTGTCATTGGATTATTTTAGGTTGAATGGATACTCTACAAAGTACTTAGTAAGAACCATGTCATTTCCTGCCATGCTTGCATTCCTCATCTAGATATTATATATTGCTAACCCTCCTCTCCCTCTCTTCCACCTTTCCAGCTGCTTGTTGTTGTCTAACAACCCATTAGAGACATTTTAGTATCTCTTTGGCCTCCGCAGTGGGCCTACAGACAGCAATGCTCACCCTTGTCCATGTGTCCCTTGTTTACACATTAATATATATTCTTCTGGTTTCCAATATAAGCTTCTTGAGGTCAGGAACTGTTTCATTTTTGCCTCTGTATCTCCAATGTCTGGTATGGTGTCTGGCATATAGTTAACAATTGAACATGTGACATGTCACAGAGAGGAGGCCTTTTTGCTTCCCAACAGCTTTACTGAACTTCCCACCTCTTGCTATGCATCTGTTTTGGAAGCATCACCTCTGTGGGAGAGAAAACACTATTTCTGAGTCAGGGTGACAGAGTCAAGACTTCAAAAACAAAACCAACTCTAATTGGATGTCAGTAAGGAGTGATAAAGCATTGGCCAGTTGCATCAGATGTTCCCTGATTGGCAGCCCTGTTTTCACTAAACATTTTAAATCATATAATGTTAGAGCCGGAAGGCTCCTTAAAAACCTTTTAAATTCACCCCCTCACCAGCTTTTCAGAGGGCGAAAAGTACAGCCCGTGAGGATAATGTCACTTGTCCAAGGTGTGAGAGACAGCTGGTAAAGGGTAGAGACAAATAAACCTGGAAATACGCCGACTTCTAATCCCTTATGTTCCACATGTCCTGGTAATATTCACATGTTACACACATGGACAAAAACAAATTGATAACTAAAAAAAATAGAGTAAGAATGCCAAAAAGGACAAAAATAAAACCCCCCCCCCCCCCCCCGTTACAACCCAATCCACTTTGGTCACTTCTCTGTCTTCCTATTCCTTCTACTCTCCTCTGTTTACTGAACTGTGGATTAATGTAAGTAAGAAAGACCTGAGTAATGGGTACCTGAGATTCCTGGCCTGATGAATTAGTGCATAGTATCTATGGGACAGAGTGGAGTTTGGAATGACTGACTTTGAAATAGTAGTCAATTTTTTTTTTCTTCCCAAAGTGACTAGAAATGTATTCCCCTATGGCTTTCCTTTCTGGCAGACAGTTCATCAGGCATTTTTCTTTCCCTTTTCAGGGTTGCTTTTCTTTCATTGACAAGGCTTTGAAAAGAAAGAATATTGTGTCTCTGGTGTTTTCATTGCTTTGTTAAAATAGAAAACATTCTATGTTTAGGGCTTTTCTTTGTGCTTTTTGGGTTTTTCTTACAGCTCCATTGGATGGGATCAGAAATTTCCGTCACAATTGAGTTGATAATACAAATGTGAGTGATGTGTATAGATTCCAGGGAGCTGAAAATAGGCATGTTTTAAAGAGGATTTTTGTGATCTGAGGTCCCTTGATCAGGGTGAGGCACAAAGCAGTCTAACAACTGCTTTTGCACTGTTTTAGATGTGAAGGCTCATTTGCATTTTCTATCCTTAATTCTCTATTAATTTCTAAAGAGAATAAGTTAAAGTCAGCTTTTGGCATTGGAAGGTACCTTGAAATGTTTGGCAGATTTCACGAGTTTTCCAAGGGTTAGGCTACCTTTACACTACAGTTCAAAATAAGGAAGGTTGTCATTTGTGGGATGCTAACTGTCTGAGATCTAAATCAATTGCAATGTCCTTTAACAGACAGTAAATATAAGGTCTTTCACATAGTAGGCTCACAGTCAATGTTTGTTGATTGCATGAATGGTCATTATACTCTGAAACAAGCAGAGCAGACAAACTCTGAAAAGGGTATGCGGAATTTGGAACAAAGGGAGAAATGAATGAATGGGAAACTGACAACTCCCTGTCAAATACTTCCCAGAAATAGCCCCCTTTTACTCTACAGGATGTTGTTTAATTCACCAAAATTCCGTTTCTAATAAAAGTGCCCTCTTTCCCCAGAACAATGAAAGACAAAAGGAATCATGGGCTGGTGAGTTTTGTTTTTATTTTTTTTTTTGTTTTAAAATAGTTATGTTTGCCCTGTTTCACTGGCTTCTCTTCCAAATCTATTGTGATCTTTTGTGAAAGCTGGAGCTCAACTAGATGAGCTCTGGGATTCTTCCCAGCTTTGACATTCCAGGATTTATGATTACTTCTGACTCCTTATTTATGCTACTTGTTTAGTTTAAGAATCAAGCCAGGGATGTTTTTTCCCCCTCAGTCAGCAGAGAGGTATATCACCTACTTCTGAATTCCGTAGTAGAGAATGCAAAATATATTCAAGACTTTTCCAAGAAATCTGACTTTTTTCATTTATAGTGTTCAGCTATAGTATAATGTGACTTCTCTCCATACCAAATAATAATAATAACATTTATCAGTGCTTTAAGTTTTAAAAAAGCAAAATACAGAACCATTCTATAAATACTCAATAAAAGCAGTGTAAATATGAGTAAAGATGATAGTCAGAGAGATTTGTTCCAGCAGAGATACCTTAGGATCATAAATTTAGAGCTGGGCCTTGAAGGGCATTTAAACTAAACCCCCTTACTTTACAGATGAGAAAAGTGAGGCACAAAGGGTTTAAGTGACTTGCCCACATATACTAAGTTAAAGAGTCAAGATTTGAACCCAGGGCCTCTGACTCCAGAGGCAGTGTTCTTTCCACTAAAGGCTTCCATGAACTATCTCTGTTATTATTGGTGGCCCCTACTATTTAATACGTAGCATAAACATATTATGGGTAGAGGTAGCAACTGGAAGTATCCACTGACTAGAGGTCTCTACTTAGGAAATAAAAATCTTTAAGCCAATTCCAAAACCTCTCTTAGGCAGGTCGCAAAAGTACCCAAGCAGAATCTCAGGGACCTTAGATATCATCTTGTTCCTCTTTCTTATTTTACCAAGAAAGAAGCTGAGGATGAGAGATGGGAAGGTCACAGTCACACAGCAAAGTAATGGCAGTGATTGAACTGGAAGCCAGGTTTGCTGACTCTCAAGCCCTGCTCTCCTTCCACCATACCAGGCACCAGCTTCCCCTTGTCTACCTTAAATTCTGATGGTGTTCTCCTCCCACCTGTGACCCCTGTAACCTCTTTTTAACTCTTTCCACATTCTGGAATTTAAAACTTCTCAAATGAACCAGTACAAATAGACAAAGATGATTCTTCTTAACTAGGTAGATAATGCCATGAAAAAATACATATCCTCTAATCAAAGCAGGCAGATGTTTCATTAGAATAAAAAAAATAGTGCCATCATTGGAATTAAAAAACACAACAGCAACAGTGCCATAGCCATGTCAAAACTTCACAAATACACAAATTGGCTTGGCCTGTGGGCTTAGACAGAGCCATAATTAGCCCAGAGCATCCAGGACTTTGCTATAAGGCACCAAAAGGGGGGGGCACACTGCCTCCCTGGGGAGGAAACATTTCCTTTCGGAGATGGAGGCATTCTTTTTTTCCATGGTGATTGCCATCTCCATATCTCATCTTGGGGTCCTCTTTGCCAATCTATACATATACTCCCAGGGGGCTTTCACGTTGGCAACTCTCTCCAGCATCCTGCCTTCTCCCCAACCCCCATGGTGGCAGAGGTGGGATTCTCTGGGGTACAGACTTCCTTTCTCTCACAACACGACCATATCACTAGTCAGAACTCATCCCTGCTTTCACCCCAACTGAATCTGTGCCAGGTACAAAAATGAGTAGTTACAGCTCTGGTCTAAGGCCTCCACATGGACCATTGGAAAGTTGATGAAGCCTCTAAGACAAGGTGACAGGAAACAGTTTCCCAAATAACAAACAAGGTTGGCAACAAGGTGGACGGAGCTGTTAACGAGCACTTACCTGGTGTCCTGCACAATTTGCTATAAAGAGATTTCCTAAAAAGGGTTGGGCCAATGAATTACGGAGCAGGATGCAATAAGGAAGGGAGAAACATGTCCTGTTATCAGTCACACACATTCAAGCCAGAGCCCAGGGCAGCACACTAGACAGAACTCTAAGCTCAGGGATCTTCTCATTCAGCCAAGATTGCTTCATACAAAAGTTGACAATACACTCCTGAAAGCCATTGTTGATATTCAACATTTTTTAAATAGCTGAACAGAATAGACAATAAGGCATGAAGGAAAACTTGGAAGGGAGACTGACTTGGAGTTTGATTTCCAAAAGGAATGTGTGCTCTGAAAAATAGGCAGCAAACATTTTTCTTCCTGAATGTTCAATTTATTTGAAAATATAAAGGGGCAAAGTTGATTCTCTTTGCCACTTTCAAGTAGCAACAGCAGCAACAACAACAACGCCAAGAAGTAATGTCCGTTTCCGTTGCTAGTTAAAGTAACCTCCTCATTTTATTTTTTCACATTGAAATATCCGCTTGTGCTTACTCCATGATTCTCCCTTACAGTTCAGAGATGTAAGGTGTGAAAATAGACAAGGGAAGTGGGACAGCATAAGAAGTCCTGGAAACTTCCTTCCATAATTAGCTATGGAATGCCAAAACTGGAAGAGACTGCAGAAATCAAATCAATCTCGTCATTTTACACATTGGGAAACTGAGGCCCAGAAAAAGGAAGCAACCTACATACAGTCACAGAATGTATTAGGGTTAGAGCTGACTTTCCCCCTCCAGCATTCTGCACACAGATTATTACTGTTGTTTTTTGGTCTGGAACTGGGATTTCTTCAGTGTAGGAAACTTCTAGGATGGAAAATCCCTCTACCTATGCAGATCAACAGTTTGCCTGTAACTTGCTTTATCTTGGAAAGTTGCCTGATGGCATTAGGAGGTTAAGCAACCTGCCCAGGGTTCCACAGTTGGTGTGTGTCAGAGCCAGGAATTATTCAACCCAGATCTTGCTAATACCAGGGCAAAGGATCACAGAATGTCAAAGGCCGACAGGACTTCAGGGGCCATTTGGACCAATATGTACTCTTTCTCAGCGTAGTGGATAAATGTTCATCCAATCTTTGTATTACAGCCTATTGTTAATGGAACCAGAGGAGCATCACGTAGCTGCTTACCTAAGTCACAAATCATAATATTATGATTATGCTTATGATTAATCTGCTGCTGATTAGTATGAAAGATTTGACCTGCTGTATTTCCAACCTGGGCTGGTTCACCGCTTCATAGACAGCCTAGTGTTCCCCATGCTACCAGGGCTTACCATACTAGTGCCAATCCTTTCTTTTAAAAAAAATTAATTAATGAACTGATTTTACAAGCATTTATTATCTCTCTTTGGCACTGCCCCCACCCATTGAACAACTAAAAAAACCCCTTGAATAAAAAAATCCCCATGTTACCCATGTCTAAAAATGTATATCTCATTCTGCATCTTGAGTCTATCACCAATCTGGCAGGAGGTAGGTGGCATAATTAACCTTTAGTCCTCTAGACTCATGGTAAATCATTGCCTTGATCAGAATTCTAAAGTCTTTTAAAGTTGTTTTTCCTCTATAATGCTGTTAGTCAATTGTCAATAAATATTTATTAAACATCTACTGTGTACCAGGCACTGTGCTAAGTTTTGGGTATACAACTATAAAAAAATAAAGACAGTCCCTGCCTTCAAGGAGTTTACAACCTAATGGGGGAAGACAACAAAGATAGGAAGCTGAAAAGGTGTGAGGGGGTACCCTACGGGCGAGGGCATGATAGAGAAGTCAGAGATGTCCCAAAGTAGTGCAGCCAGCTGAGAAATGAGGAGAGTTGCTGAGAATGTGGTTGTCATTGTATACATTGTTTTCCTAGTTCTGCTTGCTTTACACTGCATCAGTTCATAGAGGTCCTTCTAGTTTTCCTCATCCTTTCTCTGTGAACATAAATTGATACATTTATGCAGATACCTCTTATACAGATCAATCACATCACTACAAATTATGCTTAATCTTGAATGACTAAGACCAAAAACTTCTTAAAATGTTTATTTTTACATTGCATGTTGACATTTCATTGGGTGTGGGACCTCTCTCCATCAGAGCAAATTGTCATCCATCTATGAGTTAGTAGATAAGTCCTAAGGGATTGTATGAGACAGTAACTAGCTATTTTTGTGCCTGGGGAAAGGTGGAGCAGTGTGAAGGACCTTACCTCAAGTATAGCCCATGACAAGAGGGAGCATTCCCCAGTGTAGGCAAATGCTCATCTGAAAATGGCCAACTTTGATACAGCAACTGGGCTAAGTTCTGGGGAGAGAGGAAGCATACCCTGGAATAGTGCTGTTAATGACTTCTAAATATTGATACCTTAGAACCATTGCCCTTTGTCTTGGTTCTGGTTCTCCTCTGAAATACAGAGAGGTGAAGTTACTTCCCTAGAGTCACATGGCTATTAAGTATCAGAAGCTAGGATTCAAGCCTTAGCTTCATGACTGCAAGCCCAGAGCCTTCTCCATCTATCAGCCATAGCCTTTATTACTGGCAAATGTTAGAGAGAAATTTTCCTTGTGGTGTTGTTTTGTCTAAGATTCTTCTCCGTCTTCAGAAAAAAAATGGATCACCTAGAAGAGTGGATATTTCTGTTCAGTTTTCCATATACCATTCAGTTTTTTTCAGAAGGCCTTCCCAGTTTTTACTGTAGACTCAAAATCCTCCTGCATCTCCTGTGCTGTCCTCAATCCAGGAAAGTCCATGCTGATGGTCATTTTTGTGTCTCTGCAGTAGGGATGACTTGAATAATACAAATCAGAATTAGAAAAACCAAATATAATATTGGCGCTCTTACTATATAGTTGACATGGTTTGTTTTTCAGCCTTGTCAGTTATTTCGAGGGCTAGACATAATGAGAGCAGGAGATATAATTTGGGTCACCAAACTATATTGACTTGTTTAGAAAATGTTACTTCTCTACAGTGTGATCAAAAATGTGGCTGATTGCCACATTTGGCAAAATTGGCTGCTGTCTCAAGCTGTGCTTAAAAAGGGATATCAAAGTAGGCAAATTGTGGAGTTGTTTCTCTACTGGTCCAGGAAAGGCCTGGATGTGCAGACCACTGATGACAACTGAGCATTGGAGACATTTCTCATTTATTATGCAGATGATTATTAGGCTGAAAAGGATGGGAGTGAACAGGAGGCATTTCATGGCTAAAATTTACTTACTTCAAGTGCCTGAGATTAGATACAGGAAATGAAGGGGAAGCCTTTTTCAGCACTGGGGCTATTGTGAAAGCCTGGAGAGTCTGCTCCCACTTACATCTTGTGCAATGGCTATGATAGCTATTAGAGACATGATGTGTCATGAGGGAGGATGGGAGGCTGGGCCCATTCCCAGACCTGTATTTAACCCTTTCTCAGTTTATTGTTTCTTCCTCATTTTTCATTTGTTCCCCTCTGAACATTAGCAGAGGATATGATTGTGAAGTCCTGAGAACAATTGGGGACCATATAAGACTGGGTGAAAACGCCTTCTCCTGAATTTCTGGGGAATTTTTCCAAACTAACCTTGGACAAGTCATTGCTCTCTAGGGCTCAGTTTTTTAAAAATAAAATGAAAGGGTTAGACTAGAAAGTCTCTAAAGCCCCTCTTAGCTGTTATATTTTATGTGCTATGATTCTAAGATGCTCAAAACATTTTACTTGTAAAGTTTTATTGATGTATTTTGTTTATGTATATCATTTCTAGATATAATTATTCCCACCTTACCCCCACATACCCAGCAAACTTTTCCTCATAACAAAGAAAACAGTTAAGCTAAATGCACAAGGTGACTTTCTGACAGGATATACAACATTCTGCACCCATGGGCTTCCATCTTCTCCCCTACATTTCAAAGGAAAAGAGGGTAGTACATTTCTTTATTTCTTCTCTTTACTCAGCACTTCTCATATGTACTATTGCAATAACTTCATAATTTGTTTCCCTGACTTAAGTCTGTCTAATCTCTCTTTCATTCAGCTGCCAAAGTGATTTTCTTAAAGCACAGATCTAACCATGTTGCTCTCATACTCAATAAACTCCAGTGTTTCCCTATTATCTTCAGGATCACATATAAACCCCTGTTACACATTTAAAGCACTTCTCAACCTGGCCCCGATTCTACCTTTTCAGCCGTATTATATCCAACAGGCTAGCTACACTGACCTTCTTACGGTTCTCCATGCACAACACTCCATCTCGTGGCTCCATGTTTTTGCTGTGGCTGGGTCCCATGTCTAGAATGCTTTTCCTCCTTGCTGCTGCCTCTTGGCATCCGTGATTTCCTTCAAAATCTAGCTCAAATACCACATTCTACAGGGAGCTTTTAATGGTCTTTTTCCTTGCTAGTTACCCCCATGCTCTTCCAAGGTTACCTTGTATTTGTTTTATATGAGTACTGTTCTTTCTTTCTTTCTTTCTTTCTTTCTTTCTTTCTTTCTTTCTTTCTTTCTTTCTTTCTTTCTTTCTTTCTTTCTTTCTTTCTTTCTTTTTCTTTCTTTCTATTATTTAGATATAGATATAGATGTATTTATCTAGACCTAGATCTATCTAGATCTAGATCTTACTGTCTAGAGTTAGATCCAGCTTGATCTAGATCTAGGTGGTCTAGATCAGGCCTGCACAACCTGTGGCCACAGCCCATGGGCCACTTGCAGCACGCCAAAGGATTTCCTCTACATACAAAGGATGTTTTCCTCTACATTTTTTTCGAAGGCTGCTCGAGATCCTTTGGCATGCTGCTGGCCTAAGGGCCCTAAGTAGCCCACAGGCTGCAGGTTGTGCAGGCCAGGTCTACATCTATCTAGATCTAGATCTATTTATATATGGATCTATCAATCTCTCTTCTGTATATGGATATTTTATCTCTCCCTCTTAGATTATAAACTCATTGAGCATAGAAAGCTTTTTTGCTGTTGTCTTTATGTCCTCAGAGCCTAGTACAGCCCTGGCATATAGTAGGCACTTAGTAAACGCTTGTTGATTGATTGGTTCTTTAGGGTCAAAATTGGTCATTACAATTGGTCATTACAAATAAGGATGGCGTTCATCTTAACCAATCATCTCATCCCACTTAAAGGAGGTGAAAAGATAGTAATACCTAATAACCTGCCATAGTGCTTCAGCCAGATAAGAAAACATCTGAATTCTTCACTAGGCATTAAACTTCCATTGAAACAATTAATCAATCAGTGCCTCCCCTCTGTTAATGATTTTCTATTTATCCTGTATATAACTTGCTTTGTACATATTTGTTTGCATGCTGTCTCCCCCATTAGATTATAAGTTTCTTGAGGGCAGCAACTGTCTTTTGCCTCTTTTTATGTCCCCCCTGCATATAATAGGCACTTAATAGATGTTTATTGATTGATTGGTTGATTGAATTAGTCATAGGCCTTAGACTAAATGCAAAAGTCTGATCAATTTAAACTAGATCTCAGTCTCCACCACCATCCTTCTTGTCCAGAGAAGGACCTGGTGAATTTCAGAGGATGGAAGATTTGGACTTCTTAATCACCTTCCTAGCAGTGTCTTCAAGGATAGTAGCAGCTGGTGGCATTGTCTGTGCCAGGAACCAAAGATAGACTAGATATGATAAGGAAAGGCAGATTCAAGGCTGTACAAAGAACCTAGCAGAAAATTCCCCTATACCTAAGGGGAACATCTTGAGGATTCCAACAAAAGGAATTCCAAGAGCTGTGAATTACCTCCTTTGCCATCTCTAAGCTTGAATTCATTCTCCCCTGGACTCTGTGTGTGCTTGTGGGAGAGTGTGGCACAGCCATTTTGGGGGGTAGGGGGGTAGAGAGGATGTTTTGTACTAACTGTTTTTAATTTTACCACCCTTTCTAAAAGCTAATTAGTAAACACCACTTTCTTAAAACTAATTAAGCCTGATGGGGCAGGATATGAGTGATTACCTTTAGAAACCATTCTCAACTCTAGTTATAGTTGAGCTCTGGGACCCATACTGCCAATATGAGTGGGGGTTGGGAGAATAAGTCCAGAGCATAAACTATACAATTCTACAGCGTTCCCTGCCTCTCTGCTATGAAAAGCAAGGGTGCTTTAATTATCTGTTCTCTAGGACCTTTATTGGTTGATTTTTTAGTTACAGCTTGTCTTCCCTTTATTGATCTTTTCCTTTATGTTGTGTTGATTGTCATTGTGTTGATTGTTCCTTTGTTTTTACTTATTTTCCTCTGTATCAGTTCATATAAGTCTTCCTGTCTTTCTCCAAATTCCTCATGCTATTACTGCATAATGTCACATTAAATTAATATGCCACAGTTTTAACAGCTGTCTCTCAATTAATAGGCATCTACTTTGTTTCTAGCTTTTTGCTATCACAAAGAATGCTGCTATGGATATTTTGGTATATATTGGATCTCTGTTTCTGTCTGACTTCTTTGGGTATATATACCCATTGTGGGATTTCTGGATCAAAGGGAAAGGACAATTGAATCACTTTGTTTTTGTAATTCACAATTGATAAGCAGAATACTTGGGCCATTTTGACAGCTCCACTACCATCGTGTTAGTGTGCCTGTCTTCCCACAGCCTCTCCAACATTGATTATTCTTTTTTTTGGTCATCTTTGCCAATTTGTAGGGTGCAAGGTGAAACCTTAGAGTTGTTTTAATTTGTATTTCTCTTACTACTATCGATTTGAAGCATGTTTTCAAATGGTAATTTATAGTTTGCAATTCTTTTGAAAACTGTTGGTTCATATGCTTTGATCATTTATCTATTAGGGAATAGCTCAAAATGTTTTCACAGAAACAGAGGATTCAGCCACACTAAGAGACAGCCCAGTGGATTAGAGTGTGTCCTCCCTCACTCTCCTCCCTCCCTTTGGCATACTATGTTTGCAGCTGCATTGACTGATGGCTAGAATTGATTGACAGATGTGGCAAACCCCATCAGCAGAGATGCCCTTTGTAAAGGGAATGATTAACCTCCAGAATCCCTGCCTGTTCCCCTGGGTTCCACAACTTCCTCAGAGTCCAGGGAGGCAGGACCAATGAATCGCCCTTTTCAGAATGAAACAAAAACCCTTATACCATCTCCCTCAGGAAACGGTTTTGGTGCTGCTCTGTTGGCTGGGCAGCAGAAAAAATAATGTTTTTGACCCCAGTGTTTGAGTTACTGTAGATGTAGCCTTTGTCTGTGACAGTGTTTGTCTGGCTGCATGTTCCTTCCAAGTCAGTGTTCCTTCCAGGGATCCAAAGTCCCTACCTCTCTTTTTATACTTTTTTCTTCTATCTTGTATCTTATTTGCTTGTGCTTGTGTCTCACCACCCCCCTTCCCTTCTCTCTTTGACTATAAGTTCCATGAGGGCAAGAATTATGCCTTATTCTTTTTGATATTTCTGGCTCTGCTACTTACAACCAGTGTGACTTTGGTCAAGTCTTTTTCCCTCTCTGGGCCTCAGTTTTCTTATGTATAAAATGAGAACTTTGGATTAGATAACTTTTCATATTAGTTCCTGCTCTAACTCTTATTAAATGAAATTGCTTAACACAGTATCTTGCCCACTAATGGTTGTGTGTGTTTGGTCTGGACCAGTGATTTAACTTCTGTGTGGGAACTCCTGGTGTGAAAATGTCCTCCAAAATGGTCAGATCCTCTGTTACTTATAGTTATTTGAACCATTAAGAAGTTAAATGATTTGCTTATGATCACATAACTCATATGTATTAAAGAGGAAGGACCCAAATTCCAAGGTTGACTTATCTTTCTGACCCCAAGGCTCCCCCTCTTTCCATTACATATCACTTCCTCTCCTGACCTCTGCTTATGTTTGCCAAATTGATTTGGAAGGGGCCTCTATGACCATTGCTGTTAGATTTTGATTCTATGAGTCTGGGAGCAGGGAGGGGAGATGGATTAAACTATTTTCCATTTGGAAATGTTCTCTCTGAATCTCACCACTAAAGAAGTAGCTGGGGAAAGGAAAAATTGATTACAGCTCTGTGGGAGTATTCAAGGAATCCAGCAAGTTGGAAGATTGTTGGTATATGGTGGAGTGAGTGATTGGGAACTGCCTACATGTTGAGAGAGAATTGGGTATAAGTTTGGTGATTCACAGTAGTGGCAGGAGCAGAGCATTGATTTCTGTGCTTAGGAAAATTGCCTGAGTGTTTGTTAGGGTGCTCATTGAGGTTTTCCCTGGTCCAGTTTCAGTGGATCACACTGTGAGAGCTGATCCTACCAATCACCAGGCAATGAGCAAGTATTTATTAATCACCTATCTTGTGCCAGGCACTTGCTAGGCACTAGGGACATTAGTACAGAGAATGAAACAATCCCTACTTACAAGGACCTGACATTCTAATGGGGAAAAACAACATGAGTCTATATAAAAAGTAAGTACAAAGTCATTTACGGAGGACAGAAACCCAGCAATTTCAAGGGATCCAGATAGGTTTCCTATGAGAATTGGTTACTGAGCTGATCTTTGAAGGAAGCTAGGGATTCTACAAGGTGAAAGTGAGGAGAGGACATTTCAGGAATGGGGGGCCAGGTTATTACACAAAGGCAGAAGATCAAAAGTCATATAACAGGCAACAGCAAGTAAGCCAGTATTCATGAAAAGTAGAACATATAAAGGAGAGAAATGTGTAGTGGGCATGAAAAGGTAGCTTGACCCTGGATTGTGAAGAAATTCAAAGGTTTGTATTGGAACCTGATGAACCGCTAGAACTCCTTGAGCAGTAGAGTCACATGGCTCGAGTTGTGCTTTGGGAATAGCAGTTTGGTAGCTGTATGGAAGAAGGATTGGAGAGAGGAGAACGTTGAGACAGGTATACAAATGAGGAGACTGGAAGCACTCCATGTAAACTCGGTTGGATTTCATATGAATGGAGAAAAGGGGATGGATTCGAGGGTGACTCTGAGATAGTAAACCTGAGTAATGGAAAGGATGGTGGTACCCTCATCAGGAAAAAAGGAAGCTTTTGGACATTTGGAGCTTGAGTTGTCTATGGCAGATACAATTAGCTATTTTCAACAGGCCATTGGTAATGTGAGAGTGGAGTTCAAGAGAGAGACTAAGGCTAGATATAGCAATCTGAGAATCATCTACTTAGAGGTGATAGTCAAATCTATGGGAGCTGATGAGATCACCAAGAAAGAATGGGGAGAGGGAGAGGAGAAGAGAAAAGGGTCCAGGAGCCCTGTTACATACCCATCTGCTGTATACCTACCTTAGAGTTACAGCAGGAAAGCCATGGATCTGGCTTTGGATGTTAATTCGGGTGTGTTGGGGGCAAGGGTGGGGTACAGCTCCAGGAGTTTAGTCATGGAGCCCTAGGCCTCAGCTTTAAGAGATGCTAACATCTTTGCCCGTGCCTACCGCTTCATCAGATATTGTTTATATTCCAGTCTATTCTTTAGTGACTAAAGTAGGAGGAAATTTTATATTTTCTGGGTCAGTGTCAAATCTTCTTGAAGATACACCTCAAAGGCTGAGGAAAGTCAGGCATGTAAATACACTGTTGGTAGAGGTGTGAACTGATCCAATTCTGGATTTCAATTTGTAATTACATGAGAAAAGAGACTCAGCTTCCCATGCTTTTTGACCTAACAATCCCACTGTTGGGGATATATCCCGTGGAGGTCACAGAAGCAAAAGACCCTGTATATACCAGTATATTCATAGCAACTTTTTTTTGTGGTTGTCAAAAAGTGGAAAGAATGGAAGTACCCATAAAGTAAGGAATGACTGACCAAATTGTGGAATGTGATGGAATATTATTGTACCATAAGAAATGATGAATATGAGAAATCCAGAGAATCACAGGTGGACTTGCATGAACTGATGCAAAGCAAAATAGTAGAACCAGGAGAACAATGTGTGTGTGTGTGTGTGTGTGTGTGTGTGTGTGTGTGTAATGGCTACCATAATGTTAATAAAAACAACATTGCAAGGCAGCTGAACTGAGGTTGAAAGCAATGACCAATATTGATTCTAGAGGGCAGATGATGAAATACGCTTCTCTTCTCTCAGTAGAGACATGGGGACACTATACATGCTGAAAGCTGCATGCACTCTCAGAAGTAGTCACTGTGTCAGTTGGTTTTGCTTAACTTTTAAGCAATATTTTAATAAAGAACAGTTTAATAATAACAATAATCATTTATATAGTTATTCAAAGCACTTTCCAAATATGATTGCATTTTAAAATTTTATCCTCATAACAACTCAGGGAGGTAGGTGCTCTTATTATCTATTATTACCCCAATTTTACAGAGGAAAAACTGAGGCAGACAGAGGTTAAGTGACTTGACCGGGATCACACAGCTAGTAAGCGTCTTATGGCTGGATTTGGACTCAGGTCTTCTTGACTCCCAATCCTGTACTCTGTCGGGTAACATTTCCACAAGATTTACCAAGTGCTTTGTGTTTGTGGTCTCACTTGAGTCTCACAACATCCCTGAGTGCTGCTATTATTATCTCCATTTTACAGATAAGGAAATTGAGTCTGATAAAAGTGAAATGACTTCATCAATCAGTAAGCAATAATTAATAGCCTTCCATGCTCCATGCAATGTGCTGGATTCTGGGGATACAAATACAAAAGTCCCTGTCCTCCAGAATTTTACCCAGGTTCAAATAGTTAGTAAATGTCAAAGATGGGATTTGAACTCAAGTCTTCTTGACACTAAGCCCAACAGTTTACCTACTAAGCCACAATGGAAATATTATGAAATGTCTCTAATGCAAAAAAGAAAAAAAACACATCAAAAGCATCAATAAGAACTTTTAAAAATTCATGATAAAAAGATATAGCTTCATTTATTTTTAAATTTTATCTGATTTTTTTAAAGAGACTGGGTCTTCCTATCTCACCCAGGCTAGAAGTGCTAGGGCCACTCAGGGGCACAGCCCTACTCCAGTTAGTACAGAAGCTTTAACCTGCCCTGTTTTTCCAGCCTGAGGGTGGTTTGTACCTCCTAAGCAACCTGATAGTCCCCATTCTCAGGGACTTACAAAACCACTGCTGAACTTAATGCAGACACTGCCTCGGTTTAGCCTAATGCCTCTCAGAACTCCCTAGCTCAAGAAATACACCAGCTTCACTCAGTATCTCTGGTAGCAGGGATTACAGGAATTTGTCATCATGCCTCACCTTTTCTTTTGATTTTACCTGATAGATTCCCAAATATGTTCTCCCTCCACCCCCACTTGGCGAACCATTTCATGTAAAAAACAATATAAAAAGAAAGAGGGGGGAAATCCAACAAAGTAAACAGATCTACCGTGTGTGTGTGTGTGTGTGTGTGTGTGTGTGTGTGGGTGTGTGATAGGATATGCAATCTTCCACACCATTATTCCCTCACCTCTGCAATGAAGGGAGGGAAGTACATTATCTCAGCTATTCACTAAGGCCACGTGGTCATTATGGCATTGTTTCTTTCTTTTTCTTTTGGTTATTCTTCTGTTACATTGTTGTAGTTATGATGTAGATTGGTTTCTTGGTTTGACCTACTTAATTTTGCATAACTTTATATGAGACTGCTTGTATTTATCTTCCTCTTCGTCATTTCTTAAAGCACACTTATATTGCCTTGCATTCATTTAATATTTAATTCCTTTACCATAAATTGTTCAGCTATTCACCCAATTGATAGCTCCATTTATTTTCAAAGTCAGTCAATCTGCTGATAGCCTTTTTGGCTGGTGAATTGGGAGGGGCTCCATTTGACTAGAAGGTACCCTTTATGGAAGAGGGAAGTTGTTAAAAGGCTGTCAACACTTGAGGTGACATTCCATTCAATATCTGGATCCCCAAGTAGGGTATGGGATACTGTGGCTTCAATGCTGGATATATAGCAGGGAAAGAGACCCTAGGTTGGGTAGAAAAAAAAAACTTTTGGCAGTTAAGAGACATCTGGGGCTTAGATGATACAGTATAGTGGAGATTTATAAGGAAGGCTTGGATCTCAAGCTTCCCAATTCACATAACCAGCAGGATTGCTGGATGTGATTATCTAACTTAATAAGAAAAAAAAAAAACAACAGAAAGGACGTAAGGATGGGATCAAAAGAACTACGGGTCCCTAGCATAGAGAGGTGGTGGAGCACAGATACAAAATAAGGCATGTGCTGGCAGATGTGGTCAATGTGTCAATTTCTTTTTCTTAATTGTACTTCTTTGTTACAAGATGTAGGGTTGGGTTTTTTCTGGAGGGAGTGGTGGTTTCAGGAAGTTATAACAATGTTAAAATAAGCATCAACAGAACTTTTTTTTTAAGATAAAGAAAACTAGGGGGTTACAATGGAAAGATAATGGGGCACTGAACCTAGAAGCTGGGAGCCAGCTGAAAATGGTAGGGTCCTCAACATTCGAACTGCAGGGCATGCCATCATGGCCTGTGCTTTAGGTGTAGGTCCTAAGTGGACCTGTGTCTCTGAGGTTCCGCCCTCAAGATAGGACAGGGGAAACCGATGGGTGAGTCAAAGAGGGTAGAGATTCTGCCACTGGTATTCAGCTAAAGATCCATACTGGCTCCACATAGGCCAGTAATGAGACCTGACCAGATGTTATAGGCACCACTCACATCTCAGAGCATGTGCCACCTCTTACAGGAAGCCTTTATGGATCCCCTTAGTTGTGATGCCCTCTTCCTCCTCAAATGATCATGTATTTAATTTTATGTTTCTCTTTACATGTTGTAAGCTTCTTGAAGGCAGGGACTGTTTCCTTGTTATCTTCAAATCCCCAGCACCTACTGTCACACAGTGCCTGGCACTTAAGTGGATGAATAATGCTTGTTAGGTTTGACTGGATTGAGCAGGGCCCCTCTCCCAGGATTCAGTTCATAACAGCAAACCCTTTTTGCCTCAGTTTCCTCATCTGTCAAGTGAGCTGGAGAAGGAAATGGCAAAACACTACAGTATCTTTGCCAAGAAAACCTCCAATGGGGTTGTTGTGTTTAACTCCCTTGATACCCTTTGAAGACATTAATATTTTGTTTTTTAAATTTTTTAAATTTTAGACAAATGCTAAAACTTAAATACATAATAAGAAAAGAAAAAGAAACATTATAACTTAAATATAAAATAAGAAAAAACAAAAAATGTCATGTGCACAACAGAACATAGGAGAGGATTTAAAATATATAGAATAACTTTGCATTTCAAGAAAGCTTGTGTATTAAATACTGTGAATTATGTTGAAAGCTGTCCATCTTTTCTTTGCTTCCTTGTAGGTTTTCTTTTGTTCTCTGCTGTACACTTTTTACTTTGTTCTTTTTTCCCCCTCCTTCCCCCCTACCCACCATCCCAAGGCTACAATTGAGCATTAGATATATTTGTATATAGGTGTTGACATATATATTACACTTATACATACACATATATACATACATACATATATAAACATATTTTCCCTAAGGGATTCTACTCCTAATCTTTATTTTTATGTTTGTGCATCTCTTTTTTTATCTGTCTTCTAACTCCTCTACTTTACTTCTACCTTCTACCTTACCCTTCTATTACTTAACCTACTCCTACTCCAGCAATCCTTCCTTTATTCTCTCATTCCCCTAAATCTAAACCAAACCCCCTTCTATATCTCCCTTTTAACCTGTTCCCACACCCTTCCCTCTAAAGATTCATCCTTTATCCTCTCCTCCGTCCCTATCCCCTTAGAGTTTTATTTCTTTCTAAATTTAGAAGACTTTTATACTCTTCTAAATGTATATGTATTTTCCCTTCTTAAACTCATTCCAGATGAGAGTAGGCTTCCAGAACTAACTCCCCCTCCCCCACCTAATTCCTCTGTATTGGTTCTTCCTCTTGCACCTCATTTGTAAAAAATAATTACTCTTTTAGCTGTACTTGAATGGTTTTACTTTTTGAAGTCCTATCGTACTCAAGTCTACCCTAATCTTTCTTATAAGTTACCTAATTACTAGTAACAATCTTAGACATAGGTTTACATTTTTCATACATAATGGTAAACATTCTATCCTTATTTAGTCCCTTGTAATTGGTCATTGGTATGTACCTTATATTTCTCTTGGCTCTTGTATGTTAAATCTCCTATTGAGTTCAGGGTTTGTTTTTTTATTTTAGTTTTTTTTCAAGGTTTATTTTTTATTTTTATCAATGACTTTATTTTTTTACCTAGATTTCTCCATCTTGTTTTTCTATTTTTTTATTTTTTTATTAATTTATTTTGATTTATCAATAATCACTTCCATATGCTTTTGAGTTTAAATTTTTTCTTCCTCTTCCTCCCCACTACCATCCCCAAGACAGCACACAATCTGATATAGGCTATACATTTACATTCCTATTAAACATATTTTCAAACATGTGTGTTTTTTTTTTAAACTTTGGGTTCAAAATTTTCTCCCTTCCTCCCTCCCCACCCACCCTCATTGAAAAGGCAAGCAACTCAATATAGGCTATACTTGTGCAGTTATGCAAAACACTTCCATAGTAGACATGCTGTGAAAAACTAACTCTATTTCCCTTAATCCTATCCCACCCCCCC
>NW_020954930.1:89935-107852 GCF_900497805.2 Vombatus ursinus | reverse complement strand
CCTATGAGAATAAGATTCACTCATTTCCTCTCACCTTCCCCCGGTTCACCTCCACTGTAAGAGCCTTTTCTTTTCTGTTTTTTTTTTGTGTGTGAGATAATTTACCCCATTCTACCTTTCCCTTTCTCCTTCTCCTAGTATAATCCTCTCTCACCCCTTAATTTTATTCTCCAGATATGACCCCTCCATCTTCAACTCACCCTGTGCCCTCTATCTATCTATCTATCTATCTATCTATCTATCTATCTATCTATCTATCTATCTATCTATCTATCTATCTATCTATCTATCTGTCTGTCTGTCTGTCTATCTATCCATCTATCTATCTATCTATACATACATATAATTTTTCCCTCCAACTACCCTAATACTGACAAAGGTCTCATGAGTTACAAATATCATCTTTCCATGCAGGAATGTAAACAGTTCAACCTTAATAAGTCTCTTATGATTTCTCTTTCCTGTTTACCTCTTCATGTTCCACTTGAGTCTTGTATTGGAAAGTCAAATTTTCTATTCAGCTCTGGTCTTTTCATCAAGAATGCTTGAAAGTCCTCTATTTCACTGAATGACCATTTTTTTCCCCTGAAGAATTATACTCAGTTTTGCTGGGTAGATGATTCCTGGTTGTAATCCTATCTCCTTTGCCCTCTGGAATATTATATTCCATGCCTTGCGGTCCCTTAATGTAGAAGCAGCTAAATCTTGTGTTATTCTGATTGTGTTTCCACAGTACTTGAATTTTTTCTTTCTGGCTGCTTGTAATATTTTCTCCTTGACCTGGGAACTCTGGAAATTGGCTACAATATTCCTAGGAGTTTTCCTTTGGGGATCTCTTTCAGGAAGTGATCAGTGGATTCTTTCAATTTCTATTTTGCCCTCTGGTTCTAAAATATCAGGGCAGTTTTCCTTGATAATTTCTTGAAAGATGATGTCTAGGCTCTTTTTTTGATCATGGCTTTCAGATAGTCCAATAATTTTTAAATTCTCTCTCCTGGATCTATTTTCCAGGTCAGTTGTTTTTCCGATGAGATATTTCACATTGTTTTCTAATTTTTCAATTCTTGGATTTGTTTTACAGTGTCTTGATTTCTCATAAAGTCACTAGCTTCCAATTGCTCTATTCTAATTTTTAAGGAAATATTTTCTTCAGTAATCTTTTGGACTTCCTTTTCCGTTTGGCCAATTTTGCTCTTTAGGGCATTCTTTTCTTCATTGGCTTTTTGGACCTCTTTTGGCATTTGGGTTAGGCTATTTTTTAAGGTGTTATTTTCTTCAGTATTTTTTTGGGTCTCCTTTAGCAAGCTGTTAACTTGCTTTTCATGATTTTCTTGCATCACTCTCACTTCTCTTCCCAGTTTTTCCTCTACTTCTTTTGCTTGCTTCTCAAAATCCCTTTTGAGCTCTTCCAAGACCTGGGACTGATTCATATTTTTCTTGCAAGTTTTGGATGTAGGAGCTTTGACTTTGTTTTCTTCTTCTGGTTGTATGTTTTGATCTTCTTTGTCACCAAAGTAAGATAATATGGTCTGACTCTTTTTGCGCTGCTTGCTCATGATCCCAACAAATTACTTGAGTTTTAAACTTTTTGTTAAGGTACGAGTCTGTTTCCAATGTGAAGAATGTACTGTCCCAAGCTTTGGGGGTTTGTACAGCTGTTTTCAGAGATACTTCTAGGGACCTGAAAAGTGTCAGGTCTTCCAAGGTGCTATGATAAGGGGTGAGGTGTTTCCTCTCCACCGCCACAACAAGCTCCACCACACCAGCGCTCCTCCTCACCCCAGGATGGCCCCTCAGAACTGTGACCCAGATCCAAGCACTGGTAAAGCAAGAGATTCCTGCCTCAGCCCTGGCAAAGAGATCCTTGCAATCAGCCCTCTGATCAGCCCTCTGATCAGCCACTGGATTCCCCCTCAGTCTGTGGGTCAAAAGCTCAGAAGGCAGCCTCTGCCCTCAGGGCAGCTGAGATCTAGCTTCTTCTCTCACTGCTGTAACAGACTTTCCCCACTGACCTTCTAAGTTGTCTTTGGCGTTCGTGGGTTGAGAAGTCTGGAAACCACCACAGCTGCCCGCGATTCAGTCCTCTGAGGCTTGCTCCAGGGTCGCTGCAGCCTGCATGCCCACGCTGCACTGCGCTCCTCTCCCGCCCGGCGTGATTTACCTTTCCGATCAGCCATCCAGGTTGTCTTGGGCTGGAAATTTGTTTTACTCTGTTTTTTTTTGTGGGTTCTGCTGCTTTAGAATTTGTTCAGAGCCATTTTTTGTAGGTATTTGGAGGGGTTTGGGGGAGAGCTCTAGCAAGTTACTGCTTTCCCTCTGCCATCTTGGCTCTGCCCTCGTTTGTTTTTTTAACAAAGACCAGAAAGTCTGACAATTGATCAAATGTCCATTTTTTTCATTCAAAATTATGCTTAGCTTTGCTGGGTATGATATTTTTGGCCAGAAACCCAGTTCTTTTGCTCTTTCATGTATACTGTTCCAAGACCTGTGATCTTGTAGTGTCGCCACTGCTAGATCTTGTGTGATTCTAATTGTGGTACTGCCATTTGTAAATTGTTTTTTCTTGTTGCACATAATATTTTGTCCTTGATCTGGGGGTTTCGGAATTTGACTGCGATATTCCTGTGAGTTTTCCTCCCAGAATCTCTTTCAGGTGGTGATCAGTGGATTTTTTCTATTTCTACTTTCCCCTCTTGTTGTAATGCTTCAGGACAATTTTCTTTAATTATTTCTTGTATTATTGTATTGATTCTTTTTTTTTATCAGAAGTTTCAGGTAGCCCAATTATTCTTATGTTTTCTCTTTTTGATCTATTCTCTAGATCCGTTGTTTTTCTTATGAGATGTTTCACATTTTCTTCTATTTTTTCATTCTTTATGCTTTGTTTTTTTATTTCTTCATCTCTTATAATTTCACTGGCTTCCCCTCACCCAATTCTGATTTTCAAGGAGTCATTTTCTTCCTTAAGATTCTGGATCTCCTTTTCTAATTGGTTGACTTTCTTTTTGTAATCTTCCTGTTTTTCTTGCATTATTCTTATTTTTCTTTTTAGCTTTTCCTCAGTCTCTCTCATTTGACTTTTAAAGTCTTTTTAAAGTTCTTCAATGAATTCTTTTTGGGCAGGTGACTATAGTCTTTCTCCTTTGCCTATGCATTTTTTGTAATAATTTAGTTTTTAGGGGCAGCTAGGTGGCGCAGTGGATAGAGCTCTGGCCTTGGTGTCAAGAGAACCTGAGTTCAAATCCAGTCTCAGACACATGACACGTACTAACTGTGTGACCCTGGGCAAGTCACTTAACCCTGATTGCTTCACCAAAAAGCAAAAAAAGAGAAAAATAATTTAGTTTTTATAATCACCTCTAGTCCTAGGGTATGGGGGAGGGTACCTCTAATCCTCTTCAGTTCTCCCTTCTGACCTTGAACTCAAACCAAGATCTCTAGCCTCCTGTAAGTGCCCACAACAGAGGCGTTCCCATCCCACTCACTGCTTCTGCACTCACCTGGATGTGCTGGTTCTTTCTTGCCCCTACCGGGTCTCCGCAGCACAGCTGGGTCTGGCATTCCTTGTCAGCAGAAGTTTCCCTAGATCTTCCCCAGGTCAGATGCCCAACTCCCCTCACTGTCCTCTGGAGTAAAAGTTCCTGTGGCTGGGCCGAGGCAGCCTCTCAAACCAGCTAACCCCAGGGCTTACCGTTTATTAAATTGGACCCTAGCCTGGAGGTGTTTACTCTTCACAAGGAGGAAACCTCCTCCAGGACTTTTCTTCAGATCTTCCCCAATTGTCTCAGGAGGACCCTTCTTCTGCCCCTACTCTTATTTGTTTTCACAGCTCTATGTTTGCCCAGAGGTGCTATTTTATCTTTTTTGTGGAGGAAAATCTTAAGAGTTTGAAATTTTCTGACCCACTCTGCCATCTGCTCAGAATCCTCTCTCCACATTAATATTTTGAAGGGACACTTGTTTATTCTCCTCCTGTAAGAATGTTAGCACTCCATTGTCATATGGTCTATTCAATTTGCTCCAGTAAATTTACCTAAGTTTTTCCTGATTCTCGTGTTTGCATTTCACAGTTCCTTCTCAGCTCTAGTAACTTCATCAGAATGCTTGAAAATCTTCTATTCCATTAAAGATCCATTTCTCTCCCCAACTCCTATTCCCCCACCTTGGATTTTATACTTAGCTTTGGAGGGTACGTTATTCTTGGTTATAAGCCTATTGCTTTTGCCTTTTGTCATATTTTATGTCAAGATCTCCTCCCATTTATTAGTAAAAGCTGCCAGGCCTTGTGGGATCCCGACCATACTTCCTTGATCCTTGAACTGCTTCTTTTTGCATGTTGTTAGGCTTTTTTTTTTTTTTTTTTTTTCCTTGATATGGAAGCTGTGAATTAGGACTATGATATTTCTGGAATTTTTCCTTTTGGGGACTTCTTTCAGGAGGTGATGGATTGGTAGATTCTTTCCATCTTCATTTTGGCCTCTGGTTCTAATAGATCTGCCAGTTTTCATCTGTGATTTCTTAAACTATAGCGGCCTTTGTTTTTAAAAATTATGTTTTTTAGGGAATCTAGTGATTCTTAAATTATGTCTCCTTGACCTGTTTTTCCAGGTCAGTTGTTTTTGATATTAGATATCTTACATTTTCTTCCTTTTCTTCAATTTTTTGATTTTTTGCTAACATTTCCTCCTGTCTCATGGAGTCATTGAGTTCTGTTTGGTCTATTCTAATTTTGAGGGCAGGTAGGTGGTGCAATGGATAGAGTGCTGAGCCTGAGTTAGGAAGACTCATCTTCAGGAGTTGAAATCTGGCCTCAAAAACTTGCTAGCTATGTAACCCTGGGCAAGTCTCTTCCCTGTTTGCCTCAATTCCTTATCAATCAAATGAGCTGGAGAAGGAAATGGTAAACCACTCCAGGATCTTTGCCAAGAAAACCCAAATGGATTTTCTATAGAGAGCAGGACACAACTAAACAACAATAAAATTTTGAGAGAGTCCATTTCAGGGTTGTTTTTTTCTACTTTTGTCCTAAGCTATTGATTCTCCTAATTCTTTTTTCAAGCACTTTTATTTAATCTCTTCCTTCATTTCTTCTATGTGAAAATTCATTTGTTTCTCTTTTGAGTCTCTGCTTGCAGTTGTTATAGAGTTACTTTCTCTTTCTTTTGGGAGATATCTAGATTTGTTAACCTTGGCACCCTTTCTACTCTTCCATGATACATCTTATTTCTAACTTGAAATTCTGAGATTTACTGTGTGGGTGAACATACCTCATAGGGCTGTTGTGAGGATTAAGTGAGATATGGTATAAAAAGTGCTCTGCAAACCAAGTATTATGAAATTAAATAACAGCCATATTATTGTCATTACTATTATAAACATTTAGGCCACTTTTTTGAAGTTAGGAGAACAAATACAAAGGTATAAAATGCCTGGTTCCTTACAAAATAACCTTATTTTTAAATTTTTACTTGTATCTCTTGTCTTTTACATTAACTTTATTTCCAAATATGTTCCTCTTCTCTTCCTTACTCAGTGACCCACCCCTAGCAACAAAGAACAACAACGTGAAAAAATGGGACAGAGCAGTTGAGGAGAACTAACACATTAATCAAGTGTGACAATAAGCAATGCTCTACCCAGAGATTCCAAAGTGAGTGTTATCGCCCCCTGGGGGGCACTGGAATGATCCAAGGGGTGACAGTAGCCGTGGGTGCAATTGAGGGGCGTTGAATAAAAATAAGGGGGCAGCGGAAGCATAAGGAAAGAAGAGAAGAGAATTTTGAAAAACCATTCGTACATGTTTCACCTGTTGTATAAGAGTTAAAGTCATAGTGATTACATCTTGACAAAATTCCCAGTGCACTGCACATAACAGGCACTTGATAAATGCTGAGTTGAATTAAATTTAGATGGATAGCAGCAGTTCAAACAAAACTGTGGAGCGCTTGGAACTTGGTCAGGCATCAAAGATGCCAAGGTAATTTACTGCATCCCAGGCCATCGCCAATTGTCTCGATTTTTGTCCTCCGATGACTCAGGAAGAGAGAGTGAGGCTGAAGACTTTGTGCAACTCTGCCTCACTTAAATCCAATTCACGCACGAGTCAAGACATCACCCCCTGAAGTCATTGGTCCTCTTTGAAAATGAAGGATGAACAACAAGGAACTTAAAGCATAATAAATTTGAATTTGTTGGAGGCAGACGGGCTCAATAGTAAGTGTTCTGGATGTGGAGCCAGGGGATCTAAGTTAAAATGGTAGCCTTGTTACTCACTACCACTGTGTTGTGGGTCAAGTTATTTAATATCTTTGGGCTTCAGTTTTCTCTGCTGTAAAATGAAAGAGTTGAATTTAATAATTTCCATGGGCAGCTATGTGGCACAGCGGATAGAGTGCCAGGCCTCAATTCAGGAAGACCCGAGTTCAAATCTAACCTCAGACACTTATTAGCTGTGTGTCCCTGGGCAAGTCACTTCACCCTGTTTGCCTCAGTTTCCTCATCTGTAAAATGAGCTGGAGAAGAAAATGGCAAACCACTCCAATATCTTTGTCAAATGGGGTCACAGAGAATTGGACATGACTGAAACAACTGAACAATAACAACAACTGAATTATTCCCATTAATATTTCCAGTCACAGAGGTGGAAAGGATCTCAAGGGTCACTGAGATCAAACTCTTCATTTTACAGAGGAAAATACTGAGTGCCAAGAGATTAAAGTGACTTGTCCAATGTCATACAAGTAATAAGTGGCAGAACCAGGCTTTGAACTCAGGTCCTCTGACTCCAAATCTAAGGGGCTTCCCCACTATATCATACTGCCTCTCACGATGACCTCATTTTACAAATTACAGGATCACATACTTAGAGCAAAATGGGGCCTTAAGAGGATGGAGTCCAACATACATATACAATTGAAGATGCTATAGCTCAGAGGAGTCATGTAACTTGGCCAAGGTCACACGGGTGAGAGATGACAAAGTTAAGATTTGGCTAGGTCCCCAAATCTGGAGTTCTTTCCACAATACTACGGTGCTTAGAGGTCTTAAGTTAGTTATTAAAGACTCTTTGGTTGAATATCATGTTTTATTTTAAATGTTTACCCACACCCTGCCAATAAGACTAGGGAAAAAAATGAAACTTGGAGTTCACAATTCAGGGTCACATTTGTTTTATTGAAATCCTATTAAAGAGTGAACCATTACGCTGATGAGCACAGGTTGACCTTGAATGGGTGAACTGATGGACTTTTGAAGAAGTCAGAAAAAGCCTTTAGTATTAGAAAAAGACTATTACTCTATCAAATACAATAAATTGGCATTAATTCTAGGATATCACATGGCCCCTCATTTGAGCCCCGTGAAGAATGCATCTAATACTAAGAAAAGCACTAGGGTCATATTGGGAAATTCAATCATGGAACAAATATCTAAAATGTTTTTAATTTGTAATTTAACACAATAGACACCCAATTCAAAAGAAACATATTCAAGGGATAGGAATCAAAATTATTTTATGAGATGAAACAAAGATCTACATAAGTTAATGTGATTGGGCTCAAGTCTGAGGTGTACCTCTCTTCAATAACAAGGGACATTTCTATAGAACTTTAAGATTTACTTTATTGTTATTATTATCTTCATTTGATCCTCACAACAGCCCTGGGAGGTAGCTGCTCTTATTCTGCATACGTTAAAGATGATGAGACTGAGAATCAATGGGAATGAAGTGATCTGACCTTAGTCAGTGTCAAAAAATTAATGCAAATCTAGATATCTCCCAAAAGAAAGAGAAAGTAACTCTATAACAACTGCAAGCAGAGACTCAAAAGAGAAACAAATGAATTTTCACATAGAAGAAATGAAGGAAGAGATTAAATAAAAGTGCTTGAAAAAAGAATTAGGAGAATCAATAGCTTAGGACAAAAGTAGAAAAAAACAACCCTGAAATGGACTCTCTCAAAATTTTATTGTTGTTTAGTTGTGTCCTGCTCTCTATAGAAAATCCATTTGGGTTTTCTTGGCAAAGATCCTGGAGTGGTTTACCATTTCCTTCTCCAGCTCATTTGATTGATAAGGAATTGAGGCAAACAGGGAAGAGACTTGCCCAGGGTTACATAGCTAGCAAGTTTTTGAGGCCAGATTTCAACTCCTGAACTTGAATGGGTCCCTGAACAATACAACCAATTTTAAAACTTTAGACCCTGCCTAAAACTTGTTAGGGGCAGTGAGGGGGTGCAGTGTATAGAATGTTGGGCCTGCAGTTGGGAAGACTTATCTTTGAACCTGAGTTCAAATCTGTCCTCAGACACTTACTAGCTGTGTGACCTTAGACAAGTCACTTCACCCTGTTTGCTTCTGTTTTCTGATCTCTAAAATGAGCTGGAGAAGGAAATGGCAAACCACTCCAGGATCTTTGCCAAGAAAAACCTAAATGGGGTCACAGAGAGTCAGATGTGACTGAAACAACACAAAACTTATTATGTATACCAGCAAAGACTCAGATTTATGATAACCCAGGATTATCCTCATCTGTAGCCGAGATACCAAATGCACATTTGTGCCAGATCTTGTTTCTAGATAGATGATCCAGCAAAGTGTGAGTCCACCCGCTGCAGAGTGTGATTGCAGCCCTTGTTGATCTCATTAGGGTCCCACTGACTTAGAGAGAAATAAGGAGCAGTTCACGTGATTTCTCCCCCTCCCCCTCCCCCAAATCAGTAAAGAAGGATGAGAGCCTGGAAACTTCCTGTGATTAGTGTCCATCCCAGCATCCTAAAGATGTGGTGCCTTAATAAATAGTGCTTGATAATTTTTCTCTTCGCCAGCCAAGTCTTCATTATAAATAAGTAAATCATGTGGTAGGCCCCGATTCAGTAGCAGATGTTCAATAGCAGCATGTGGTCGGGGCTGATTCAATAGCAAGCTAAGTAGAAAACAACTTTCACTCACCCTGAACCTTTTCTTCAAGCCTGAAGCCTTCAGGAGCTTATGCTTGGACTCTGGGCTTTGGGGCTTAAGAGCTGCCAGTTTTAGTATTGAAAGCCCTTCTGCTACTTTCTCCTAACTTTGTCTTTCAGGAGAATCCTTTAATTACCTGATTACAACTTGTCCAAGAGAAGGTGTTAATTTGCCTCCTTAGCTCTCCCATTTAGTCTGAACACTCCCTGCTCTCAGGGGCTCCCCTGGGCCAGCTTTCCAATTCTCTCTGGCAAGCTGCAGTGGGGCCTCCTCGTTTCTAAGCTCAGAGCTCATGCATCTTCCCTCCCTTCTGGGTGGCAGAGAAGAGCCAAAGATCTTGGTAGGTCCAGGTTGGATTAGATGGCCTTTCCAACTCTGACATGCTGTGATCCTGGAGACACCCACTTTTTTTACTCTTCATTTCCCTAGGACAGCCTCACACCTCCCCCATTTTCTAATCAGGAAAATTTACCTAGGCAACCAGGCTTTTACCTTCCTCATCTGGCTCCCTTCCTTCCTTATCAATGCCAACACTCCACTAAATTGGTTCCTGTGCTCAAGTGGGGTTCCAGTAGTTTCTATAATATTGCTTCTTTCTTTTGTTCATTATTGCAAGGCACATTTGAACAAAACAGAAAGGAAATATAATAGTGTATTTATAAACTGGATTTGAAATTGTATACACAACATGGATTTCACATAGATGGTTACTAGTTTTTTTTAAATGTAATGATCACTTTAAAAAAAATGTTCTATTGCTATTTTTTACATCACTGTCACTTAACAATGCTTACCCACTCCCCATCCCAATCCCCAGTAAACATTTGGCTTATTCATCCAGTGGTTACTTGATATGCCTAAGGATCCATGAAGGAACTGGTGATGTTTAACCCAGAGAAGAAAGAGCTAAGGGGGAATGTGACAACTGTCTTCAAATATTCGAAAGGTTTTTGTATGGAAGAGAAATTATAATTGTTCTGTTTGGACCCAGAGAGTATAAGCAGTGGGGTATTAAGGGTGGAAATAGCTTTTGGCTAGCCCTTAAAGCTGGTCCAAAGTGAAATGGGCTGCCTCAGGAGATAGAGTCCTCTCGCTGGATGTGGTATAGTGGAAATTCTTTTGGGGGTATGAGTTGGATTACATGGCCACTGCAGTCCATCCCCAGCTGTGAAATTCTGTGATTCTATGATTCTGATTCTGAAATCAGAGCAAAAGGAGTAGGATGGTTTTGTGAGAGAATTCTTTTCATTCAGACTAGAGAATTACTATCTCTGCTTCACCATAGGTATCACTGATCACATCCAAAGTCATGACCCTCAAATACTGTCTCTTTCTAAATTCTCATTTTCCATCTCTCCTTTTTCTAGAGTTCTAGTTTGTATGTGATGCATACCTGGTAGTTCGACTTAGACCACAGGGAGAACCATGCAACACAGTAGCCCTGAGGCATGTGATAGGTAGCCTGAGATGAAAAGCCAGATGTTTTAGAAAGAGAAGTCTTAGACGAGAAAGAGGCAACATGGGATTCCCATCCACCCACCCACTCTTGTTTCAGTCCCTTGCACGCTGGGAGAAACATTAAACCTCTCCTCAGTTCATCTGTCAGATAAAATTAATGCTTCCTTATCACTGTGGGATGTTGTACATATGAAATGGTTAATAATGTTCATGATGCTTATCCTACCTAGCTCACAGGGTGGAGATCAAATAGAACAATATTTGTAAAGGCACTCTGAAGACCATAAAAGCACTACCCAAATATAATTCAGCTCAATTAAGCACCATTGGAGACAAAATCCAAATAGCCTCTGCTTTCAAGGAAGTTACATTCTCTTAGGAAAAACAGCATGTACACAAACAGGTAATTATAAAATAAATTCTAACCAATTTCAAGAGGAAGAGACAACACTTAGCAACTGGAGTGATCAGGAAAAATGTGAAGGGTGACACCTGAGTTGTCTGCCTCAGTTTCCTCATCTGTAAAATGAGTTAGGTGGGTGTTCTTATCATTCTTATTTTACAGTTAGGTAGATGAAGTCCAATTCGATAATATCGAGCTGTCATTTATATAGTGCTTTAAGATTTGCAAAGTGATTTACAAATATGACCTTATTTTATCCTCACAACAACTCTGGGGGATAGGTGCCCTTGGGGACCTGTGCAAAGGAACTCAGTAAATGAAATCTATGGGAAAATTACAAATTTTTTAAAGTAAAGTGTTTTTTGATCCTAAAACAGAGTTGGATTATAAAAGAGCCTTTCCTAGGTTACTTTATATACATATGTGAATATGTATACATATACACATATACTTGTGTATAGATATGGGTGTGATGGCCCATGCTTGTGGTCCCAGCTATGGAGCAGTCTGAGGCTAGTGAATTACTTGAGCTCAGAAGTTCTGAGCCAGGGGTGGGGAACCCACGGCCTTGAAGGCTATATGTGGTCCTCTAGGTCCTCAAATGCAGCCCGTTGACTGAATCCAGACTTCACAGAACAAATCCTTTTATTAAGCTCAGAATCTGAGCTATAGTAGAGCTAAGCCAGACTGGGTGTCCCTATTAAATCCAGCATCAATACATTGAGCCCCCTAGAAGGAATGGACTATTGAGCCATGATCACGCTGTCTGAGGGGAGAGAAGAATTGGCTCAGATTAAAGCTTCCCTTCGGATTACCAATAGGGTTGGCAAGCAAATGGCTGCTGTGCAAGATAGGGATACTCAGTCTCCCCGCCCCCAGCTCCACAAAAAAATCAGAATGACTTTATTTTTTAAAATTCTATTGATATGTTCATCTCATATTGATGTCATTTCTTGATGACCTCTGCCCCCTCCCCAACTAATAATCAAGAAGTGTTAAGCAAAACAAATCATAGCAATGACCATGTCTGACTGGTACCTCTCATTCCATACCTGTAGTCTACTACCTCTCTGTTGAGAAGGAGATATGTTTCATCCTAGGTTTCTCTTGGTAAATAGAGGCTTCTGTAGCGTAAGTCATCACTATACTATTGGACCTTGAGTTATATGCAACGTCAGTTTCATGACATTGATTCCATTGTTTGTTTGTTTTTACCCAACTGCCAGTCTGATGTGGAATATGCGAAATTTGTGGGAAAGAGATATTTAATTTTCTTATTTTCATATTCAGGATCTGTGAAGGAAATGACAGATTTGCATTCTGGGTGCATTAACACACACCTTGTCTGCCATTTGTTCATTGATGTTCTTTTTACTGACTGCCAATCCTGCTCGGAGATAAGTAGGGGAACATGACACGTGGCCGGTCCCCATTTAAATTATTTTAAAGATCTCGGTTACTTTTGTAATGGCAAAGTCTTAATTTTTCTGGTTCTTTTAAAGCTGTGATGTGAATTCCACTCTCATTGTTACAATTTTCTCTGATATAAGCGAGCTATAATTTAGCTCTCAGCTGCCCTGAATACCATTAGACAGCTCACCTTATATCACATGCAGGATATCTTCCTGTAACACCCAGATTGCTTAGCTTGCAAGCATAGGGAATGTGCTATCAGTTTAATTTGACCATTACTGTTGCAATTTAGATGAGACAAAGTTTTTCTACCTTGCCTGAAGTATATGATTGAGCCTCCTGAGTAGTTTTCAACTGGATTTTTTTTTTACATAAACCAGCACAGTGGGGGAATTCAGTCAACCAACCAGCTATTTTGAAAATGAATAGCGTAATTCAGTCAGATGTCTGAGTTGTTTTCAAATAACTGCTTGGCTGACTGAATTCCAATCCAATCCAATGAGCTTTTATTGAGCACCTACTATGGGCTAGGTACTGGGGATAAAAAGACAGAAATGAAAAAAATAATAATTGATCTCTAGGAGCATCCTTTTTACTCAATCTTAAAAATAAGGTTATGGCTACAGATTCAGTGTCAATGAGATGCTTTAATATTTGTGATGGTTATACTTTTTAAAAAATGGCGTTTGAGTAAACTGGTATTTGTAATAATAACTGACAATCCTGTAGCACTTTGAAATTGCAAAGTACTTTACAGACATTCTTTCATTTGAACCTCATGGCAGCCCTGTGAGGTAGATGCCATAATTATCTCTTTTATAGCTGAGGAAACTGAGGCTCAGAGATGAAGTGACTTTTCCAGAAAGTGTCAGAGGTGGAATTTCAATCCAGATTTTCCTGACTCCCAGTACAGCACTCTAGCTGCTGTGCCTTAGAGCTGGCACTATCAAATGCCAATTACGTGCATAGAACTATAGGTGATTCAGATGAGCCATTGCCCTACAGAAGCCCACAACTTGGTTGAGGAGATGGGACCAACAACTCCCCCCGCCCAAAGTGAACAATGAGAGTCTCCATTTGTTTCTATCATACAAATTAAATGCTGTCAGCATACTGGGAAGCTGGAGAATAGCCCAGGGAGAGGTGGGCTTCCTCAAGGAGAAGGCTTTCTGTGAGCTGAACCATGGTGGTAATAGCAGGCTGTGGATTGGGAGAAGGAAAGATTTTTCACTTGAAAAGATCCCGGGGGAAAAAACGTTGTAATAGAGTCATTGTATTAGTGGGATGGTGAAGAAACCAGCCAAAAGATGCTATATGTATTTTTGCCCACCACCTCCTTTTTGGAGGATGCTGTTTCCTAGTTCTTGATTGTATTCTGGATAATCTGTGTCTCTGGAGAAAAGTACTTTGGGATTATTCTACTTTTGTTTTTGTATTCTCAGGGCCTAGAAGAGGGCCTAGCACAGAGTAGACACTTAATAAATATTTGTTGATTGGTCAGTTGAAAGCTGAAAGTGATCAAGTCGACCCCCTCATTTTACAGAGGAGAAAAAATTGAGTCCTAGAGTGGGGAAGGGACTTGTCCAAGGATGTCCAAGGATACCAGTAAGTGGCAGAGCTTGATTGGAAACCCAGGTTCTCTATTTTAAAATCCAGGGCTCTTTCCCTTCACGTTTGCTATCTTTGACATTCCTTTCAACTCTAAGAGTGATGATTCCATGGGGATTTTGTTACAGTAGCCTCTAAATCTGAATTTTCATTGGAAATCTCAATTCTTTCCACGCATTATCTTGGGTTCTGTTAAAAATGCAATCCTGCCCCAGTGATGTAAAGGAAAACAATATCAAAAGACTTAAGAATACTAATCAATACAATGAACAGTGATCACTTCAGAGGACTTGAAGACTGTGAGGTGATAGGGTCCAAGTGTGGAATGAGGCACATATATTCAGGCATGACCAATGAGCAGATTTGTTTTGCTTAACTATTATGGGGGAGGGTTCTTAATTTGTTACAGGGGAGGGTTCTATAGGGGGCAGGGAGACTCATTGGGAAGTGATCACATTGTAAAGAAAAGAGCATCAATAAAACATTTCCAAGATTTTTTTAAAAGAAAGAATAAAAAGAAAATGCAGAGTCCTGATCGTATGAATGTTAGCCACCTGCTGGTAACAGAAGGCTCATTCATACATAGCTAATAAGGCAGAAGGAATAAGGTCAGTAACTGTGATGTGATCTTGCTGGCATGCCAGGAGCCAAGGCAGTAATGGAAGGAGGCCTATGGTGGTTGGCTCCTTCTCCTGCTGGTGCCCCCTTGGATGGGGGAGGGAGTCCTTTTTTACTGGGTTGGAGTCTACCCGTTGCCCTTGCTTTCTTCCCTGGTCAGTAGTCCTGCATGGGGGGTAGCCCTCTTTATGAGAAAGCCTGTGGGTGAACACAAAAGAGGCCTAGACAAGTGGCTGGAAGCACCGGGGCTCACAGGGGTTGGGCAAAAAGGACTAATTGGCATTTTTATTCCTGAGAAAAGATGCCTCCCTTAATAAGGAGCTTCAGTAAATACTGCAGCCCATACAAGCCATCAGGGCCCTGTGGCAGATCAAAGGGCTTGAGTGGGAGACCAGTTTTTATTTGCTCAGGGTTTTGTGCCTCTGAGTTAGACTGATGCTGTTGAAATTCTATGCAGGGGCCAATTAAAACTGAATAAGGCACCTTATCTTTTTTTTTTTTTTGAAGCCCAAACATTCATCATCTATTTTGAACAGGGCAAATAGGACCATGATTTGGGTTGTGGCAAAAGCTTTTTTCATGTACTCACTGTAAACCTAGGAGGAGATGGATCTGTCTGAATCATCAGTGAAATATTGGATGGAAAACAGATGGTTATACTTTCCTCCATTCATTCCATTGACTAGTGTTGGGAGGAGGGGGTGGAGCTGGGGAGGAAAGGGGAAATGATGAGTTATCAAGATTCAATTGTGGTACTTTAGGGAGAAGAAAAGAACAACTTCTTGGTCGCAGAATCTGACATCAAGCTGTTTTTCTTGGTCTTTCTAGTAAGAGTAGGAGCAGTTCCAATATACAATTCAATGAAAAACTTTAGTACCAAAGTGAAATCTTTCTTTGGAGGGAGAGTGGCAGAGCTCACTGGGCCTAGGACATTTTCTTTGGAGATAAGAGGAAAATTCTGGTCTCAGAGATTCCCTAGCATTTAAAAACTATTAGGTATGTCAGCTAGTCTGGATTTAGAGTTTTGGGGAACATTAAGCTACAACATGTAAGAAACATAACTGCTTTTTGTGATATGCCATCTCCTACCTCTGAGCATTTGTAAAAATAGTTTTCCTATCTCTGAAATGTACCCCCTTTTCCACTCTGCCTCATAGAATCCTTATCTTCTTTCAAAGCTCAGCTTAGATGCCTTCTCCTGCCTAAGGCTTTTCCTGATCTTTCCTTCCCTCCTTCTACCCCCCACCCCCCAGTTATTGCATGGTCTCCTTGAAATTACTTTGAACATGCTTTGTATTTGCTTAACTGTGTATAGGATGGATCTCTCCAGCAGACTATTTGGAGTTCCTTGAGGGCACTGACTATTTCCTGTCTGTATGGTTTTTTTTTAATTCTATCAATGTCAGAGACTGTGCTAGGCAATGAGAATTCAAAGGGATAGGGACAGAGACTGGATCTGTGATTTCACTGCTATAAGATATTCTCTGGTAAGGCCAGTCCCTCTGGTAGAACAAACAAAAAAAGAACCTCTGTTGTTAGTGTCATCCCCCTCCAAATGACTTTGTTTTTATTTTGTATAGGCTTTATTTGTATTTACTTATTCCTTCTCATGCTGTTCCTCTCCTTGCCCCCCAACCCCAGTACAATGTTTGATGTGGGTCCAAAACTTCCTTATTGAAAAGCACAGATGACAACAGATAACACCTAGTGTGACCCTCTGTCTTCTTATCTAGCCTTCCTTCCTTCCTTCCCTTCCCCTCTTCCCCCACTCCCAGGCATGACATCCTTTTGAGAAAGAAAATCCTTCGAAGTGATGTGAAACAAGCTGAAAACCTTGTCCAAGTGCCTCATTGCTCCTGACGCTGTGCAAAGGGAGTTAAAGATTATCTGTCTCTTGCCTGCACGTAAGTGTGCAGTTTAAAGACAGATATATTTGTGAGAACACACCCACAGGAATCAGAAGTGGGGGCAACATGGAACAGGGGAAAAGATGCTAAATTTTGAGTCAGATGACCTTAGTTCAAACCCTGTTGTTGTCATTTACCACTGTGTGACCCTGGGCAAATGATTTACCCTTATTTGGTCTCAGTTTCTTCAACTATTCAATGAAGGGGTTGTGATTCTGATAATGATCAATTTATTAGTTAGGCTAGCAGTAACCAATAAATTGGGTCAGTGGCCTCTCTCAATGACCAAGATCCTATAAATTAAAATATTAAACCCACTAAAACATGGGAAAGTCTAGTGAAGGATAAGTCCATTTTGGGGCGAATACATCAGGTTGGTTGTGGGTGGAGAGGGAGAGAGAGGATAGAATACAGGATCAGATAGTCTACACTAAACAGTGTGAAGTTATTGGGCAGATCCTTGCCTTTCTTGAGGATCTGCTTTGTAAGGAGCTCTTCTGATGCTGATCTTAGCCATGGTCTTGGGAAGCAATGAGAATTGGACCTCTTGCAAAATAAGGCAAACAAAGCCTTGAACATTCCATCTGATGATTTCAGACAAATATGACCATGATCTAGATTTAGTTAGGAAGTTAAAGCTCCATTTGGATAAGGATCGCTTCTAGTTTAAATTCAATGGAAATACAAACAGGTCAGTATCTTTTTATATAATGTTTGCAAATCCTGTAGAGGCTATGGAGAATACATTGTCTTCTATTTTTTCATTCTTTTGTTTTTGTTTTATAATTTCTTGATTTCTCATATAGTCATTAGCTTCCATTTGCTCCATTCTAATTTTTAAGGAATTTTTTCTTCAGTGAGCTTTTGGACCTCCTTTTCCATTTGACCAATTCTGCTTTTTAAGGCATTCTTCTCCTCATTGACTTTTTGGACCTCTTTTGCTATTTGGTCTAGCCTATTTTTTTAAAAAAAATTTATTAATTTATTTTAATTTATCAGCAATCACTTCCATAAGCTTTTGAGTTTTAAATTTTTCTCCCCCTCCCTCCCCACTTCCCTCCTCAAGGACAGCATGCAATCTGATATAGACTATACATATACATTCCTATTAAACATATTTTCACATTAGTGATGTTGTAAGGAAGAATTAGAACCCATAGGAAGAACCACCAGAAAGAGGAAACAAAACACAACAGAAGAAAAAAATAGCAAATAGTATGCTTCGATCTGCATTCAAACTCCATAGTTCTTTCTTTGGATATCGATAGCATTTTCCATCATGAGACCTTTGGAAATGTCTTAGATCCTTGCATTGCTGAAAAGGGCTAAGTCTATCAGTGTTAGTCATTGTACAACGTGGCTGTTACTGTGTACATCTAGTCTATTTTTTAAGGGGTTATTTTCATCACTATTTTTTTGGCTCTCCTTTAGCAAGCTGCTGACTCTTTTTTTGTGATTTTCTTGCATCACTCTCATTTCTCTTCCCAATTTTTCCTCTATTTCTCTTACTTGATTTTCAAAATCCTTTTTCAGTTCTTCCATGGCCTGAGAG
>NW_020954930.1:86412-89896 GCF_900497805.2 Vombatus ursinus | reverse complement strand
TCATATTTTTCTTGGAGGCTTTGGATGTGGGAGCTTTGACTTTGTTGTCTTCTTCTGAGTGCATGTTATGATCTTCCTTGTCACCAAAGTAAGATTCTATAGTCTGAGTTTTTTCCCACTGTTTGCTCATGTTCCAGACAATTTCTTGATTTTTTAACTCTTTGTTAAGGTAGGGCTCTGCTTCCAGTATGGAGGGTATACTGTCCCAAGCTTCAGGGGTTTTGTGCAGCTGTTTTCAAAGATACTTCTAGGGACCTATAAGTTTTCAGTTCTTCCAAGATGGTGTGATCTAAAGAGCAGTGTTTATTCCTCTCCTGGCCTGTGCTGTGGTCTGTGAGTGACTACAAGCACTCTTTTCTGCCCTGGAACTGTGAGGAGGGTTCCCTCTCTGCTGATGCCACAAGCTCTGCCATGCCAGTGTTCCTCCTTGCCCCAGGATGGTGACCCAGATCCAGGTATGGGCAAAGCAACAGAATCCTGCCTCAGTGCCAGCAAAGAGATTCCTGTAATCTCCTTCTGATCAGTTGTTTGAGTCCCTTACCATCTGTGGGCTGAGATCTCTGGAAGCAGCTGCTGCCCCTGCTGCCACCATTGCCACTGCCGCTGCCCCAGGACTGTGCTGGGGCCGGGGCTGGACTGTGCTCCTGTCTCACCCACATCCAGCAGACTTTTCCTACTGACCTTCTAAGTTGTCTTTAGTGTTTGTGGGTTGAGAAATCTAGAAACTGCCACAGCTGCCAGTGATTCAGTTCTCTGAGGCGTGCTCCAGGTCCCCTGGCGCCTGGTCTGTGCCGGTGCGGCCTGCACTGAACTGCGCTCCTCTCCCTGCCTGGCATGATATACCTTTCCTGTCGACCATCCAGGTTGTCTTGGGCTGGAAATTTGCTTCACTCTGTCTTTTTGTGGGTTCTGCTGCTTCAGAATTTGTTTAGAGTCATTTTTTACAGGTATTTGGAGGGGTTTAGGGGAGAGCTCAAGCAAGTTAATGCTTTTACTCTGCCATCTTGGCTCCCTAGTTCAAGGCTATGGAGAATAAGCCATCATTTGCTCTTCCACATGGCAGTGATCTTCAGGGTTGTGGTCCTAAGGTCTGCTGGTGGTCAGTGATCATAGGCTCGTTTCTTGTCCTTTGATGTGACATCTATATTGGTTGCTAGCTTCATACCTGTTTACTTGTGTCTGCATTGTATATCTTTTATCCTCTACTCCCTTACTCCCATAGGAGAATTTAAGCTCCTTGAGGGCAAGGAGTGCCTCCTTTTTGTGTCCCCGGAACCTAGCCCTGCTCCAGTGAATAAATATAGAGAAACCTGTACTAAATTGTAGTAGAAGAAGGATTAGATGGAATTAAGAGATAGGCTTTTTCATCCTGCCATATTTTCCTTTTGTTTGAAGTGCAGCAATCAATAGAACGGCCACAGTGTTGATAGTAATGGAAACCAACAGCCAGAGAATCAAAGAGCAAACCATTATTAGTGTCAGAATAATCAGTTGATCGTACTAATGGGAAATAGAAGTGTTTAAAGAGAAAAACTCCACGCTGTCAGTAATTCGTTCACATTCCATAGTGAACTCATATCTGTATTAAGAAAATTTGTAATGAAATTGATTAGAATCATTTATTATAGTCTTAGTAAATGCCAAATGGATTTTGTTAAATAAGAAAGTTTTTTTAAAATCCTCTTTTTGTGTCCCAGCTCTATCACTTAGCCAGTCATTTGAGCTATGTGACCTTAGAGCCATTCCTTTCTCTTGGCCTTGGTTTCTTCACCTGTAAAATGAGAAGGTAGTTCTAGATCAGTGGTGTCAACCTCAAATAAAAACAGAGCCACTAATCCATTTATCAGGGTCCCTATGAGTCAATAATGACTTAGTTTTAAAATGTAATGTTATCTATGTTTTATTTTATTTTTATTTATTTTGTTATTTCCCAATTACATTTTATTCTAGTTCTGACAGCCCACAGGAATATTGTGGTCTAGAGTTTGGTCTACATCAGGGGTGGGAACCCTGCGGCCACATGTGGCCTTCTAGGTCCTTGGGTGTGGCCTTTTGACTGAGTCCAAGTTTTACTGAACAAATAGTTTTATTAAGGGGATTTGTTCTGTGAAGTTCGGATTCAGTCAAAGGGACACACTTGAGGACCTACAGGGCCACATGTGGCCTGGAGGCCCCAGGCTCCCCACCCCTGGTGTAGATGATTTCTAAGGTTGCTAAAAGAATGGAAACTCCACCAACTCGGGGGCTATGTGTCATCTAAGCTTATCTCTTTCAGTGCTGAGGACAGTGCTCTACTCTAGTAGTAACTGCTTAATAAATATTTGTTGAGTTGAATTCTGGTGACACTGTATGGCTGTATGTGGTGGAACATTACAGTATCTGAAGACTAAAGTTGAAGCTTACCTGAAGAACAGTGGAGAGGCTCCAGGTGAGCAGACTGCATTTCATTATGAATGTAGGCTTTAGCAGTTCTTGGGGGGGGTCCTTATTCCTATTCCCACCTCTACTGAACAAGTTGGGTCCCCTAGAGAAAGGCTATCTACATTCCCCACAAGACCATAGGGGTAAGCCTGAGGGGTGCAGAGTTATCTTTCTAATACTATATAGCTAATGAGATTTTACCAGTGTCTTTCACACCATAATTTTGAGTCAATTGTCAATTTAGTCAGCCAGACTCAATTAACTTTTAGAAGGGGCATTTACTGAGGTGGTACAAGGAACTTTCCTGCAATGTGTGAGAAAGTCCTTACCAAATTTGAGAAGATTATATGACTTTAAGCAGGCGCTGTGGAGTGCTTAGAGCTTGGTCAGTCATCAAAGACACCAAGGTCATCCACTGCATCCCAGACCATTGCCAGTCTTCTTGACTTTTGTTTTGCCTTTGCACTTCAATAATTCAGGAAGAGAGAGTATGGCTGATGACTTTGCATAATTCTGCCTCACTTAAATCCAATTCACATGAAAATCAAGACATCTATGTTGTCATTGGTCCTCTTAAAAAACAAAGGACAAACAACAACAATTATGTAGGAGAAGTGGGCATTAAGGATGTCATCAAAGAAGTGAATGGTTAAAAGAGAAGATGGACCAGTTATATAGTTAAAGCAGAAGATAACCCTCCTATTAATCCTCCGAATAATGAGTACAGCTTGCTTGCTCCATTAGCATCCTCAGAATAATAATGATAGCTTGACAGAGTACTGGACCTGGGGTCAGGAAGAGCTGAATTCAAATCCTGCCTTAGACACTTATTAGCTGTGTGACTATGGGCAAGTCACTTAAGCTCTGCCTGCCTCTGTTTCTTCAACTATAAAATTGGAATAATAAAAGCACCTACCTCCTAGGGTTGTTGTGAGGATCAAATGAGATAATCTTTGTAAAGTACTTCGCACAGGGCCTGGCACATAGCTGGTACTTAATATATGGCAGTTCCAGCAGTTTTCACATGAAGAAATTAAATCTATCTGTAGTCATATGAAAAAAG
>NW_020954930.1:77919-86347 GCF_900497805.2 Vombatus ursinus | reverse complement strand
TGCTCTAAATCACTATTGATTAGAGAAATGCAAATCAAATCAACTCTGAGATACCACATCATACCTATCAGATTGGCTAACACAACAAAACAGGAAAATGATAAATGTTGGAGAAGATGTGGGAAAATTGGAACGCTAATGGTGTTGGAGGAGCATAATGTTGGTGGAGTTGTGAACTGATCCAACCATTCTGATAGTATTCCATTATATTCATATACCACCTTCACCTCTACTAACCAACACTTCTTATGTCCTCCCAGAGCAGCAGCAGCCCGCCTCAGCTGCCCCCAGCTGTTGCCGCCTGCCTCAGCCATAGCCTCTGTGCAGCAGCCTCTCACCTCCTCCTCCTCCTCCTCCTCCTCCTCTTTGCAGCTTCCACCATCTCTGCTGCCATGATGACCTTGTTCCCCTCTCAGGTGCTACAGAACTACCACCAGGACTCAGAGGCCGCCATCAACTGGCAGATCAACCTGCCATAGGAGCTCTATGCCTCCTATGTCTAAACCTTTCCATGTCTTACTGCTCCAACCGAAATGATGTGTTGTTGAAGAACTTTGCCAAGGATTTCCTACACCAACCCCATGAGGAGAGGGAGCATGCTGAGAAGCTGATGTGACTCCAAAACCAGTGCGGCAGCTGGACCTTCCTGCAAGACTTCAAGAAACCAGACTGAGATGATTGAGAGAGTGGGCTGAATGCAATGGAGTGTGCTCTGCACATTCATCTAACAACTGGGTGATCATGTAACCAACCTGTGCAAAATGAAGGCCCCTGATTCTGGCATGGTGGAATATCTTTTTGACAAGCACATCTTTGGAGACAGAAACAATGAGAGCTAAGCCACACCTGGCTTCCCCCATATTTGGGAACTATAGGCATGATTCCTACTGTCTTTCAGTGCATGCATATTTTAGTTATCTGGCCTTTTCATAATCTGTACCAAAAAAAAAAAACTATCACCATTTACATCTCAGTAAAGTGGCTTGGTACTGATGGGAAAAAAAAGAAACAATGAGCAGGAGGACTTCAGAAAAACCTGGAAAGACTTACATGAACTGATGCTGAGTGAAGTGAGCAGAACTAAGAGAACATTGTACACAGTAACAGCCACAATGTGGGATGACTAACTTTGATCGACTTAACTCTTCTCAGCAATAAAAAGATCTAAGACAATTCCAAAAGACTCATGATGGAAAATGCTGTTCACATCCAGAGAAAGAACTATGGAGTCTGAATGTAGATCGAAGCATACTATTTGCTTTTTTCTTTTCTTTTTTTTTTGTTTCTTCTTTCTCATGGTTTTTCCCTTTAGTTCTAATTCTTCTTTAAAACATGACTGATGTGGAAATATATTTAATATGATTGTTCATGTGTAAGCTATATCAGATTGCATGCTGCCTTGGGAAGGAGGGAATGGAGGGAGGGGGAGAAAATTTAGAACTCAAAATCTTACAGAAGTGAATGTTGAAAACTAAAAACAATAAAATAAAATTGAAAAAAATACATGCTTATTCCCTTCCGTTACTCCTTCCTGATGCCAAGAGAAAGCAAAGAAAGTCACCTTCCTCTACTCTGCCCAGGATATTGGCATGTGACAAACTTTGGGGAGGACATAAAATAGACTTATGTGGGATGGTCAGATGTGAATGGGCTGTGATCTGTATCCATGTTGATGAGTCCATCGAGTCTTTGAAGTGTTAAGAGTACTGAACTGATTTGCTTCTGGCCCTATGATTCTACATATATAATAAGCAACAGCTATCATGGAATGGATAAAGAAATTGTAGTCTATATAACATAATATTACTGTACTCTAAGAAAGGTGAATTAGGAATTTAGAAACACACGGGGAGACTTGTGTGAATTGATGCAGAATTGAAACAATATAAACAATAAATACAACGGTGCAGATGAAAAGAACAATGATATGATGAAACTAAATGCAGTGTAATCATAATGATCAATTAGCTCTAGAGAAGAGATGAGGAAGTGTACCTCCTTTCTTTCCTGGGAAAGGTGTAGGGGGGAACAATGGCTGTGTAAGATTTCATACACTGTTGCATGCAATCCTTGTTTTCCTATCTTTGTTACAAGGGATGGCTCGCTATGTAGAGGAGTTGGTTGGGCTGTATTATGACAAATAGAAAAGCAAAAGACATCAAAAATGTTAAAAAAAAATAAGCAAAAAGCATAAAACAAAATAAAAAAAAACCATTATCATCCCAGAGGTTTCACATCAAAAACATCACAGTTCCTTCCATTCATTCTAGGTATTTGCTTGTTTGTTTGGTCTGAAACTGGCACGGTTGGTGAATGGTTTGGTACCCACTTGTCTCATACTGCCAGAGTGACTCCTGGACTGAGCAAGTTGATGTTCAGGCAAGTATAGGCTTTCTGTTGAAGGCTTGGTCTTCTCACCTACTTTCCCTGTTAATTCAACCTATCCTGGTCCTAGCTTGTCTGAGTGTCCTCCTGTTCCTCTCAGGTGGTGAAGCATTCACACATCTGGTCTTCCTTAGACTTTGTGTTCCAAAATACTATCACCATTTCTGACAATTATGAAATAAAATAAAATAGAATCTCTGCCATGTTGTGCTGGAGCAAAACAAAGTCTCTTCTCATAAATTGTATCACCTGAGTTCTTCCCTCCTTTGTTTTTATATCTTTAAAGAAAAAGAGAAAGAAAATAATAGAACGGAGTCCATTCCCTTCAAATGTTCTGTGATAAAAGCAATATGAAAACATTCACAATGCTGGTTTTTCTTTGATTTTTCCCGTTGGGGGCAGGGGGAAGTAGTTGGAAGGAAGGAAAATATGTGCATGATAGCTGAAAAAGAAAATTTAATTTAGAAAATTATGGAAGGATTTGAACAATGGTCTCACAGGATGAGCAGGCATGGGTGTGTTGTGACAAGTCAAGTCAAGTTAAGTCAACAAGCATTTATTAGGTGCCTACTATATGCCAGGTGCTGTGCTTAGCACTGGGGATACAAAGAAAGGCAACAGTCTGTCCCTGATCTCAAAGAGCTCACAATATAGTGGGAGATACAACTATACAAACAAGCATGCAAACAACTATATACAAAGAGGATATGATTACCCCAGAGCAGCAGCAGCTCACCTCAGCCAGCTGATAAATTGAAGATAATCTCATAAGGAAGGCACTAATACTAAGGGGGATCAGGAAAGGCTTCCGTTGGATTTTAGCTGGGTACTGAAGGATATTAGGGTAGCCAGGAGGTGGAAATGAGGAGACAGACAAATCCAGATAGTAGAAATGGACAAAGTTGGGAGATGAAGTACCTTGTGTAAAAAACAACCAGGAGACCATTGTCACTGGATCAAAGAGTATGTGGAGGAGAATAAGGTGTAAGAAGACTAAAAAGGTAGGAAAAAGCCAGGTCATGAAGGGCTTTAAAAGCTAAACAGAGGCTTTCATATTTGATCCTAGGGATAATAGGAAGCTATTGGAATTGATTTAATAGGAGAGAGAGGAGTGACATTGGCAGACCTTGTTAGCTGAGTGGGGAGAGATGAGGTAGAGAGACCAATCCCAAGGCTATTGTAGTGGTCCAGATGTGAGGTGATTAGGGCCCCTACCAAGGTTGTGACTGTGGCAGAGGGCAGAAGGGGACATATATGAGAGATGGTGAGAAGGTAGAATCAACAGGGCTTAGCAACAGATTGGATATGGGATATGGGAGAGAATGAGGAGTTGAGGATGGTACTTAGGTTCTATGCCTGGGGGACTTGGGAGGATGGTAGCGCTCTCAACAGTAATAGAGAAGTTAGAAAAGAGGGGAGGGTTGGAGAGGGGGAAGATAATGAATTCAGTTTTGAACCTTTTTGACTTTTTAATGTCTATAAGACTTTTTGCATCTATGTATCCATATGACAATTGGAGGTATGAGACTGGGGGTCAGGAGAGAGGTTAGGGCTGGATAAATGGATCTGAGCATCATCTGCATAGAAATGAAAATTGAATACATGGGTGCTGATGAAATCATCTACTGAGATAGTTTAGAGAGTGAAAAGAAGAGGGCCCAGGACAGAGCATCTTGAAGGGAATAGCCACATAGTTGAGATCACATATCCAATGGCATATTGGAGTGGTTAAATTTAATTTCATTCATTCAGAGACACACAATGACAGGAATTAGGTTAGTGTTGCCCAGAGGACCCACTTCCACAAATTGAATTATGTGTAATTAGCATGTCAATTGTTGATACAGAAATGATATTTCTAAAAAGTACTTGAAAGGAGGTTTCACATTCACTTCATATGTATACAGTGAAAATGACATTAATTAGGTTTTTCGAGGAAAGCGAGGGTTATATTTGGACCAGTGCTTCAATATGTCAAGGATCTGTGATCTCATCAGTGTGGTCTCTTTCTCCACTGATGCTGATCAAAACCCCTCAGTGACTTAACAGATGGCTTTTGAGAGTTGCTATAATCAAAAAATTCATCACTCTATAAATAACCTGATGATGAGCTGCTTGTAACATAACTGTGCTGGTCATAAAATCATAGATTGAGAGCTGTAAAGAGGCTTAGAGGCCATGGAATCTAACCCTCTCATTTGACAGCACAAATTTTACTGAACATTTTGGAAAAATGAGGCCCAGGATGGTAAAGTCATTTGCTTAAGGTCAAACATGTAGTAAGTAGCAGATCCAGGATTTGAGCCCAGATCCTCTGATTGTAAATGCAGCCCCCTTCCCACTGTACCATGCTTCTTCCATGTTAGTCCTTGGGTTACTCCGTTTTGTCTTTGTGGATGTGAACCTCCTCCAGGAGGCTCTTTAATATTAAGAGGTTTAATGCAACCAGCCCAATGTTATCCACAACAGGAGGATCTAGAGGACCTCACCATCACCAGAGAATCTTTCTTCAGTGTAGTCTCTGTACTGAATCACCTTCATCAAAATGCTAAATATCTTTCGCATGCAAACATCTCCTTATTTTATATCTCCCCTGATCTTTATGATCAGGGGCTTATTGAACAAAGTTATCTTTATTGTTATAGCTTTTTAAGAATCCTGAGTACTTTTGATATATGAATGAAAGACATTTTATTGAAAGAGAACCTTTGAAGCAGTATTTTGCTTTTTCAGATCAAGTGCTTTTTTGTAATACACAAACACTTGAGTAGAATGGGATCTTGTATTCTTGACGTCTTTCAGCCAATGGTGTGATAGATTAGTCTTCTGTGGAATATTGCCTTTTCCTGTCTTTCTGTCCTTCAGCTACCTTGTGAATTGCTCTCTCAGCACCCTCATAATTGTGTCACCTCTAGCATTGATTTCCTCTATATACGTTTGGTCTAATCCAACTGCTTTCCTTATCTTTCTTCTCTGTCATTCTACCTCTTCTATAAGCACATGTGGGTCTATGATGTTATAGTCCAAAAGTGATGGCTCCATTGTCCCTGACGTTAAAAAAATGTTACAAAAAATTTTGCAGATAGTTTCTATTTTTCTTCTGTTTCTTGCTCTACTTCCATTGTCATCTTTAAGTGCCTTCAGGACAGAGATGGCTATGCTTTGTTTGGTCACTAGTCAAGCTTAAACCCCCCCCCCCAAAACTGGTATCACCCATCATTGCTTCTCTTTGTTTTGTGAGATGATACTGTTTGTAACTTCCACCATCCTTATCGCTCATATTTTACAACAAATTTATATTTTAAACCTTTGGCTACTGCCAAAGTGCCTTTGGCTACTGTCTCTCTCTCGGCAAGTAAGCCAAAGTGTCTTTGGCTACTGTCTCTCTCTTGGCAAATTAAGTCCAATGTTAATGATTAAGTTGATTTTTAAGGTTCTTTTGGTCTTCTTGTTATGGCAATTGCTTTACATAGCTCAAACATCTTTAAGAATAGTCTGTGTCTATGTCCTTTCTTCTATCTACTATCCATTTAAAAATTTTCAATATTGAAACAATCATGAATCCCAAATAAAATTAATTTTAATATTAAAAACACATTCCTTACAACATTTTGGAGTGAAGTAGAAGGGATTATCAAGATGTCAGAGAAGGATAGGGTATCATAATCCTCCTCCCCCAAAAAGAAGTTATAAGATCATTACTCTCCAAGGAGGCATTCTGGTGTAATGGAAAAAAGCACTAGATTTGAGATCAGAGGGGCTGAGATAAAATTCTGGCTTTGTTACCTCCTTCCTGTGTGAACTTGGACAAATCTTTTAATCTCTATGCTCCTCATTTTTCTCCTCTGTAAAATGAATAGACTGGACTAGATGATTCCTATGGTCTCTTTCAATACTAAATCCTATGATTTCTTATGACTAAGAGACGTGACAAGAGGCCAATTTCTGCCAGGGCAGAAAAGGGCCCAGAAGTGGAGGTATGGGGCCCTGGGAAAGCATCACCATCACCCTAGTTCCCTCCACTTTCTTTTTTCAAATTCAGTCCCTCTGGTGAACCAGATGTCCTTTCTCTATCTCTGTACCCTTTTTATCCTCATTCTGTATTGCCCCTTCCAACTGAGAAAGTCCAGGTGTTCTCCTGGTTGTGTTGATTTCACTTTGTATCAGTTCATACAATTCTTCCCATATTTCTAGGGATTCCTTATATCCATAACTTCTTGTTATCAAATAATGTTCATTTACTTCCACATGCCATGGTTTATTCACCTGTTCTCTAATTGGTGGACATCCATTCTGTTTCTAGTACTTTACTACTACAAAAAATACTACTGTGAATATTTTAGTATATATTCCCATCTCCTTGGGATACACACAGATACACGCATGCACACGAACGCACACGCACACGCACACACACACACACATACTTCTAGTAGTGAGATCTCTTAGTCAAAGGGTGTGAACAATTTAGTTATTTTTTTCCTAGCATTTGATTTTAAAACTATTTACCCAAAGCTAGGAGTTCTGGATATTTTCCTACTAAAATACCTAACTTGAATCTTTTGATTAGTAAGACAAGGATGCTCATGGAAACCATCTGTTTCATCAGGCACAGCCTTATCCTTGGTTGTGTAGGTAATCAGAATGGAGTGATGAAAGCATCTTTGGGCCAAATAATAGAATACCTTTAGATTTGATGAGAGCTGTCCCAAAGTGGAATGGGCTGTTTCAGAGATAGTGAACTTCCCTTCATTGGAGGTCTTTGAGCAGAGGCCAGAGGCCCCCTTCTTGGAGATATTATAGAGGAGACTCTTTTTTGAGTATAGGTTGCATTAGATGGCCACTAAGTTCTCCTTCTAGCTCTGAGCTTTTGTGGTATTATTGTCTAAAGAATCAGTCACAGAACTGAAGGCTTCTTCATCCTTATTTCAACCCAAGGGGAAGTAGGCGAAATGGTTAGATATTTTCCTTTTGTGATTAGCTGTAGGCTTTGCTTCAAAAGACAATAGACACTCTACTGGAAAATACATCGATTGCATGGACTCTCAGCAACCCAAGGGAGAAGTGCTGTATGCAAATAAAGCCATCGCTGTTTCTAGAAATCCCGTTTATAAACACCCTAAATACATTTCAATTGATAAAGGGAAGCAGTGGGTAAAAGTGGTGCACAGTCAAATACTTCCTGCTCAACCCCAACATATGCATATTTTTTTCCTAGCACGGCGCTCGATTGTGAAATCGGGGGGCCAAGGATGCAATAAACAGGATTTTTTTTTGCAGCAAATTTTAGTAAAATATCTGTAGAAAAGATGACCAAATATACCAATGTTGAATATTACAATGTATTTGATTAATTTTTTCTTCTTTTAATACAAAATGGTCAGATAATCTTGTCCTGCAAAAATACTACATTTTAAAATTCCGTGTGGTGCTATCAGGCACCCCCGGTCTCTGCGAGCTATAACTGGTACGGAGCTCGCGCTGCTTGTCAAAATTTAATGAGAGGACCCGTTCTAAAATAATTGAATTTTCATATCAGAACGAGCCAGGATTACTCAGACAATAAAATTGCTGAGTCCTGTACTGTTACCGGCAAATACCTTTTGCTTCGCTCATGAAATCAGTATGTAAATGTTCCGGGCCTGTATTTAAGGCATCTTAGGCCCTTGGAGTTGGAGAACTCGCAGTAATTTCAAATGGTCCCGTTGATAAGTAGCTGGTTTTTTATAATGTTCCAAGTGTAATTTGTTTGGTGAATCAGGATAAGCATTTGGTTTATATTTTATATAAATGTTAATGCTGTTGCAGTTTAATTATGTTTCTTAACTTTAAGCATTTTCACAAGTCAAATTTGAAGGCGGCCAGTCCATCAGATTGTCTTGCTTTCGTAACATTCTGGGGACTAGGGGAGCCACCCCCATCCTGGGAGTTAAAAAAGTAGGAAGGAAATATTGGTAAAGTTGGAGCTGGGTAGTTTGGTGACTTGAGGCATGGGGTATGTGATAAGGAAGGTGGGATAAATATAGTCTCTTGAGTGGGTCTT
>NW_020954930.1:67012-77884 GCF_900497805.2 Vombatus ursinus | reverse complement strand
ACACACACACACACACACACACACACACACACACACACACACACAGAAAGGCTTGGGACATTTCCCAAGAAGGATCAAAATACTCTTTGAAATGAGAAAAATTCACCTTTTTCCTTTTGGTAGAAAGGTGGAAGGCTATGGGTGCAGAAAGCTGCATACACTGTCAAATACAGTCACTGTGTTGATTGGTTTTACTCAACAGTTTTTCTTTTTTACAAGGGAGGGCTTATTGGGAGGATGGGTATATATGGAAATAATGGATATAAAAACAAAAGGTATGAATGAAATCAATTTAAAATAAAACAAAATATCACTTAGAGAGTAGCTCACTTATTTTATTTTTAAGTTAAAGTTTTATTGATGTCTTTTCTTTTAAAATTAAAATAATTTCCAGATATACCGTATACATTCCTATGCCTACCCCAGTGAATATTCCTTTATAAAGCAACCCAACACAATGAACATGTCTGAAAGCATATGTAACATTCTGTACCCGTAGTCCCCCACTTCTCTATGGACCAAGATTGATCATTATAATTACATAGCACTTGTTTCAGCATTCTTTTTGGTCTACATTATTACAGGTGTTTCGTGTATCATTTTTCTAGTTCTGCTTACTTTGCTCTGTATCTCATTTCTTTTATGCTAGATGAGTACTTTGGGGGTTCTTTTCTTGCATAGTTACTCTTACTGTTGCACAGTTAACCAGGTCACCTCTTGAGGTTCCTTCTACCTCTAGAATCTCTGAAGATCTGGGACCCTTTATATATTATAATGGAGCTAAAAATTATTGTGCTCCCTTCTTTCCTAGACTGGGAATGTGCTTTGGAACACGTAAAACCTCTGGGATATTACTTGTCATGATTGGACATTCTAGAAACTGTATGACCTTGGTCAAGTCCCTTCTGCTGTTCCTAAATCTATACAGTGAGGGGTTTGGCCCAGATGACATCTAAGCCCTCTTTCAGCTCAAGAGATATAGTCCTCTGAGCCCTTGTGTGGCTTCTTGCCTTTTAAAACAGAAGATCACAAATAGAAGTTCTCAAGAAGAACTGAGTCCACTCTCTCCTCTCATACTTATCCACCTTTATATAACACCTCTCCCCCTCCCTATTCGTAGAAGTTGCATTATGGCACATGAGTAAGTCTGCTTTACCTGGCCTTACCAAGAAAGGTTTCCCTTGTTACAGTCAGGAGCAATGCTGCTCTCATTGTTAGAAGAGAAACCCTGTATTCAGAACTGAACGGAGATCCCAGCTCTTATGTATTGGCCTCTACTCAACCAGAAATGATAATAGCTTTTCATTGTCACCAATGCCTGTTAAAAGCTCACTTTTTCCAGAAATAAAGGGGGGGCTTGTTTTGCATTGGTCTCAACCATAGCTACACAGAAAGCCATTCAAGCTGCTGATGAAAGGTAAAGAATGGCCATGCCATGTGTCCAGAGCACTTTCTGGATGATATTCATTTCTCTTTGTGACCTTAGGCAAGTCACTTCCCCTCTCAGAGCCTCAGTTACCTCATCTGTAAAATAGGGATAATAGTGTCTATATCACTTACCTCAAAGGATTGCTGTGAGGCTTAGTCAATCGGCTAGCATTATTAAGTACCTACTATTTGTTGGGAACTGTGTTAGATACTGGGAGCATAGATATAAACATACAGTACATGTATAAACATATACAGAATGAATAGAGAATAAGCACAAGGTAGTTAGGGAGGGCTGGCATTAGCAGCTGGAGAGGGTCAGGAAAGACATCATGTAGAAAGTGGTGCTTGAGGTGTACCTTGAAGGCAGGGGGGCATTCTATGAGGCAGAAGTGAGGAGAGAGTGTATTTTTGGCATGGAGATGACTCATGCAAAAGCATGGAGATGGGGCAGGAGGTGTCATGTGCCAGCAACAGACAGAAAGGCAATTTGGCTGGAGTATTGAGAAGGGGAGTAATATATAAGGAAGCTGGAAAGATATGTTGGGGCTAGGTCAAAAGACTTCAAAAGCTGGGTAAGTTGATACTTTCTCCTATGGGCAATAGGGAGCCACTAGAGTTGGTTGAGTGGTAGAGTGACATGGTCATCTCTGTGCTTAACAAAAATCACTTTGGCAGAAGTTTAGAGGATATCCTGGAGTGGGGTAGAGGCTTGAGGCAGGGAAACCAGTTACAAGGCTGTTGCAATAATCTAGGTAAGAGAGTAGAGAGAAGGGGTCAAATGCAGGAGATGCTATGGAGGGAGAAAGGATAAGATTTGACAATTGATTGAATATGTGGGTGAGGAGGAGTGAGGAGTCTAGGAGAACACTGTGGTTATGAACTTGAGAGACCAGAGGGCTGGTGGTACTTCCTCAGAAATAAGGAAATTTGGAAGAGGGGAGGGTTTGGGAGGTAAAGATAATTAGTTGATTTTGAGATGACTCTGGGGCATCCAGTTTGAAATATTCAGTAAGCAGCTGGTGATGTGAGACTGGAGGTCAAGTGAGATACTTGCTGGAGATATGTGTGTGTGCATAATGTTAGATATAGAATATTAAATATTATATATATGGTATAAAGATGATATTTAAACTCTTGGAAGCTAATGAAGTCACAGAGAGTGTAGAGGGAGAAGAGAAAGAGCCTTAGGGAACACCCACAGTCAAGGATCATGATATGGATGATGATCCAGCAAAAGAGCCTGAGAATGAGTAGTTAGACAATTAGGAGGGAAACCAGGAAAACTCCGAGAGGAGGAAAGAGTGGTCAACGACATTGAATGCAGCAAAGAGACTCAGAAGGATGAGGATTGAGAAAAGACCATCACACCTATCAGTTAGGAGACTGCTAGTAACTTTGGAGAGAGCAGGGGTTTTTTTTGGGGGGGGGGTTAGGCAATGGGGTTAAGTGACTTGCCCAGGGTCACACAGCTAGTGAGTGTTATGTGTCTGAGGTGAAATTTGAACTCGGGTCCTCCTGACTCCAGGGCCAGAGCTCTATCCACTGTGCCACCTAGCTGCCCCGAGAGAGCAGTTTTGGTTGAATGATGAGATCAGAAGCCAGATTGCAAAGGGCTGAGAGGCACAGTGAATGAGATGAAGGAAAATAGAGGCAGTGAGAGCTGACAACTTTTTCTAGCTTGACTGACAAAGGAAAGAAAGATATAAGGTGATAGATTGAGGGGAGGGAAGGGTCTAGTGAAAGCTTTTTAAGGATTGGGGAGAATTAGGCATGTTTTAAAGCAATAGGGAAGGAACTAGTAGATAGGGAATGGTTGAGGATTATAGAGAGAGAATGATCGAATGGGCAATCTGCTGGAGAAAATTATTGGCAATGAGATCATATGTAGAGGATATTGGTCTTGGCACCATTAGAAACTAGGGGAAAGGAGGAGAGTAGGGGATGATATTGAAGAGTTTTGAGATGAAGAGAAGGGAAGAAGAGGGAACTGACATTGAATGACCTCAGTTTTTTCAGGAAGATAAGAGGTGGGGGAGTGGAGGTGGGGGAGGCTTGAGAAGAGAAGAAAACATTTAGAATAGTTTCTGTGGGGAATAGGACAGAGCACTGATCAGGGAGGAGTAAAAGGACTGTCTTGCTGCAGTGAGGATCCAGTTGAAGTTAGATAACATACATTTGTAGCACAGTTATGTGATGTCTTCTAGCTCCACTCAGCACAATGTTAAGTAGGAACAGCAAAGGCAGATGGTAAGAATAATCCAGGGTTTGAGTTCAACAAGGGATGAATATAGACAGGACAAGGAGGCAAAAGATTTTAAGAACAGAAGTGGGTGTGGAGTTGAACTGCTTAACTACAGCATTGAGGTTGTGATGGGAGGAAAGTGAAGTCAGAGGAAGAGTTATGTCCTGGACTGAGGGATAAAAGAATCGGAGGCTGTGATGAGAACAAACAAGATAACTTCAAAGGATTAGAGGTTTCTGAGTAATGCTGCCAAAGGGAGAGTCTGGAAGTGGCAATGGGAGGAAACTGAGTCAGAGAAATAAAATAATTTTTCCAGGGTTACACAGAAATATCTGGAGCAGGATTCAAACCCAGGTCTTCATGACTGTAAATGAAGTTCTCTGTCTACTCTGCCACACTACTTTTCTGAGGTTCAAAGATGTTAAATGATGTGCATAGTCACATAGCTAGTAGACTTTAGAGGCAGAATCCAAATTTAAATCCTCCTGTTGCCAAATCTAGCTCTTTTTTCTACTTCTGCTGCTTCTCAGTGAATTGAGCCCCTGAACCTATGGTTTGTTTAAAGGAGGGAGTGTGGTTGGTTGTATGCAATTTGTAGACATGTCCCCGACAGCCTTCACTATCTGTCTCACTTTACTATTTAGAAGGCAAGTTCTTTGAGAACAGGATCTGTTTCCCCTAATATTTCATACGTGGGATAACCCAATCCTTGCTTTGCCCTCACTAGATGATGGTAGTGGGAAATGGCTCTTCTCTGGGATTCTTGACTGTGTGGTCTCATGTGTCATCTTGTCCCAAGCAGGCCCTCTGAAGTATGGACAGTTCGCATCTCTGAGGCAGCTTCTTGGGCATTCAGGACTCCTTTGGAGAAAACGTGCCCCTTAGCGTGTCTTATTTGCTACTTACGCCTATACTCCCTCCCACCTCCAGCAGCCCAGATATGTTTGGAGCCCAGATATGTGAAGGGAACTTAAAGACCACCTAGTCCATTCCTCTAATTTTATAGATGAGAAAAATGAGGTCCATAGAGATGAAGGGACTTACATTATCCAGGTGGCATAGCCTGTGAAGTCAGAGAAGGTGATCAGAGAACTCCTGATTGAATCACTTCTCCCATCCACTCGATGAAATTATAGGACAAATTAACGGAACCAAGGAGATGCAGGAGTGCACCAGAGTTTGAATTTGCCCCCTTTGCACCTTGTAAAGGGTATACCCCTTTCATGTTTCATCATAGGTCTTCTGAAACTATGGTTATATACTGCATTGATCAGAGTTCTTCAGTCTTCCAAGTTGTTTGTCTTCCGAGTGTTGCTATTGTATAAATTGTTCTGGTTCTGCTCACTTCACTCTGCATTAGTTCATACATCGGTTTCAGGTTTTTTTAAAAAATCATCCTGGTCATCATTTCTTATAGGACAATAGTATTCCATTACATTGATATACTATAATTTGTTCAGCTATTCCTCAAGTGATGGATACTTTCTTAGTTTTCAGTTCTTTGTTACCACATGCAGAGCTACTATAAATATTTTTGTATATATAGGTCTTTTTCCTCTTTCTTTCATCTCTTTAGGGTCTAGGCCAAATTGGAGGTATAACTGGGTCAAAAATTATATACATTTTGCACAAACAAAATCAATGCAGCCAAGATTAGAAGGAAAGCAGAAAGCTGGGAAACGATCTTTACAGCAAATATCTCTGATAATGGCCTCAGTTCTCAAATATATAGAGAACTGAGTCAAATTTATGAGAATACAAGCCATTCCCCAGTTGATAAATGGTCAAAGGCTATGAACAGACAGTTTTCAGATGAAGAAATCTAAGATATCTATAGGCATATGAAGAAGTACGCTAAATCACTTTTGATTAGAGAAATGTAAATTAAAAAAACTCTGAGGTACCACCTCACACCTATCAGATTGGCTAATATGACAAAAAAAGAAAGAAAATGATAAATGTTGGAGAGGATGTAGGAAAATTTGGACACTAATGCACTGTTGGTGGAGTTGTGAACTGATTCAGCCATTCTGGAGAGCAATTTGCAACTATGCCCCAAGAGCAACCAAACTGTGTATACCCTTTGATCCAGCAATAGCACTACTAGGTCTGTATCCTAAAGAGATCATAAAAAAGGGAAAAGGACTTACATGTGCAAAAATATTTATAGCAGCCCTTTTTTGTTGTGGCAAAATATTGGTTATTGAGGGGATACCCATCAATTGGGGAATGGCTGAACAAGTTGTAGTATATGAATGCAGTGGAATGCTATTGTGCAATAGGAAATGATAAGCAGGCAGATTTCAGAAAAACCTGGAAAACTTGTATGAACTGATGCAAAGTGAAATGAACAGAACCAAGAAAACATTGTACACAGTATCAGCAACATTGGATGACTCAGCTCTTCTTAGCAACACAATGATCTGAGACGAATACAAAGGACTCGTGATGGAAAATGCTATCCACGTGCAGATAAAGAATTGATGGACTTTGAATGCAGATCAAAGCCTACTTTTTTCACTTACTTTATCTTTTTCACAGTTGTTTTTCCTTTTGCTCTGTTTCTTTCACAACTGTGACTAATATGGAAATATGTTTTACAAAATTGATTATATATATAACCAATATGAAATTTTTTACCATTTTAGGAAGAGGGGAGGGGAGGGAGGGAGAGAGAAAAACTTGGAACTCAAAAATCTTGTAAAAATGAATGTTAAAATTGTCAACATATAATTGGGATAAAATACTATTAAAAATAAAAAGTAAAAAAAGTTACATGCAGTTTTTGAGCATAGTACAAAATTGCTTTCCAGAATGGTTGTATGAATTCACAGCTCCATCAACAGCTCATTAATGTACCCATTTTCTCATCCTATTATCCTTTTTTATCAACTTTGCCAATCTTATGGATATAAAGTAGAACCTCAGAGTTGCTTTAATTTGCATTTTTCTCATTATTAGTAATCTGGAGCATTTTTAAAAATATGGCTACTGATAGCTTGAGACACCTGTGGAAAAAAAGACCAGCTCTTAAGAAGGAATCACTCCTTGCTTTCTCCAGAGTGTAGTAGGGGGAAGGGGATTTCTCTTTCCTATTTTTCTGCTAACATCTGAAATGGGGTAATGAAGTAAACCATCTTGCCCAGTAGGATGCCTTACCCAGTGAAGAGTATGCCCAGAGAGTGCAGCTGCAGGGTCATGACACTGTGGTCAGTGAGGAGAAAGCCCAGGGAGCCCAACCGGGCATTCCACACAACTGAGATGCCATGCTAATTGTTAGTGGCACAAAGACATCACAAGAAAGGATGAGGGAAAGTTCTTAGGGCCCATAGTGAGAAGGGGTATGAATTGTCTTGGCCATGTGTATTTCCCAGCGTGTGCTTTGGTACTAGTATACTCAGTATATAGCCTCTCTTTGAACAGACACTGTGTATTTCTGGGAGATGTCACGGAGGTTTATGGTGAGGATATTTTGTCACTAGTATTCACGTTCTATAGTTTTAGTAAATGCCTTTTTTGGGTTCATTGTGTCCACTCTCTGACTATTAAAGCTGAGTGACTGGTTCGAGTCTTTTGAGTTCTAGTTTTAGAATCGTGAACTCTCAAAGTAGTGTTAACCTAGGATGGTTATCCTTTAGGGACCCAGCCTGCAAGTGTGATTTGGAGGTTAATTATGATCTTGGTACTGAGTATTGGATTTGTAGAATGAATCTTGATTCAGATACCATCTCTGCCACTCAGTAGCTACGTGACTTTGAACAAGTCACTTATCCTTTTGGGACCTCAGTTTTTTCATCTCTAAAATGAGGAGACTAGATCCAGCTCAAAATGTATGATTCTATGATCTTTGTTAGGGCAGCTAGGTGGCTCAGTGGATAGAGCACCTGGCCTGGAGTCAGGAAGACCTGAGTTTAAATCCAGCCTCAGACACTTACCTGATGTGTGACCCTGGGCAAGTCACTTAAACCTCTTTGCTTCAGTTTCCTCATCTGTAAAATTAGCCGGAGAAGGAAATGGCAAACTACTCCAGTATCTTTGCCAAGAAAATCCCAAATGGGATCACAAAAAGTCTGAACAAAATGATCTTTGTTAGTTTTTGTGGCCATAAAAATTATTACCCTGCAGCCAATGTGGTACTGGGCCTCTCCAAACTTACTAGGCTGGTCCTTGGCCAACAAACCAACAGTTTGTCACCAGATATGTACTACTCAAAGACTTGCCTGTTTGGTAGACTAACAGCTTTTATTCTATCAACATAGCCTTTGAGAGCTCGGAGCCATCTTCACTTTTCTGACCCTCAGTTTCCTCTTCAGTAAATTGGAGGTAATAATGGTATGTACTTCACTTAAACCTTTCAACACACTGGTTCTGGAGAGGGGATTGGAATATTTCTTCCCCACTGCCACATCCAGGCTTTCTCTTTGACACCATGACTCAGCACCCTTTTCTTTTGAATTTAACTTGATTAAAAATTGTCATCCTATCCAGATCACAGTATCTGTTGTCTTACAACCCTCAGGTGAATCTTCCTTCACTTAATGATGAGCCCACAAAAGAGGCTTTTGGTCAAAGATTGCTTAATGTGTCTCTTAAAATATGATACCCTAACCAAATGGCATCGTCTCAATGTGATTTGACCAGATCAGAGTCCAATGAGATCCTTATTTCCTTTATTTTATATTAAGAGACATAAAGAATCTAGTCTAAGATGTCAGCAGCTTTTTTTAGAGATCATATCATACCATTAGGTCATATTGATCAATTATGTAATTAAGTTCTTTGGATACCATGGGATAAAACAAACGAAGGCCTAGGCACTTGAAGTCATTTAGAGCAGCCAGATGCTTTCTCACTTGGAGCTTCAATTCTGTCTTGGCCATGTTTTTCCTTTTTACCCATTCCACATTGAAGATCTCTCTTGATAACACCTACCTTTTAGGAGATCCTTTTTGGAGAAGACAGCAAAATTATTACCCAGGCTATGCTTTCTCTCTGTCATCTATATACATTACATGACCTGTCTTAGATAGCAGCCCCTGAACCAGAATTAAACCTTCCTATGTAATATAATCAGTTAAGCAAAAATGACAGCTACGGTAACCATATCTGACAATGTAAGCGGCATACCACCCTTGTAGTCCCATACCTCCCTTTTGAGGAGAGATATGATTCATTATTTGTTCTCTGGGATGATAATTAGTTTTTCATTTACTTGGAATTTGGCTTCCTTTTTAATGACAACCTTAATTTCTGTCAAGAATACTACGATTCTTCCAGTTGCCCAGGTTTGTAATTTTGGAGTCCTCCTAGACTCTTTCCTCTCCTTTACCTCTTACCTCCATATCCAATCACTTGCCAAGTCCTGTTGATTTTATCTTCACAGTATCTCTTGAATTAATCCATCTCTCACTTCCACTCTAGTTCAGTCTCTCAGCATCTCTCACTTTTGACTATTGTCAGTAACCTAATTGGCTTCCTTGCCTCTCCCCTCACCAATCCCTTCTCCACCTAGCTGCCAAAATAATCTTCCTAGGACATCACTCCTCTACTAAAAACTTTCAGTGAGTTCCTATTATCTAGAGAACAAAATGCTAATACCTCATCCTGGCATTTTTGGCCTTCCTCAATTTCTCTCCAACCTGCCTTTCTAGTCTCACATCACATTACTCCCTTCTATGTATTTTATGTTCCTACCAAACAGAAGTACTGGCTATTTCCCATAATCAACATTTAGAAATCTTGTCTCCATGCATTCATCCAAGATTCCACTGTGCTCGAAATGCACTCCCCTCTTCAAGTCTGCCTCTCTGAGTCCTGATCTCCTTTCCAGGCTCAGCATAGGTGACATCTCTTCCATGAAAACTGCTCTGATCCACCCCATAGACTCTTAATACTCTTTTCCTCTTCAAATTACCTTTTATTTACTTACATATCTACACTTTTGTTGAATGAATGTAGAAATGTTTCCCTGCCTACCCAGGAGAATGTAAACTCCTTAAGAGCAGGGACTACTTAATTTTTGTCTTTGGATACTCCACTCCTGGTACAGCTCTTGGCACTCTTTTTTTTGTTGTTGTTTGTTTGTTTTGGTGAGGCAATTGGGGTGAAGTGACTTGCCCAGAGTCACAGAGCCTAGTGAGTGTTATGTGTCTGGGTCAGATTTGAACTCAGGTCCTCCTGACTCTAGGTGCTCTATCCACTGCGCCACCTAGCTGTCCCGGCACTCTTTTTTGGATCCAGACCTGTGGTGTCATCAGTGTAGGGAGCTACCAGTGAGGAAACTCTCTCTGTCAATGCAGATATATAACTGCCTTACACCTTAGATGCTTAGTGAGTTGCCTGGAACATAGTGTTTAATAAATATTTGAGCTGAATGGAATTTAATTTTTCCTGTTGTGAATGTAGTTTTTAAAAAAGCCTACTGTCATCTAAATTCTTCATAGGTTTTGGCTTATTTGGAGTTTTAGCCTTCTTCATGCTGTTCCCACTGGCTCTGATTACTCTTTTGTGTTGGTGCTTGGTTGGGTGTCCCTGCTTTTCAAATCAGCTCATTAGCTGAATTACTTTCTTTAGGTGCTTTCTCCTTTTCTTGCTCATTGGGCTTGTTTGTTACTTAATGGTCAGATCTTTGTTTTCTTGGAATCTCCCATTTCTTTCAGGCCTGATCCCCTATCGAGGGATCCTAAAGGGAATATAGTTCATTGTTCTCCTGAACCTTTTGAAAACCATTTCCCTAAAGCCTAGGGTATATGTTTGATTGTGTCCATTGTTCCTTTCTCTGACTACTTGCTATGAGCTTTGAGATAGTATATAGTCCCTTTCTCCCAAGGTTCCTGTTGCATTCTGCTAACCAGAATGAAATTTAAAGGAGTTGCTCCCTTCACTGAGTCTTCTACCTTCTGGGAAGAAATTACCAGTAAGATCAATCAAATTTTTTTCATTTGCTTTTTTTTTTTTTTTAGAATTTCAGCAGATGTCTGGATAGTTGGACTTCCACACTGCCCTAGCTTTGTGATCTGGATCAGTAAAGGATCATCCATATGCTTCATCTGACTAGGTCATGCATAGCGTATTTCCCCAGTGATATTCTTCTCTTTCTCTTCTATTATCCTCATCTAGATATTCTCTACCATGTTTCCACAATTTCATTTGGGTGCCTTTGTACATTTGTATACTTCCAAATATACAAGGTATAGCGA
>NW_020954930.1:54247-66940 GCF_900497805.2 Vombatus ursinus | reverse complement strand
CTTTCTTTCTTTCTTTCTTTCTTTCTTTCTTTCTTTCTTTCTTTCTTTCTTTCTTTTGTGTGTTTTATTGATGTCTTTTGTTTTTATATATCACAATCACTACCACTTCTCACCACCCCCTAGACAAGGTGTGGGGAACCTGCGGCCTCAAGGCCACATGTGGCCCTCTAGGTACTCAAGTGTGGCCCTTTTACTAAATCCAAACTCCATACAACAAATCCCTTTAATGGAAGGATTTGTTCTGTATAACTTGGACTCAGTCAAAAGGCTACACCCGAGGACCTAGAAGGCCACACGTGGCCTCAAGGCCACATATACCCCGCCTCTGCCCTAGACCAAACTCTCCTTTGTAACAAAGAAAAGCAATTAATCAAAAATGCCTAATATGGTGACCACATCTATCATTGTATACAACATTCTGCCCTAGTGATCCCTGCAATCAGGAGGGAGTCCTAGTAGCAATCCTAATGCCTTCAGTTAACTTCGTTCCTTTTTAAAGGAGTTATATACCCTTTTATTACTGTATTCCAGTTGTAATTTTACCTCATCACATTTCCAATAATGTCCCTGTGAGGATATGGTGAGAGAATTTAATTCATTTATTCATCCACCTATTATATTGTTGTTGTTTAGTCATTTCAGTCATGTCTATCTCTTTGTGACTCCATTTGGGGCTTTCTTAGCAAGGATACTGGAGTGGTTTGTCATTTCCTTCTCCAGCTCATCTTGCAGATGAGGAAACTGAAGCAAACAGGTTGAAGTGACTTGAGCAGGGTCACACAGCTAGTAAGTGTCTGAGGCTAGATTTGAACTCAGGAAGAGAGTCTTCCTCACTCCAGGCCAGACACTCTATCCCACTATACCACCTAGCTGCTATATCTATACCTATATATCAGTATATCAATTACTGGGTGCAGAGTACCTTACTAGGCACTAGAGGAAATGTAGATCCCTTCCCTCATGGAATTTATAGTTTATTATGGACATAAGATACAGTAACCAATAGCCATATGTCTTTCATTTATTCAGTAAATATTCTTTAAATAAATGATGTGCTTCCTTCATTTATTATCCATCTTCTAAGGCCATAAGTATTGTCTCTGATCCTCTTCTCTGTTGTTTCTTTTCTGAAAATCACTGGCATCTGTGGTGTGGTTATTTTTACTTCAAACCTATTCTCTTCTGTAGTCTTTGGTTACATTTAATGTTATCTGGTCATTTTCTCTTCCTCTTCAAATGCCATTTTAAAATCCTTGTGATCAAGTTGGCAAAGCTTCATTTTTTTCCATAGGTTGTACTTATATATCAAGAGCTCATCTTACATGAAAAGAAAATTCTGTTACTAAATATTATTTGTATAGCCAGCCATCACTTATTATGGGAGTCAATTCAATAAACATTTATTAAGCACCTAGTATGTGTATGCCTAAGTACCATAAATAAAGCATTTATTAAGTACCTCTTATGTTCACTGTGCTACGTAATCATGTTACAAAGAAAAATGTTTAAGACAGTATCTATCTTTTTTATTTTTATTTATTTTTAATTTTTTTGTTTTTTAGGGATTTTTTTGTTTTATTTTATTTTTTGACAGTGCCTATCTTTAAGGCGTTCACATTCTACTGGAGAAATATAGCATGTACCCAAATACGTACAACAGAAGGAAAATTGAGACAGGAGAGAGTATTAATGAGTGGGGTGGTCAGGGAAGGCTTCTTGAAAGAGGTGATGCCTGAATTGAACCTTGAAAGAAGACAAGAATTTTGAGAAACAGGCTGAAGAAAGAGTAAAATCTAGGCATGAGAGACAGTTTGGATAACTGCACAGTGGCAGGAAATGGGGGCGGGGTGAGGAAAGGGCAATAGTACAGTTTGCCTGCCATGTAGAGTTCTTGAAGGATAACAAATTCTGAGCTGGAACGTACTTTAGAGGTCATCTAGACTAATGCCCTTATTTTATAGATGAGGAAAATGGGCCCCAGAGAGTGACTTGACCAAGATCACGTAGGTAGTGAGTGGGAGAGCCAGCATTTGTTCTCTTGTTCTCTGGTACCGTATCTAGTATGCTTTCCATTGCAACACATAGTCCTTGAGCCTTTTTCCTTTTAGAAGTCATAACTTTAACGTGAAAAATGAAATAAAAAAAATATTACCTATAGTGCCAATTTCTCTGTTTTCCTACACAGTATTGCAAAGTTATTGAATTATGCTCCAGGCTTCTTTTTGACATCATTACTCATTGTCATATGTATCAGCAGAAGTGAATAGTTTTCTTATTAGTTCGATCAGGTTGTTCCATCATGTCTCAGGTATGTAATAGACCTCCTGACTGCCCATAAGTCGCCTCCCCTCCCCCCCCATCAACAGGAAGCATTTCCTGAGCATCAACTAAATTACAAGCTCCTTAAGGGCTAAGGCTTTGTCAAAGATACAATCCCCTTTGTATATCTAGATTTTGTTGCTGCTGCCACCAATAGAAGAGGCAATGTAGTATTGATAGAGAGTTGACCTTGGAGCTTCTGACACATACTAACTGTGCGACCTTGGGCAAATAAATCTCTTAAACTCTCAGCACTTGAGGAAACTCTGTAAGTCTCTAAGCTGCAGAGAAAGTGTTCACCTGCATTGAAGAGGGAGTTTCCTCATCTGGGAGTTCCTTATATCAATGAAATCCCAGGTCCCGTCCATCCTTGGAGGATACTCCGCTAACACCCTTCACCAAGGGTCTTCTAGATGGCTAAAAACCATGGCCGTGGCTAAAAACTTTATCACCTTGTGACCAACCTGGTATAGAGCTCCTCTGAGCTTCATGAGGCTGGACACTGGACGATTGCTGTCTTGAACTAATTTAGAGAATTCATCAAGTTCCTAATCCTGCTTTGCATATAATAAAAAATATGGTGAAGAAATGTTTATTATATTCGTAGAGGAGCTAGAGATCATGAACTCAGAGAAACTCACAACTGAAGGTAGCCCAGAAACTATCTTGTCCAATCTGCACCATTACCAACAAGTCTTCAGTAATGGGGAAGTCACCGTGTCCTGAAGGCAGCCTGGTCAGGCTAGTTGGGGACAGTTCTAATGGTTAGCAAGTCTTTCCCAACATCAAGTCAAAATCTGCATTGGCAATTTCCCCTCAGTTTTCTAGATTTTCCCTCTGGGACAAAATAGAAGGAGTCCAATAAAGCCATAGTTAAGGCCTGGGGTTTTTTGGTAGGTATCTCAAAATGTGCCCTGCAATCAACTTTTTAAGGTAAATTCAATTGATGTATAAAGAATATCTGGAACAAAGGTCTCCCACTCCCCCTTCCCACTAAGCCAAGCATCTCTAATTCAGCAGCTGGTTCTCTTATGGTATCATCTCTCTAGCACTTCCTCCCCTGATTGTGCTAGTTGTCCTCTTCTAGATATTACATTCAATATGGCCAACAAGTCCAATGGCATCCTATAAAATGACATGACTATTCTTTAAGAATTTCTAATGGTTTCATCTATCAGAGGAAATTCTAATGTCCAAGGGTGTGTGTGTGTATGCATGTACGTGTTTGGTGGCTTCTGGGAAAATTTGAAAAGCACTGTGGAGAAGTTCAAAAGAAGAATTGGTGAGCTTTCAGATTATTCTTTGCCAGAGGCAGCATGGTGCATGAAGAGGGCTAGATTTAGAGTCTGAGGACCTGGGTTCATATCCTGGCTCTGTGTGACTTTGGACAAGTTGCTCAACCTTCCCAGATTTCAGTTTTCTCTTCTGTAAAATGAGGTTGGACTAGGTAACCTCCAAGTTCTCTTCTGGGGCGGCTAGGTGGCGCTGCAGTGGATAGAGCACCGGGATTGGAATCAGGAAGACTCATCTTCCTGAGTTCAAATCTGGCTTAAGACACTAGCTCTGTGATCCTAGGCAAGTCACTTAACCCCCTTTGCCTCAGTTTCCTCACCTGTAAAATGGGCTAGAGAAGGAAATGGCGAACTATGCCAGTATCTTTGCCAAGAAAACCCCAAATAGGGATCATGAAGAGTCAGATGTGACTGAAAAACTCAACAACAACAAAGTTCTCTTCCGTCCCTAAGGTTCTATGATCTTAAGCCACTGTCTTTGTTCATTTCACATTTGGGAAGTAGATGATGCCATTAAAGCCATCTCCTCAGACTCAATGCCATCTTAGTTAACTTGTAACCAAGTCTGGTAATCAGTGGTCTTATACTCAGTTATAGAATTCCCAAAATGTTGAGGCAGATTCTAAAAGTGTAAAACTCAAAGGCAATGATTAAAATCTAAATTTAATTACCCCTCCAACGAAATTTTGCTAAGCAGCCTCTCTTCTTCTATAAACCCATTGCTCTCAAAAGAAAGAAGGATGAAAACAAGCATTTATTAAGAGTCTGCTATGTGTCAGGCACTGTGCTAAGCTATTTACAAATATTATTTGATTCTACAACCCAAGAGGCAGGTACTATTTTTATCCCCGTTTTATCGTTGGGAAAACTGAGGCAGAGTTTAAGTGACTTGCCCAGGGTCACCTAGCTAGTGAGAATCTGAGGTCAGTTTTGAACTCAGATCTTCCTGGGTTCTTGACTCAAAGCCCAGTAAGTGTTCTATTCACTGTGCCACCTAGCTGTCTCAAAGAAACCAAATAATATAATCTTGTCTCATCTCACCACCACACACCTGTTGAGGCACCTCAGGCTTTGGCTGTAATCATGTCCATTCACAAAATGAATTCTGCAACGACATTTCGCTGGACCTGGCAGGAAATACATTCTCAATTCTAGCTCTAGTAGTAATTAGCTATTTGACTTAAGGCAAGTCCCTCTCCCTCTCTCGGCCTAAAACAACAACAACAACAACAACAACAACAACAACAACAATAACAGTAATAATAACTACTTTTAAATTTGTGAAATTTTTTTAACATTTGATCCTCACAACAACCTATGTAGTAGATACTACAGGGATTATTATTCTCATTTTACAAATGAGGAAACTGAGGCTCAGAGAGGTTAAGCCACCTATCCATGGTTACCTGCCAAATACACGCAGGATGGTATAGTGGAACGAACACTGTGGATTTAGGGTCAGAGGTTGAATCTGTCACTTACTACGTGTATGATCTCAAGCAACTCATTTAACTCTGAGAATGTTTCCTCATCTCTAAAGTTAGCAGGTCAGACTAGCAGTGACCCTCTAAAGTCCCTTGTGGCTCTAAACCTTATGATTAATACCTCTGTGATTTTGGACAAGTCACTTAACGTCTTTATGACTCAATTTACTCCTGTGTAAAATTAGACTAGATGGCCTTTGAGGCCTTTTCTAATGATATATCTATGATCCCTTGAGTCTGGAGGAAAGTATCCAACCCTGGTCTTCCTGACTTCAGGTCTAGCACTTTAGCCAGTACATCACTCTATGGATGGCTCCTCACGTGAATGCTTCTTCTTCTTCTTCTTTTTTTTTTTTAAAGGCAATTGGGGTTAATTGACTTGCCCAGGGTCACACAGCTAGTTAAGTGTCAAGTGTTTGGTCTGAGGTGGGATTTGAACTCAGGTCCTCCTGACTTCAGGACGGGTGCCCTATCCACCGTGCCACCTAGCTGCCCCTATATGGATGCTTCTGTAGACTTCAGGCCTCCTGTCTGTAGAATGGGGGTGATGACCCCTGTCCTGCCTACCTCCAGGGCTTGCTGGGATATGCAGATGATGTGAATGACAGGAGGGCCTTGAAACAGGGCTGAATGAATGCAAGGAATGACAATACAATATCCGAAGCTGATTTTTAAGGCTGGGTTTGAATTTCGGCCGGGTGGGCATGGAATCAGAGGCTTTCAATCATGAGCTTAATGCCACACGAGACAAACCACGATGTGTGAAATCTGACAGTAATTCGGTCTGGATATTAATTTCTCTGAAAAGGGTTAGCAGCAGACGAGGCCTGTTTTTCTCAATGGGGGACATGGCATGCCTGCTGGATTCGTTTGGCAGGCCCACAAAATCCACTATGAATGCCCTGGCCTGTGCTCCCTAGCCCCTGAATATATCCTTCCCTCTTTCTGTTAGGTATGCATTGTGTCATCAGTCTATCAAAGGATTCTTTGTGCAATGAAGCACGTGCCAGTTGCCGGCTCTTTCTTACCTTCTGATTTCTTTGGGATGTTTTCAAGGCCTTATCATGAGTCGTCTTTGGCTTGACTTTATTAGTTTACAGTTGGCTGGCTCAGGTTTAAGAATCCACTGGCAGCTGACTGCCTTTTCTCTTGCGTGTTTTCATTCCCAGGTTTGGGGCTGTTATTTGTAGATTTCAGGCTGAAGGCTGTTGATTGCATTGCTGGAGGAGAAAGGCCTCTGAATGCCCCGTTGCTTGTGGGCACTGATATCAAGTGTTCCTTTTGCACACCATTTGCCACAGTGGGGTGCATATGTTCATACATGCGTACGTGTGTGTGTGTGCATGCGTACGCGTGAATATGGCTTCCTTCGCAGTGCTCCTGGCTCTAGGTTCTCCCCTAACCATCCTCAGGCTCTCTGCCCTGACTCCAGTGAGGCCAATGCTTGGGGCTGAAGGTCCGCACCTTGATTTGCAGGTCACAAGAGGAACTCAGAAAGGGCCACAATGGACTCTCCTGAATAAGACTGTCACCAGATAGAAAGCACGTTTGCTTTAGGAGTTATTCTTAGTTTCCCTTTACCTCTATTCTTAGGCAGCTACCTGCTGCCTCAGTGTGGTACAGGTCAGAGTGCTGGATTTGGAGTCAAACAGCCTAAGTTTAAATCTCAGCCTTGCTACTTAGGCCCTGTATGACCTTGAACAAGTTACTTCTCTGTGGGCCTCAATTTTGTCATCTATGAAATGAAAGGGTCCCTTCCAAGTCTACATCTATGATCCACTTAGATGTTGTTTCAGGGGAAGGTGGGAGAAATATTCTTTTTATCAGCTCATGGATGCCTGAAATTCCATAGGGACAACTTCATGTCTTTGACTTAGGGCTTCTCTGCTCTGTTAAAATGCCAGTTCTCCAGGGAGAGTTGGCACATTAGACAGAGGGAGGCAGCCATTGGTGGGAGAAGGAGTGCTGAACTGGGAATCAGAAGACTTCAATTCTAGTCCTGACTTTGTCACTTGTCTTGCTGTGTGACTTTAGGTAAGTTACTTAATCTCTCTGGGCCTCTGTTGCCTCATCTGAAAAGTGAGAGCATTGACCTAGATAACCCCTAAAGGTCCTTCCAGGACCAACATTCTGACAGCCTAATTCTAGGATTTACATTTCAGGAGCTAATAAATTCAGTTAAACTTTCCTGAGAGGCAGCTAGGTGACACAGTTAATAGAACAATGGCCCTGGAATCAGGAAGAGCTCAAGTTCAAATCCAGCCTTGGGTACTCACTAGCTGGGTGACCCTGGGCAAATCATTTAACCTCTGTCTGCCTCAGTTTCCTCAACTGTAAAATGAGGATAATAATAGCACCTACCTCCCAGAGGTGCTATGAGGATCAAATATTTGTAAAGTGTTTAGCATGGCCCCTGGCTTGTTTTTTTTTTTTCTGAGAGAGCAGATTTTGATAAAGGGAGAAGCAGGATGTCAGAAAACAACCTGAGTTTATTGAGAAAGTCATTGCCCAAGGTGTAGGGATAAGGTAGAGAAAGGAACCTCATGGCACCAAAGATAGACAAGGCATGCCTTGACTGTCCCAGTGGCTGTCGCATGGTCTTTTCCTTCTCTTTCTCCACAGGGTTTATCTCGAGTACATGGAGGAGAGCCCTGCAGCACTCCTATCCTGGTGAGAGGCACGCTGGAATTAGCCAGGCAGCTCAAGGAGGGCTTCCCTGCACTCATCCATGATACTCAAGCCTCAGGCTCATAGGATGAAAAACAGAGTTCATTGTTAATGCGGCTGGGCCTTGTTGATACATAGTCATAGAACTAGAGCTGGAAGGGGCCTTTGAAGGCATCTCATGAACCCTCTCACTAAATAGATGAGGAAAGTGAGGCCCAGTAAAGGGAAGTGTCTTGCTCGAGGTCAAAAAACTAGGAACCCAGGGCCTCTGCCTCCAAATCCAGAGTTCTTTCTATTTGCCCCACTGGCAACATGGGGCAGAGAGAGCACAGGCCTCGGTCTCTCTCCTCTAACCCTGAAACCAACCTTCTCATCTTCTCTGGCATCCAAAATCTTCCCTTCTTCTGAATGTCTTCTTTCCTGTCAATGATACTCTTATTATCCCTCGCCCTCAATACCGTGGAGACATCTTGAACTCCTTCTGTTTCTTTAAAAAAAAGTTTATTCATGGCTTTTGTTTTTGCATCATCTTCATTTCCTATTATATCTGCCATTCCACTATTGAATTCTCCATTGTACCAAGGAGAAACCAACTATAAATACAACTGTGAGACAGTGCATGTGATGTCACCGCACTCTCAACTGAGGTCTTCTATTTTTTTCATCTTTCCTATTCAGACACCCAGTCTTACTACTTCATTTTTTTTGCAGTGGCCCTCATGCCCATCCTTTCCTCTCCATCCCCACTGCCATCATCATAGTCCTGCCCCTCATCTCTTCACATATGGATTGTTGTACACATTAAGGTCTTTGCCAGGGGATGGTGGGTTAAAGTTGCTAACCCACAAAGTACAAACACAAACTGTATCTGAGTCTATATAAGCTGACACTCATCAACTTGGTTACGTCAGCAATTTTAATATTTCAGTGAACTATCTAGTTAGACTACTGAGTTTTGAAGACCTAACACTATATGAAAGGAAGAGAGAAAGAGAAGGAAAGAAAGAAAAAAGAAAGAAAGAAGGAAAGAAAAAAGGAAGAGAAAGAAAAACTTTTGAACTGGTTTTTGCTGACTTTGCATGAGGCGCCTCTATGTAAATCGAGAATGCTGGAATTGCAGAAATGAAAACCAGCAGGACAGTTCAATGACCCCTCTGAAGGCAAAATATAGAATGTTCTGAGATCGGCCGTTTGGACCTTGGACGTGCTATGGGAGCTCAGTCTATACACAATTTTGTCTTCCTTCTCCTTCTTCCCAGTCCCATTTTTCAATTTGGAATTTTCTTGGCATCACTTACCTTAATTCTCCTTTCAAAGCCATTTTGTAGTAATATGTCATTTATATGTAAACCTTTGACCTTTCCTTGTTTGCCATGAAAGAATGCTCATTGGTATGTATCAGCTGAAAGAGGGTTTTGTCACATCCCTGAAAGGGTAAAGAGTCACTAATGTGGTCTCTTAGCCCTAAAAGACTTTAATGCTCCTTTGCTTATCTTTGATCAACTTGGTTGGAAAACTCTAATTATATTTAAAAAAATGTAACTATCATAATGTCAACCACATTTCACCTTCTTTGGTATCCCATGATTCTTTGCACTAAGGTCTCAAGGCCAGGCCTTTGCTGACTGCTTGATAACTGAATGAGTGATTATCCTCCTTGTTAATGGACAATGATATAGAAAACTCTCCCAAACGTACAGAATATTAATGAGAAGCTGCACACGCTGAGATAAGACTATAAGATGCGGCAAGCAATCACTTATAAGAACATTATAAAAATATTCATAGTCAGAGGTGTAGCTGGACTGGGGGGGGTCTCCATGTGACAAGTGAAAGGAAAACTGGGGGAGACAGCAGTCCCTTATGAACCAAAAGACCGTAATCTGAAGATGATGCTTTCCCTTGCCTGGGTTCTAAAATTGACTTTTTTTGCATTAGGGGAAAAATAAACTTAGTGAGATCTCATCAACGATTTTGAAATAGGGAAGAGAAAGACCTTGCCTCTCTGCCTCCTTAATCCGTTTGGTGCCAGGGACAGTCTGTCAAAGCTAGCATTTCTACTTCAATAAACATGCCACCCAGATGCCAACCATGTAAGATTCCTCTACCCTCCCCTCCCCTCCCCTTCCGTGGCATGGTGGCATTGTTGTCAGTTTCATCTGAGCGAGTCTTGTAAAACGTAGGAAAACACTAGCTGTTTAGTTCATTTTGTCTCAATAGACACAGCCTGGTTCTCCTAAGACAAAAACTTTGCTTTCCCTCACTGCCACTTCCTTCCCACCAACATTCTAGTAATCTAGTTATTGAGAAAGCCAGGGTCCCTGAAACAAGGCTATTTGTAATTACTCCAGAACTCTAGGTTCATAAATTTAGAGCTGGAAGGAATTGAAGAGGTGATCTAGTCCAGTCAATCAACAAGTATTTGTTAACTGTCTATTATGTATGAGGCGATAAACAAAATAATCCCTGCTCACAAGGAGCCTTCATTCTAATAGGAGACAACACATACATTTATAATTATGTACAGAATGAATAGAAAGATAATAAACACAAAGAAATACAAAGTAGCATATTAACTTTGCCATAGGTTGGGAAGGAGGGAGCTGGCCTTCCCTTCATTTAACAGATGAGGAAAGTGAGACCCAGAGGGAGAAAGTCACACACACCTAGTGAGCAACAGAATCAGAATTTGAACCTAGATCCTCTGGCTAGAAATCTAGCAATGACTTTTTTTTTCTGTTATCATGCCACCAGCATCAGTCCATCAATAAGCATTAATTAAACGGCTAATATGTGCCAGACACTATGCTAAGCACTGGAATTTCAAAAAGCAAAACAAAACCAAAAAAGGCAAAAACATAGTCCCTGTCCTTTCGGAGCTTACATTTTAATGGGATAGGAGAGAGAGACAACATGAAAACAACTAGGTACATGCAAGATCTGGGGGCATGGTCAATGTGGCAATTTGATTTGACTATGTATATTTGTTACCAGTGTTTGTTTTTCTTTCTTTTTGTTCCAATTGGGAGAAGATGAGAAGGAGAGAAAATAGATTTTTCTTAACTGAAAAAAATAAATTTTTAAAAAGAAAAAAAAGAGAAATTGGTTTCCCTATGATGTCATTCACTGTGTGTCTGTATACCTGATGGATTAAATGAAGGTGAGAAGGAAGCTATGGTCAGTCAGGGACACAGGGAGAGAGAGGAATAGATCCCTGCCTAATCATTGGGAATACAGGGTGGGGGCTTGAGCTGAACAGAAGATATCTTATTGACATGCTTTAGTATAGCTCCCAGAAAACAGAAAAGAATAAAGGAATGTGAAGGACCTTGGCCATAGGATGTACCAAGAGGTTTCTAGTGGGAGGAAGTTTGGTAAGTGAATGGCATCTCTCAGCTTTGATTTCTAATTGTCTTTCCGAAGGTGAAAGTTGGAAGAACCTCCCTCTCCAGCCTAGGCCATTGATGAGGGTGTGTGTGTGTGAGGGGGGGCAAGAAGAGTTTAGTAAGTACCTACTATGTGCTGGTCACTTTACAAAGATTATCTCATTTGATCTTCTCCACAATCCTGTGAAGTAAGTACCTATTTTATAGTAAGGAGGCCTAGTAAATGGGGAGATGCCAGGAAAGAGGAAAAGTATTGCTGATAGAAGAGGTCAGAGGATACCAAAGAGCAAACTTTGTGGACTTAACGCCATTTTGCTGGTATTAGCCCTTTTGCTGATAATATGGAAACACACATACACACACACACATCTTACAATTTGAAGGTTTATGAAGCACTTTCTGCAGAGCAACCCTGTGAGGTAGGTAAGCTCACAGAGGACAAGAGTCTTAGCAAGGATCATACAGCTGAGATGGTAAGGAGCAGAGCTGGAATTTAAACCCAGATCTCTCCTAAATCCAGGTCCAGAGTTTTCTTCCCCCCCCCCCATGACTTCTTAGCTAAGTTTCCTTCAGTTTCACTTCTTAAAACATGCAGAATTGAAGTCTTTCTTGGGGTTTGGATGAATTCTTTACAAGTGCATCTCCTTTAGGACAGAAAGTTCTGACTTCTCTGAGTTGTAAAGAGAGCAGAAACGCAAACCGGTAATAAAGACATCTCTGGTTGTGGCCCTGCAGGAACTAGTTTGCAAAAATGCCAGCTGAATTCAAACAGTGAGTTGGTAAGAGTTAATGAAGGGTTGTTTTCAAAATAACTGATTGGTTGATTGAGTTCATTTTTTTTTTGAAGAAAGCTACCCCCTTCCATTCTCCAGCATCAAACAGGTTTCTGTGTGTGGGGATAGCTTTAATTTTTAAAACAGCAATTTTTAGTGAAGCAGTGCAGTTTGGGTCTTTCCTTCACTCAGTTAAAGGCTCCCACATTTCAACTGAGGTAGTTATAGATTCAATCAATCAAACTAATCACAAAATACTATTAAGGAACTTTCCTACAATGCTTGGAGAAAGTCCTTACCAAACCTGAGAGGATTATAGAACTTTAATTACTGAATGAAAACAGATGACTAGGAAAGAACTTTGGCTAAAAAAATCAAACATATTTTGGGACTATGTATAGACACAGCAAATGAATCTAGTGATGATCTAATTCATGGGTTTTTATAAACGTTTTGTACTACCTGTTCTTATTACGCCACCTTAGTACATGCTCCAAAGCTAATTTAGAAGCAGGCATAGTGGTACTTGCCTGTAATGCCTGATCTCAGGTGGACTGAGGCTGGTAGATTGCTTGAACTGGGGAGTTCTGAGCTGTAGTGTGTCAAACCGATGGGGTGTCTCCACTAACTCCAGCACCAAAGTGGTGAGCCCTTGAGGGCAGGGATCATCAGGCTGCCTAAGGAGCGGTGAAGTGGAAAGGAAAGGTAAGAAACAGAGCAGCTCTTGTGCTGATCAGTAGTGAGATCTGGTCCTGTGAGTAGCAGCAGAACT
>NW_020954930.1:50543-54231 GCF_900497805.2 Vombatus ursinus | reverse complement strand
AAAAAAAAAAAAAAAAAAAAAAAAAAAAAAAAAAAAAAAAAAAAAGAGGAAATTGGCGCACTAGTGTGTGTATGGGATGGGGCAGGGGAAGAGGGTGCGAGAAACTTGGTCTGTCAAGGTTAGCCCTACAACTCTGAGAACAGTAATAGCAGCTGTCTCCTGGGGACTGGCCCACTAGTCCCCAGAGTTGAATGAAAGTTGGGGAAACAACCACAGCTGGGTTGTTATATTCATGACCACTTCAAATAAGCCTTTAGGTACCCACATATTCCAAAGGTATATGCAGGAAGGGCCTTTAGGGGTTATCCAGACCAAAGCCCTCACTTTTCAGATGGGGCAACAGAGGCCCAGAGAGGTACAGGAGCTTAGAGAAACATATTCAAAAAGGGCTGATGTCTTCACAAGGGAAACATTGGGTAAAAGCTGGTACTTACTATGAGTGTTGACTTTTGCTTCTCCCCTAGCTCTTTTGACCATAAAGTAAGGTACTTAGCAACATTGTAACCAGTAATTAAGATTCTCGGGCTTTTAAATATGATTGAATGGTCTCTAATGTTGTTTAAATCAATGAAACATCTCTGAGCCCATTTACATCAAAAGGGATATAATTTAGAAGGCCTTGGAAATTTAGTAGATTAAAAAGAAATATGTTTTTCTCTCCCCCAAAATAAATACTTTCTCCACTCTGGCTTAAAAATGAACTCCAATACGATTTATGAAATGGCCTTATTTCTGCAAGGTATTGTGATTCCTGAAATAATGAAGTATAGTACTTGAAAACCACATTTAATTTACTCTGAGGGAAGCAAGCTAATGGTGTGCGAGGTTGCTGGGGAAACAGCAAAGCTTCTCCAGGCCTGTGTTGTGTTAGAGAAGGAAGCTGAGATTTCACAATTTATTCATGCTCAGAACTCTGGAGGCTCCCCAGAATTTTAGCAAGACATCCCTAATTTTGCATCAAATATTCATGCTCCTTTTTAATCTGCTCTTATTTTGGGTAGACTATGGAGATTTATAAAAGGGAGGGGAAAAAAAACCCTACTTTGAGACTTTAAGCTGCTCCTTATCGCAGCCCCCTGCCCCCCCTCAGTACCTTTTAAGTTATTTCCTTCCAACCCAATTCAATAAAAATGACATCTTGTCTCAGCAGCCAAGCAGTTAGCTCATTTCAAGCCAGAGGAGCTAATTTCTTGTTCAACTATAAGACAGGTTACATGGTGTGAAGACAACAAACTTTTGGATGAAATAGAAGATGGAATTTTTGGTCCAGGTCTACAAGGCTCCAGTTACCTAGATAATTCTGGGTGGGGGTGGAAAGGGAAAGATACTTATGATAAAACATGCAGAAGTATATAACGGGTGGAGTCCCAGACTTAGAATTGGGGGATCTGGAGCTGAATCCTGCTTCAGAAATTCACCATCTGGGTATGGGATCAGAGGAGCTAGGTGGGAACCCTAACTGTGACACTTCCTGTATGACCTTGGGGAACTCATTGCACCATTCTGATTCACTTTCCAAACCTGTAAAGTGAGGGAACTAGATAACCTCAAAGGTCCCTTCTGACCCTAAATCTATAATCCTGTGTTATTGTCACTTAGCTCTCTGAGCCTTAGCTTTATCATCTTTTAAATCAAGATAATAATATTGGTAGTGCCAACCTCACAGGATTATTGTGAAGAAGTCATTTTGTACTTGGAGAAGCAACCTGGTAGAGTAGCCAGAGGGCTACATTTGTTGTTCAGTCAGTTTCAGTCGTGTCTGACTCTCTGTGACCCCATTTGGGGTTTTCTTGGTAAAGATCCTGGAGTGGTTTGTCATTTCCAGCTCATTGTACGGATGAGGAAACTGAGGCAAACAGGATTAAGTGACTTGCACAGGGTCACACATCTAGTATGTATCTGAGGCCTGATTTAAACTCAGGAAGATGCATCCACTGCACCACCTAGTTGCCTGGGCTACATTTAGAGGAAGGGAAAACAAACTGAATCTCCACCTCTGGCATTTGGTGACATTAACCTCATAAGTATGTCTGCATTACCTATATCACTGGCTTGTGTTAAGGCTAAAATGAAATGATGTACCTAAAGTGCTTTTAAAAATTTTCTGTCGTTGTCATAAAGTGCTCAAAAATTTGATCTTTTGTGAAAATGTCTGCTCAGCTTTACTTACCTAAATAAAAAGGAGAGAGAGGACTGTGCAATCAGTAAGGGGGTGAGGGTGGGGAGAGGGAAGGTGCAGGCTGGATTTGTCATAAGATGGCTAACCTTTTACTTTAGCTTCTCTGTGTAGACATAAAAATTAAATGAACTATCACTCTTACTATGTAAACTTACTATAGTAAACTCTGACTAGATCAGTAGTCTAAATTACTTTAATATCATTGAAAAATTGTGGGAAAAAAGGAGTAATACCATGAAAAGAAGGACAGTTTTTGTCAAAATGGAAACAGTTTTTGGAAAGATAATCAGTGTATTATAGTATAGAAATGAATAAATGAAAAAGCTTTTATTAAGTCCCTACTGTGTGTTAGGCAACTCATGCTAAGGGCTGGCAGTACAAAGAAAGGAAAAAGACAGTCTCTGCTCTAAGAAGCTCATAGTCTAATGGGGGAAACAATATACATGTGTGGAGGGAGAATATCAAAAGACTAGAAAGGTAGGAGAGGGCTGGGTTGTAAAGGTCTTGGAAGAAGAATATGTCAGTGAGTCACAGAACAGATCATAACTTTTGACCTAGTGACTTCATTGTTAGAACTTTGTCCCAAAAACCTTGTAAAAAGGGAAAAGGGACCTATCCATACAAAAATATTCATAGTTGTTTTATTTATAATAGAAAAAATGGGGACACCCCTATATATTTATTGGATAATGGCTGAACAAATTGTGGCATATTAATGTAATTGATGCCCTAAAAATAATGAATATGAAGCAGATAAAGAAGTATGCAAAGACCTATACAAAGCGATGTGAAATGCCAACAAGATCAGAATGTATACACATTTACCATGACTATATTGTTTTTAAATAAAACTTCCAACAGACTTGGAAAGGGACACAAAGCAAATGTATTTGTTGTTTGCAGTTTGTTCATTCATCTGGAGCTATTTTATAAAATGTTAAGGGTGTGTAAGGTGGTATTCCTCATTTTAATAATTTGTCTTTGTTAGTGGTTATTAAATTTATAATTAAGACTTTTGGAAGAAAGAATTCAAATGACTAGTTTGGTACATGAAGCAGCTGGGTGGCACAGTAGATAGAGCCAAGACCTGAGTTCAAATCTGGCCTCAGACATTTACTAGCTGTGTGAACTTGTGCAAGTCACTTCACCCTGTTTGCCTTAGTTTCCCCATCTGTAAAATGAGCTGAAGAAGGAAATCTTCTTTGCCAAGAAGATCCCAAATGGGGTCATGAAGAGTTGGACGTGACTGAACAACAAGAGGTTTGTTAAATGATCCTTGTCTATGGTTCTGGGCTAACCCATGCTTCTCATATAAAACCTATAAAGGTTATAATGAAGAAATTTTAGATAAGGAGTTAGAGGGGATTTTAAAGGCCATCTAGTTCAACCATTTAATTTTACAGATAAAGAAACTGAGGCTGAGAGAAGTTGAGGAGTGAATACTCTTCACGTAGCTGATCGTTCTGATTTCATTGAATCATTTTTAATTTTTGTAGAATAAGTTTAATT
>NW_020954930.1:19853-50416 GCF_900497805.2 Vombatus ursinus | reverse complement strand
ACTCAGGTCCTCCTGACTTCAGGGCTGGTGCTCTATCCACTGCGTCACCTAGCTGCCCCTATCATGGCCATTTCTGTACATATTCCATGTACCATGCCTCCTTCAGAACTGAGCCCTCGCTTAATAACAAAGACAAAACAGTTAAGTAAAAACAACTAATACAGTGACTGTATCTGCCAATACATACAACATTCTATCCAATTATCCCCAATCTCGACGCTGAGAAGCAGGTGGTCTGTTTTATCATATGTTCTTTGGGACCATTATTGGCTGACTATTTCATTTACATTGGTGTAGTCATCGGGTATGTTATTCTCTTGGATCTGCTTATTTTACTCTGTACCAGTTCATATCAATCTTCTTCCTACAGTTCTCTGAATTCCGCATAGGCATTATTTCTTCCTTCACAATAATATTCTATTGCATTTATATGTCACTCTGATTTCATTTACATGAACAAAAGGACAGAGTGGAGAAAGTTGAGAGAATAGTCTGGGATAAAAAGAACCATAGAATGCAAAAATGGAAAGGGACCTTCAAGAATGACTATTCCAACCCTCTCATTGGAAGCCCACAGAAAGGAAGTGACCTGCTCACAGTCATAATGCTATTTCATAAGAGAGTAGGGACCAGAATTCAGGGCTCTCTTTTTCTTTCTTTCTTTTTTTTAAATCATTATTTTATTTATTTGTTTAAATTATTTATTTGTTTTTAACTTTCTTTTTTAAAAATGTTGAGTTCCAAATTCTCTCCCTCCCGCCCATCCCTTACATTTTGAGAAGGCAAGCAATATGATATAAATTATGCGTGTGAAGTCATGCAAAATGTATTTCCGTATTAGCCATATTGCAAAAGAAAAGACACAAACAACAAGAAAAATAGAGAAAGTGAAAAATGGATGCTTCAGTCTGTACTCAAGAGTTCATCAGTTCTTTCTGGATGTAGGTAGCATTTTTCACGATGGGTCCTTCGGATCTGTGTCTTCATCAGAGTAGCTAAGTCTTTCACAGTTGACCATCGTTACAGTACTGTTGTTATTGTGAACAATGTTCTCCTGGTTCTTCTCACTTCACTTTGCATGAGACTCACCAAGTTTTTCTGAGACTGCCCAACCCTGTCATTTCTTGTAGCCTAATAGTATTCCATCACAATCACATACCATAACTTGTTCAGTCATTCCATAATTGATGGGCATCCTCTCAAATGGCTAATATTTGGAAGAAGGATTATACTTTTTCTGCCTGGCTGCAGAGGACAAAACTAGAGGTGATAGGCAAAAGTTGCAGGCAGGCAGATTTCATCTCAGTGGAAGGAAAAACTTAAACAATTAGAGTTACTCCAAAGTGGAATAGGTTGCCTCATAAGGTAGTGAGCTCCCCATCACTGGCAGTCCTCAAGCAGAGACTGAATGACCACTTGACAAGTTATATAGTAAGCATTCTTGATCGAGTACAGGTTGGAATACATGCTCTCAAAGGTCTCTTTCAACCCTGATGTTCTACAAATGCCCTGTGAGAATTGAAAGCTCTTTAAGGCAATCAGTTGATAAGCATTTATTAAGCACCTACTATGTGCCAAGCTTTCACTTTTCTCAGAAGGTATGAATTTCAGTGCCACCAGCAGGGCTCCAGGCTCTCACTAGCCAGATACCCTGGGCACCCAGTAGATACTTCCTAACTTAGAATAAACACTGAGACCCATGATTTCATTGGTATTGGGAGCTCGCTGCTGAGTTACCTCCCTCTCCTAATACACCTTCTTGGCAATTGATAGTCTTAGAGAATTGCCTAGAGCCAGTGCTTTAGGGGGGCAATGACTTTCCCAGAATCGTGTCGTTAGTATGTATCAGAGTGGGACTTGAGCCCAAGTCTTCCTGTCTCTGAGAATGGCTCTCTAGTCACTATACTATGGTCTATCTCACTTCATAAATTGTAGGTTATAAAATGAAGGAAAGCATTGATGAATTCCTGATAACTTTTGGTAGAATTTTCACAGTTACTCCAGCCTCAGAGGAAACTTCCATTATTATTTGAGTGAAAATGGTATGAAAGACCAAACTAGATAGCGAGCAAGGGATGAGCATTGTCATGTCTATTTTATTCATATTTTAGATTTATGTCTTTTTTTAAAAAACCAGCATAATTTTTGGATATATTTTAGTACAAAAAATGGACTTTTGTTTCACATGAAAGCTCAAGGTCATTATAAAAGCTTTGCAGTTTCCCAAAGGCAATCTAGCCTGCTTTCCTCCTCCTGTTGAATCTGGGGCCCGGCTCATTGTTCATTTTCAGCGTCTGCCCAAGATGTACGTACTGGTGTAACAGCTCTTTAGATTATTCATCCAACTGTATATCATAGTCTCTATAATAGGCTTTCTTCATTCGCTCAATGTTTCCTCTGTGGATAGTTAGGCCAAACTCTTTTTGAATAATTATGACTCATTAGGAGGCTCTGCAATGGTTTGGGGCTTGATGCAATCAGCACAATGTTATTTCCCCATCAGGAGCATCTGGAATATCGCACCATCTATAGGGAATTCCTCTTCAGTTTGGATTTTGTGCTGACCTTCCTTTGTGATGCTGAAAACCTTTGGCAAGCATGTGTCTCCCTGTTTTATGCCTCACTTGATACTGACATTCAAAAGAATACTGAATAAAGTTATCTCTGTGCTTGTACCTAACAAAAAAAATCTCGTGTACTCTTAACCTGTACATGAGAGACACCTTGTTGGAGAACTTTTAAGACTGTGTTTTGCCTTCTTGGCTCAATACTTTTTTTGTAATCAAAATTAAATTGAACAAATAACAAACACAGGAACATCTTATATTTTCTACATAGTCAGTTGTGTGACTTTGAAGACCTGCTTTTCTGCAGAGTATCATTTAGGAAACCCTTCCTATTTTCTCTCCCTAATCATACTTTTGTATACTACTATACTACTATATTACTTTTACCTTCTTTCAGAATTTTCCCCTCTTTGAGATATCTTAAAAAACAATCCCTGGTCAAAACCAGTCAATCTTTCCCAATTTTTCTTGAGTACTATTTCTATGTCTTCATACAAACACATCAGGTATTGCGGCTTTATTGTCCAAATGTAGTTCTTTGGAGACCATTAAGAGAATAGATTGCTACAGAAATGTTGGCAAAGCTGTCCTATTTCACATTTATTTGTTGTTCTTCTAGTTTTATCTATAAATACTCTTGGCATGGTCTAGCTTAGTTCACTTTCATGCCAAACATTTTCTAGGCTTGGTTTGTTTATCTACTGTGTGGTTTTGTTTTGGTTTGGTTTTGCTGTTTTGTGAAGTGATACTATTTATAATCTTCCATTATCCTTTTTTTGTATGTTTTATAAATCTATTTTAAGCTGGGTATGTCTTTTCCTGGCAAGGAGAGCAAGTGTTGACTAATGTGGTTTCTGAACTCCTTTGGTTCTCTTAGCTGTAGCGATTGTTTTGTGTCAAGGAAACTTCTCTAACAAATGTAGATAATTCAAGGCAATGTCTTTACTTCTCAATGTCACTGGCTTCTTTAAATTGGTCCATATAGAATTTTTGTAAATGTGTGTAGTATCTTATATCTTTCCTTCTAATTTGATTTTGATTTTGACCTTTTCTCAACTCATGATCTGGCTTCACACAAACATCTGCTTTGGAAATGATTCCCCGTGTCAGTAACCAGATAACAGTCAGTTTCATTTTCTTCTAAGTTAGATCAACATGCCCAGGGCCTTCCAGCTTTCTTCTTGAAGAAAGTATTCATAAGATACAAGTGTTGGCTTCTGAGTACTTTTCAAGCCTCTCTCCTCTTTCAATTCTTAATCTTGTACCATATTTTTTTTTACCTCTTCTCCTGTTCCCATCTTTACATTATTACTCTCTGTTCCTTGTCATCTTCTAATACAAATGGTTCCCATTTAAAACTATGTTAAGATTTAAAAGTGATTTCTTCACAGCAATCACAGGAAGTAGGGGATATGAGTGTTGGCATCTTCCTTTTACAGATGAGGAAAATGAGGTTCAGAGAGGCTAAAAGACTTGGCCGTAGTCATATAGGTAACAAGGGTCAGGAGTGGGACTTGAAGAGGACTCACTTCTCCAACACTTTTCCTCTTATGCTGCTTCTCTGAAGTAAACAGAAAGTTCTGCATGCCAATGAGTGATGCTGATATAACTGGCGCCATTTCTAGAACTAGGGGCTGGCAGGTACCTAGAGTGCAACATGCCCAGAGGTACAATGGGACTTTTTTTTTTTTTTTACAAATTCAAATTTAAATATTTTGACTGTCAGAAAATTCTGCTTTTTATGTCCATAGATAATTCTTTCATGATCCATTGGATGTTACAGTGAAAAGTCAGTCTTTCTATCTTTTGCTCTGGGAATGGTAATAAAAATGATACTATAATTTTTTTTTCTAGAAAAGGTGGGACACTGATTGCTCAGTGTCACTCACCATCTCAGTGACTCCCCAGACCACAACTGGCCACCATTCCCCTCTATGTGTTGCCTCCCTCATTAGAATGTAATTTGCTGACAAGGACTGCCACACTTCTGTATTTGTATTCTGAGCATCTAGCAGTGGCCGGAACACAATAGATGCTAAATAAATGCTTTTTCATTTGTTCAAATCTATACTTCTATACTTATAAATTTTAAGTATAAATTATAAAACTTAAGTATAAATTTTATACTTATACTTATCTACACTTATAAATTTTTATATATATGCATTTGTAAATTTTGCATAAAATAGGTTAATAACTCGCAAAGTCAGCAAATAAACATATGTTAATTCCTTTCTATATGCTAGACACTGTCCTAAGTACTGGGCATGTTAAAAAGAAAAAAACACCCATCCCAATCCCTACACTCAAGGAGCTTACATTCTAACGAGGAATATAACATGTAAATAACTAGGTGCATACAAGATGTGCTAGGGGATTGAAAAAGGCCTCATATAGAAAGTGTGATTTAAGCTAAGTTTTTTTTTATTTTTCATAACATTTTATTTGTGTATCTTAAATAGTAATGAGTGGCTATAATAGTAAACAGTGAGTCATTTTTATGTGATGAGGTTATGCCAAAAATTTCAAGTTTTATTTTTTAAAAATTTATTTAGTATTTTATTTTTCCTTAGTTATATGTAAAAATAGTTTTTAACATTCATTTTTAAAACTTTGAGTTCCAAATTCTCTCCCTTCCTCCCCCACCCCATTGAGAAGGCAAGCAATTCAATATAGGTTATACATGTGTAGTCATGCAAAACATTTCCGTAATAGTCATGTTGTAAAATAAAACATAAACTAAAAAAAAAAAACTCAAGAAAAATAAAGAAAGTTTAAAAAGTACGTTTCAATCTGTATTCAGATACCATCAGTTCTTTCTTTGGGGATGCGTAGCATTTTTCATCATAAGTCCTTCAGAGCTGCCTTAGATCATTGTATTGCTTGGGAATAGCCAAGTCACTTAGAGCTGATCATCTTAAGATACTGCTGTTACTTTGTACACAGTACATTTCACTTTGCATCAGCTCATCTAAGTCTTGAGCTAAGTCTTAAAGGAAGACTTTAAAGACTTGAAGAAAGGCAGGGACGTAAAGAAGTGGAGGTGATAAGGCAGAGCATTCCAGGCATCATTGTAAGGATACAGAGGTAGCAGATGGAGTGTTGGGTTTGAGAAGCCAGTGAACATAGTGTAGCTGGATCATTGACTGCATGCAGGAGAGCAAATGTAAGAAGACTGGAAAGGTAGGAAGGGACGAAGTTATAAAGGGCTTTAAAGGCTAAACAAAATAGTTTGTATTTGATTCTGGAAGTAAGAGGAAGTCACTGGAGCTCACTGAGCAGAGTGGTGACATGGTCAGATATATACTTTAAGAAAATCACCTTGGGATCTGAGTGAAGGATAGATTGAATAGGAGAAGAAATTGAGGTATGGAGACCAGTCGGAAGGGTATTTTAATATTCTGTATCATAGGGGACAGAGTTCTGAACTTGGTTAGTGGCTTTGTGAGTGGAGAAAAGAGAACATATACAAGGAATGACGTGGGGTACGTGAGAGTGAGAAGTCAAGGACCAAAGGTTGCAAGCCTGGGCGGCTAGAAGGATATTAGTGCCCTTGTCAGCAATAGGGAGATTGAGAAGAAGGGAAGGCATGGGGGAAGGATAATGAGTTCTGTTTTGGATATGTTGAGTTTGAGATGAGCCATCCAAATTTAGATGTCCAGAAGGCAATTGGTAAGGCAGGACTGTAGCTCAGGAGAGGGACTAGGGCTGGCTTTATACATCTGGGAATCATCTGCATGGAGATTCTAATCCGACTCATGGGAGATGATGACAACACTAAATGAGATAGCAAAGATGGAAAAGAGAAGAGAGCTCAGGACAGAGCCTTAGGGGACACCTACAGTTAGTGGCATGAAGAATCAGCAAAGGAGACTGAGGAAGAACAGTCAGGCAGGTAGGAGGAGAATCAGGAGAGTGCAGTGTCATGGAAACCTAGAGAGGAGTGAGTATCCAGCAAGAGGTGACCAACAGTGTCGAACGCTATAGAGAAGTCAAGAGTGATGAGGACTGAGAACAGGCTGTTAGGTTTGGCTATGAAGGTGCCATTGGTAATTTTGGGGAGAGCAGTTTCAATTGAATGATGACATCAGAAACCAGACTGCAGAGGTTTAGAAGAGAGTGAGAGGAGAAGAACTGGAGACATGTCATGTACTGCAGAAGATTCGCTGAAAAGGGGAAGAGAGATGTAAGACGATCGCTAGAGGGGGTGTTGGGATCCGGTGAGGGCTTTTTAAAGATGGGGGGACATAGGTATGTTTGTAGGCAGCAGGCTTCTTTTCCAATCTTTAATTTTTTTAGACTCTCAGAGTGATCGGGTTGGTCTTTTGGGCTGAATAATTCCCATTAGCATTTACGACTTCTTGTTTTTCCTTTTCTATCACAGGTGATCTTTGACTTTCAAACTTTTTGAGACTTACAAAGCAAGTAATGAGAAAGGTGAAGAAATGATCCAGAGTTCACCTGCAGGTATTCTGCAAAGACAAAAAGCAGATCAAACCTTCCTGTTGGATCTCCAGAAGCTCCAGTGATTAAAACCATACCTGATAGACGATTCCTCATGGGGAGGTGGAGAAGTGAGACAACTGGATAAAATCCTGGGGTTTCAGCACTGAAAGGAACCTCAGAGGCCAGCTAATCTAACCCATACATAACAAATAATCTCCTCTACAACACACCTGAAAATGGCCACTCAAAGACCACCAGTGATGGGGAGCTCACTACCTCCTGAGGCAGCTCCTTCCATGTTTCTATGGCTCTCATTTTTAGAAGGTTTTTTTCTTACATTCAGCCAAGATCTGTCTCTCTGCAACTTTCACCCGTACTTCTAGTTCTACCTTCTGGGGCCAAACAGACCAAGTCTTAACCCCCTTCCATATAACAGGAATTAAAATACTCGAAAACAACTGTTGTGTCTCCTCTGAGTCTTAGCATCCTTGATTTAGAGCTAGAAGAGACTTTGGAGGTCATCTAGTCTAACTTCCTCACTTGACTGATTAGGAAACTGAGGCCAATGGCGGTTAAGTGACTTGTCCAAAGTCACCTACCTAGTTAGTGTTAGAGATGGAATTTGAACCCAGGCCCTCTGACTGCAAATCCAGTATTTTTCTAATTTACCATGCTCCCTCTTCACTTCTCCAGGCCATTTGCTTCAACAGAAACTGCGTTTCAGTTATCTGAATCTAAAACCCAAGTTGATCGACTCCTGGCATTCTACCATGTTCTTTTATGGCCTCCTCTAGCCACAGTCATTTGTTCTGTGTGAGTGGAAGGGTCTCTGTAGTTGTTGATGGAGATCTAACTAAATGATCTTCAGAGCTCGATCTGAATCTGAGCAAGGCCCAAACCAATTGTTTGATCACTTTTTCTCTACTTGGAAAATATCAAGCCTGGTAAAAAATTGAGTATTTTCCTATTTTTGTCCTTTTGGTGGTGGGTAGCCCCAAGACTGTGGCTTCTGAATTTTACCCTGGTAAGTATTTAAATGAACCTTGGGTCATTATTTAATTAAGTAAGTGGTTTCTCATTTTCTTGTTTTTCAGATAAAGTAGCATTGAAAAGGAGAGTGAAGGAATTAGAAATGAGAAAGAATTCACACTAATCCTTTTTATGTAACTTTTATTTTACTTTATTCTTTTTTCAATTAACAAGCATCAGTTTTCTCTGCCATGCCCCCAGTGAAAAACAACACTCTGGTAACAAATGTGGATAGTCAAACAAAGCACATTCCCACCTTGGCCATGTCTCATTTTTGCCCCTAGTCCATCACCTCCCTGTCAGGAGATGGGGAGCCTGCTTCCCTTTTGAATCATGGCATGATTTAGGGCATGGAATTGATCAGAATTAACAGTAACCCATCTTCCCGTTCCGAACAGAGAGAAACTATAAGTTGATAATATAGGCAGGCCATCTGTCATTTTATGACATTGGATTCATAGTAATCCTGGACTACGGAGAAGGTTTCTCTCCATTAAGAATGGCGTGGAGCGAGGGGAGGGACTGCCAGGTACTAATCCAGTGTCAATTCCAAGAGGAATTTCCAAATGAGACGTGTGGCTGGGTCCAATGTTCATATTATTTTTTCCTTTAGTGTCAGTCAGGCAATAAGCATTTATTAAGCACCTATTGTGTGCCAGGGTGCTATGCTAAGGGGTATGCAAAGAAAGACAAAGGACAGTGCCTGCTCTCAAGGAGCTCGAAGTCTAATGGTGAAGTCAACATGCAATTAAGTACAAACAAGTCATATACAGGATAAATTACGGATATTAAAGGGAACACTAGTATTAAGGGGGTTGGGGAAGGGCTTCTAGTCGAAGGTGGATGTTAGCTGGGACTTGAAGGAAGCCAGGCAAACCAGGAGGTAGAGATGAAGAGGGAGAGTGTTCCAGGCAGGGGTCACAGCCAGTGCAAATGCCTGGAGTCTGCAGCTGGAGTAACTTGTGTGGGGAACAGCTAGGAGGCCAATGTCACTGGACTTGCAGAATACGTAGGGAGGGGAGTATGGTTTGATTTTTAAAAAAAAATATTCACTAGTTTTGAGTTTCATCTTTATTTCTAGTGGTGATACAGTAAAGATCAATGAACTTACTGAAGCAATCATAGAAATCAGTTGTTTCCCAAGGCAGGGACAAATAAGATCATCCCCACAACTGTTCTTGTGTCCAATTGGATCATGATTGAATCCAGCCAACACCTGAGTGCCTGCTGTGTGCAACACACCGTTCTTTGCAGTCTGATTGCAGAAATGAATGCCACTTCTATACACTGTGCCTACTTGCATTGTAGACAGTGGGGGGTAGGGTGGGATTGAGGTGTAAGACTGAAAAGGTTCGGAGGGGACCATGAAGCCTTTTGAATGGATTTTATATGTGATTCTGGCCGTGATAGGGAGTCACTGTGGTTGAGGGAGTGGGGGGGGGCAGTGTGTGACAGGGTCAGACCTGCGCTTTTGGAGGGGAGAGTCTTAGAAACCAACCAACTGTCAGTTGCACCAGGGTGGTGGCAGTGTGTGTTTGAAATGACGTTCAACTTTATAAGCCCAGCAGGAGCTCATTGATGGTCTTACCAGGGAAGTTTCTCTTCATGAAATCCAGCAAGAAAATATGGCCCTGTTCATCCCTCAGTACTGTTCAGGGGGGGTACCATGTCTAAGCTGAAAGGGACCTCAAAGCCCATCTGGTCCAGCCTCCTGATTTTATGGGGGGGTTGTAATTGAGTCCCAGACAGGAGAATTGACTTACTCAAGGTCACTAAGTTTATAAATGGTAGTGCTAGAAATTGAACCAGGTCATCACATTCCCAATCTGGCAAAAGACTGTTAAATGAAGAATTTACAGAAAAAGCAAACAAAAGACAAGTTCAAGAGCCTTTTACTGTTATCAGAGGTTTTTAAAATTTGTATAATAATTGATGACTTTTACTTTAAAGTTTACTTTACAATCATTATATGTAATGTTGTGTATACTTATAGGTAGAATAAGCTCCTTGAAAGTATGAACTGTTTTTTCCTGGTTCCTTGTACATATGAGACATGAAGTAGATGCTTGTTGAACAAAATTGTTTTGAATTGACTCTCAGAGCTAGAAGAGTCTTTAGAGGTCACCTAGTCATTTCCCCCTCTCCCATTTTACAGATGGGGAAACTGAGGCACAGAGAAGGGAAAGGACATCATCAGGGTCAATCAGCTAGTTAGTACAGCCAGGCCTCCTGACTCCAAGTGCACTATTCTTTCTACTACATCTTACTGCCATCCTCCTAACCATCCACTTGTAGTTTGCTTGGCACCCAAATGTAGCATTTCAATAAACAGGAAATACTACAGTTGGAGTCCAGACCCTTGAGGCTTCTCACTCACTGAAAGCCAACAATAATAAAGCCATTAGAGGAAGTGAAAGTGACCCACATCGGTAGGCAGTGGGTGGCCTGTCGGGGCTCTTCAAAATGTGTGGAAAAGCAGCTAGCCCTCAGACCTAGGCTAACCCTCCCCTTCCTCAGCACCGAGTACAGTGCCTTGCATTTATTATTGACCTTCAATAAATATTTCAAATCAACAGACTAGCTGTGTGACTCTAGGCAGCTAGGTGCCACAGCGGATGTATTTCAGTCTTGGAGTCATGAAGCCCTAAGTTCAAATCTTTCCCTCAGTCAGTTACTAAATATATGACCCTGGGAAAGTCACTTAACCTCAGTTTCTTCATCGGTAAAATGGGGATCATAGCACCTCTCGTCTAAGGTTTTTGCGAAGATCAATTGTGTATGTGTAAAGTGCTTTGCAAATCTAAATGTTAGCTATTATTTGCTATAAATCACCTAACCTCTCCTGGCCTCAGTTTCCTCAACTGTAAAATATGTCTAAGATTGTTATGGAGGATTAGTATTGTAAGCCTTAAAGCACTCTAGAAACATGAATTGCTGCTGCTGTTGTTCAGTGCCTTCCTGAGAGTAGGGAGACAAAGGTATGAATGACCGTCCCTGGCTTCTGTTCTACTGGGTGTGGGGGATAGAAATGGGGCACCAGGAATACAGATGAGCATAATCCAAGGCGAGGTAAAATAGGAGGGAGAGAACAGTTTCAGCTGGGGAAATCAAGGCAGGCTTCTCTAAGAGGTGCCACTTGAGCTGAAGTTTGAAGCTTATTCAAAAGAAAGGGGAGATGAAGAAGTGTATTCCAAGGGGATTCCAAGGGGACTTGCCTGAATGCCCAGAGCCTGGGGAGTAAGCAGCTGCCAGTGCAGTTTGGCTTGGAATCACCCGAGAAAGGAAAGGGATGAGAAATAAAGTGGGAAAGATAGATTGACACCAACTTGTGCAGGACCTTGATGCTGGACCGGGTTTGTTAGTTTGTCCTTAAGGAAATAGGGAGCCACTGAAGGCTTCTGAGCTGTGGAGTGACCCCTGCAGAGCAGTGTTTTTGTTGAATGCTAAAATTAATGCTTCCCTGGGGGACAAAAGCTTTACAAAATAAGCACAAAGCTTATAGAGTTACTTTGTCTTCGCCAAAGGGGCCAAGTATGAAAGGCAAAGAATGTGCTGGGGTCTCTAGTAAAGTCTTGGCTTCTGGGGTCAGAAAAGGACAGTCAGTTCTTTATTTGGTCTTAAGTAGAAATGGCAAGAAAAAATGCAAAGAGGAGGAAGGAAGGAACGAAGGCCTGTGGGAAAGATGCTTTCTTCCTCTTAAAGCCTGCCTGGTTGAAAAAAAAAAATCAACAAAAAAAGAAATTCAACAACTAGGTCTCATCAGGCAGACTTTTCAACTCATTCATTCATGAATTCATTCATTCAACACCCATGGTGTAATGAGAGGAGCTCGGGATTGGGAGGCAGGAGAGGATCTGGGTCTTCTGAGAAAAGTCAAAGGTTCAGGATCCCCCATCCTCTGGTAACAGCCCTGCCTTTGCAACCCAATTAAGACCAGGGGACAATAGTGGGAGAAGTGGAATTGTCCCAGCCTGAAGGACATTTCTGCTATTGTGATTTGAGTTGAGGGCAGCCGCCTGAAGGAAGGTCCCTTGAAAAGCTTTGCATGGCGGCCAGAATTGAAACCTATGCTCCTGGGTGGTCTGCTTCCAAGCATCAGGCCCCTGAAAATGGGGATGTACATTTGGGGGTCATTAGCAAAATGTGATAATCAAAGTCAGGAGATTTTGTGGACCCTATCTATGGCACATTCTTCTGGAATTAAGAGATTTACGCTGTAATTTATTTATTTTACAAATTCAGATTTTTTTTTTCTCGTTAGCTTCTTTTGTACCTTTCTAGCTACTCTTTTTTCAATCTGGCAAGCATTTTGTAGATTCCTTCTGTGTATGTAGCCTGGAGCTTGGTGTTTGCTGTGCCTACAAAGACACAAATTTTCAATCATCCCTTGCCCTTGAGGAGCTCACTTTCTCCTGGGGAATACAGCACACAAACAAACAAGTACATATGGGATTGTTTCGGGAGGGAGACAGCACTATTAACCAGGGGAATTAAAAAGAATCCTTGGACAAGGTGCCACCTGAGCTGAGCTTTGAAGGAAGCAAGGGATTGGAAGACGCAGGTGAAGGGGGGAGGAGCACACTGGCAGGCAGTGAGCATGGCCTGGACAAAGGCTGGGTGCACAGAGTTCAGGAAAGAGTCAGCAGGCCACTTTGCCTTGAACGCTGGGTGCATAAAGGGGAATAAAATGAAATCAGCCAGGACAGATGAGCTTGGGAGCCAGGTGGTGAAGAGTTTGGAGTGCCAAGCTGAGGAGTTCGTAATTTATCCTTAGAGGAAAGAGGAAGCCACAGAAAGGTATTGAGCAGGCAAGTTTTTTCTCTTCGTGCGAGACCTTGGCCATTCTCATTGCCCTGCCAGCATCCTGGGAGATCCAAACTTAGGTCACAGCTGTGTCTGCTAATGTACTGGTTTTAGCGTCAGGAGACTTGGGTTTGAATCATCCTTCCAATTCCCCCATGCACACCCTTAGACCTTTATTAGCTGCTTATCGTGGGCAGATCACTGACATTCCTTGAATGCCAGGTAAAATGGGGATAAGAGTTGAACTATGAGGCAGTACTTGCGATATGCATGGGAGTCTGCAATGCATAGAGTTCTGAACGTTCCTAGGCAAGGCAAGGGCTTAGCTCTGCAGCTACCTCTCCTTCTTTGGGACATCTCCAGTCGGGTTCTCTAAAGGGCAGGAAGGGACCCCAACCCCCACAGACCTTGTGAAGGCATGAGGGGACCCCACCGAAGAATGAGGGGTGGGGGCTTATTTCTCCTAGGTTTGGAGCTGGAGCTGCCCAGGCAGTGTGCCATTTCAGAGCCAGGGAAAAAGGTGTTACTTGGGCTCCCCAGAGAGGGATCCAGGAGAGAGGAGTTCTGGTAGTTGAGGGGATGCTGTCCTGCCAACTCCAATGGGGAGCTGTGGGGAGATGCCAGGTCATGGAGGACCAGCAAAATCCATATTAATTTTTAATTCAATTTTTTTTCTCCCCCGAGGCTCTTACGATGGAAAGAAATCCTAAAATTGAAGGGATTTTTTTTCTTTCTCTTGAACCAAATGAACGAGTGGTTTATTTGATGAAAGTACTGACATATGAACTAGAATGGGATCATAATAGGCCAGGTAGACAAGCTGCACTGTCTCATTGCTTTCCCTATTAATACTAGTAACATAAACCCACATATCTAGGAAGACATAATCAAGTAGCCAGAATTCATCTTATGTAATACGCAATAACAAATAATATAAACCCCTAGGAAGACAATCAAGCAGCCAGATGTCATATTTATTACGAGTAAAATAAATAATCCAAGTACCAAGAAAAGCACAATCAGGTAGCCAGAAAGTATATATTATTATTATTATAAATAATTAACTAATCCAAATAACTAGAAAGATATGTTCGACTATCCAGAAGCTTCATGAGCTATCAGATGCATAGACGTATTCTTCATAAGCTAACAGATGACAAATTCTGATATTACAAATGAAAACTTCAAAATATCCTTGAGAATTCAAGAAATAAACTGTATAGGAACCAGAGAATTATTTTGAATAAAATTGCCACCCACAATTGCCCACAAATGATATAGACTGACAAAGCATTAAGAGCAATGTTTTTTAATAATTTTTGCCATGCTGAACACTCATAACCTCCAAAGTAGGTAGAAAGAAAACCTTTCAAAATTCAGAAACCTAGGAGAAGAAATAAAAACCACGTGGGATCTATCCCTTTCATCTCGTCAGCTATTGGAGTTGTTCTGAAGATGTTTCCAGCGAGCCTACAGAAGACGAGTTTACTTTCAATTGCAAAAATCAATCATTTCTTCTACCTACCTGTGCAATGGTGCACTGAACATGAAAAAATAATAGAGAAGCTACTTATCCCAGGACTATTTCTATCTGCCATCATGCATAAAGAAAAAGTTGTTATTATTATTGTTGTTGTTATTATTATCATTGTTACTTAGTAATAGTTTGCATTTATATAATACTTTAGGGGTGTTGGAGGTCTATATATATGTGTGTATATATATATATATATATATATATATATATATACATATATATGTTCTCATTTGATCCTATAAAATGAGGAGGTTGGACTACATGATTCAGAAGTTGACCTGAAGTCAGAAAAACCCTTGCTGAAATGCCTGCCTCAGATACTCACTAGCTATGTGACCCTTGGTATATCACCTGTCCTTTCTGGGTATCATTGTCCCCAGCTATAAAAAAAGAGGGGCTACATACACTAAGATGATCTTGATGGCTAGTGTTGGAGTCAGGAGGACCTGGGTTCAAATTCTGCCTCAGGCATTTAGTATCTGTCAGACCCTGGACAACTCTACTTAATGGAAAGACAACTGGATTTGGAATTCGAAGCCCTGGCTCTAACTGGCCCAAATCCTGGCCCAACCACCTAATACCTGTGTGACCTTGTACAAGTCCTGTCAGCTTTCTGGGCCTTGGTTTCCTTATCTGTAAAATGAGGAGACTGGACTAGATGGCTCTATAGAGGTCTCTTTCAGCTCTAAAACTGTTACCCTTCTGATCCCTGTCTCTTCATTGAGCCCCACTTTCCTCCTTTGTAAAATGGGTTTAATAAAAGCACCTACCTCCCCAGGCTGTTGTGAGGGTTGAATGAGTTATATAAATGTCATCATCAATCATCATCATTAACAAGATGTCCAAAGATCCCTTTCCACCCTCAATCCTAGGAACAGCAGCAACAGAAACAGATCTTCTATAACCACAAGCCAGGGAATAGAGTATTTAAAGAGACTTAAGTAGGGAAAATTTCTTGCTAAGCCAGGACCCCTGGGTTGAACAAGTTCCATTCCCCAGAGCTCGCGCTCTGGGAGCTTGTTACACATGTGGAGGGGTATCCACTTCTACCCCCAACCACTGCCCCCCCCCAACCTTTATTTCCCCCCACTCCAAAGCTGCCCCACTGAGCTTTGGCTGGGGGCCGGAGGCAGGTGTTCAACATGCAGCTCTCTTGAAGAAGATGCAAAGCTAAGAAGCACATGCTCCAGCTCAATCTTTATTCTCCTACGGTTTGTCATGTGGGGGGGGGGTCCGTCTTTCCCCCTGACCAATTACACCCCCCCCTTTATGGAAATGTAACATTTTGTATGAATGGGAAGTAGGAGCCCCTCTGCATGCTAATGAGGGAGACAAAGTAACTCGCTCTTATTTGCAACTGGGCCAGACCTTCCCATTAGCGAATTAAATCTGTTCAAATTTATTTACTAATATCTTCCAAGACCCTTCAGGCTCACCCCCTGAACTGTATTATATAGCCTCAAAAATAATTAGTAGCATGTAATGCACCTCCTGTTTATTTCTCCCTGGCGCCCTGGGGTCAGCTGGATGGTGGGGTGGCCATCTGCATTCGCCTGGGAGAGGCTTGATTCCTTTTTTTTTTTTTTAAATGCCTTAGTCACTTGGGAAAATGGCTTTTCTCCATTGCAATCTTTTAATTCAGGTGTGAGACATGCATATGCCTCTCATCTTTAGCCTGGACATGTATGTATATATAATAATAGAGATGATATTATAAATCTCTCTCTCATGCTTTCTCTTCTGTCTCCCTTTTTGTCTCTATTTCTCTCTTCTTTTTGTTTTTCTCTCCATCTTCCCTTTTTTCTTTCCTTTCTCTTTCCTTCTACTCCTTTTTCTCCCTTTTCCTCTTCTGCTTTCCCTTTTTCTTCCCTCTCTGCCCTTCCCTTTCTTTCTGTCTCTCCTCTCTTTCCCTCTCTGCCCTTCCTGTATCTCTCTCCACCTCTTTCACTCTTCTGCTTTCCCTTTCCCTTTCTGTCTTACTCTTTCCTTTTCTCCCTTCATTGTTCTCTTTACCTCTTCTTTTGATTCCTTTTTCCCTTCCCTCTTTCCTTCCTCTTTTTTCTTTCTTTCACTCTCCCTTTGCTGCTTTCTCTTTCTCTCTCCCTCTTTCTCTGCCTCTCCTTTTTTCTGTGCCTCTCCCCTTTTTTCTCTGTCTTCTCCTCTCTCTTCTCCTCTTTTCCCCTCTCTTTTTCTATTTTCCTCTCTCTCCTCCCTTAATCTCCCCTTCCATTTCTTTTATTTTTCCCTCTCCCCTGTTTTTCTCTTTCCCTCCCTCCTCCCTTTCCCTCTCCCTCCATTCCCCCATGTCTTTCTCTTCCCTCTCCCTTTTTTTCACTCTACCTCTCTTTCCCCCAGTCTCTCTTTCCCTTTTCCTTTTTTTCTCTCTCCCTCACTCCCCTTTTTCTCTTCCTCTCTCCCAGCCCCAACAGCTCCTGATGATGCTGAGGTCTGGGTTTTATCCATATTAGTTTTGCGAACACCTTTTCCCCCTTCTCTGCAGCCTGCCTGATGTTTATATTTACTGCCTGATCCCAAGGGCCAGCCTTTATTCCTCCTCATTATACTAATGCTAAAATGATTAGCGCTCACTCTGTCTTCTCTTATGAAACCTTCTCATAATTACCTTGCAGTGGGACTCCTTCTTTGGTTGCTAATGAGCATGCAATTTGCAAGATGCCAGGCATGGTTTGGGGATGAGGGAGGACTGTGCTTTGCTGACCCCTACCTTTGGCTTGAAAGAACAAGCCTTGGATTTTTTTTCCCCTCCCAAAATCTGTTTGGAGGCCTAGGGTGAGCTGGAGAGAGCCCAGAGGAGGGTAGCCAAGATGGTGAAGGAACTGAAGGTGTTCAGCTGGAAGAAAAGACGACCGAGGGGGGCCATGGGCACTGACTGCCAGTATGCACAGGTCTGTCCTGCAGGAAGGAAGGAGTTAGGCTTGTTCCACTTGGTTCCAGATGGTGCTGGTGGAAGCAATGAGTGGCAGCTGCAGAGACAGGTGGAAGTTCAAGGCAGGGAAAGAATCACTTCCTAACAATGAGAGCTATCCCGAAGAAGAATAGACTGTCATAGGAGACAGTGAGTTCCCCAATACTGGAGGGCAGCTAGGTGGCGCTGCAGTGGATAGAGTGCCCACCCTAGAGTCAGGAGGACCTGATTTCAAATCCCGCCTCAGACATGTACTAGCTGCATGACTCTGGGCGAGTCACTTATTTACCTCTATTCCTCATCTGTAAAATGAGCTGGAGAAGGAAATGGCAAACCACTCCAGTATCTGCCAAGAAAACCCCAAATGGGGTCACCGAGAGTTGCACGCAACTGAATCAACTGAACAACACCAATACTGGAGGTCTTTGAGCAAAAACTAGGACACCCATTGTGGAGGGTGTTATAGGTTCCTGTTCAGTTATGGGTTATACCATCTGGTATAACCTAAGACCAACATTGTTTAATTCAGTGAATGCCAGCCTGGTTTTGAATGTGAAAATGCCTACAAGGCCAAATCACAGATTGGGAGTCCATTTGGGAAGTGGATGACTACTGAGGGCCTGAGAATGATAGCCAAGGAACTTTCTCTTTACAGAAATCACATTCTTCCTTCACAAATGGGACCCGACAGTAGAGAGGAGCCTTTATTTGGCAGGTAACTCAAGTCCAAACTCCTGAGCCTGGCATTCTGGGTCATCCCCAAACTGGCTCCAGCCTAATTTTCTTCTTCACCAAATCTATGGACTTTTCCTGTGAACTCATGCCATTCCTGTGCCTTTGCTCACAGTAGGAGAGAAAGGAAGAGGGAGGGGAGGGACTAAGCATTTATGTAGCACTTACTATATATCAGGCACTGTGCTAAGCACTTTTTATAAATATTATCTCATTTGGAGGGAAAATTTCCATTTTACAGTTGAGGAAACTGAGGCAAACATGTAGGTTAAGTGACTTGCCCAGAATCACACAGCTTTTTCCTATGCCTGTAATATATGCTATCCCTCTCCACTCTGACCCCCCAACTCTGCATATTGAAATCCTTCTCATCCTCTTGGGGAGGCTAGGGGGTTTTCAATAGTAAGCTGTACTTGCTCAGAAGATCTGGGTTCAAATCCTAGCTCTGACATTTACTAAGTCACTTCAGTGAGTGTCTCTACTTCTCTTACCCCTTTCTAAAACCACATTCCGTGGTCTGGATTCCTACCCCAACATTCAGCTGAAATTGTTCTCTCCAATGTCACTAGTGATATATAAATGAACAAAAAAGCATTTAGTAAGCACTAACCATGTGTAAAGCATGGTGTTAAGTTCTGCGGGTACAAACACAGGAGTCAGCCCCTGTCCTCACAGAGCTCACATTCTAATGGGGGAGACAGTACCTAGAGAAGGTTTTAGCCGCATGCCAGATGGAAAGGTCCTTAGGTAAGCAAAGCAGCAAAGCAGATGGTAAGGCCCTTCTTTAATGTCTTTGATAGCTATACCTTGAGAAGCAGTTTTTAGGCCACATTTCCACAGGGCCTGCTTCCTAGGATAATGGCTGTGGAGGCTAGGCTGGAAGAAAAACCAGTGGTCTGGGAGGGCTCTTGGGCTTACCTGCTTGTAGGGGGCAATTGATTAGTAATTGGTGCCAATGGTGGCCACGAAAGTGGGCCCCTTCTCCTTAGTAATTGCTTGCCTCTGGATCTCAGGGTCAGTGGTTTTTTGGGGGGAGGTGCTGCTATTCCCAAAGTTCTTGGGTTCAGGGTTCTGGACTATCTCCATCGGGACCAGAGGGGCAGTGGTGATAGAGATGGTAGAAGCCAGGTTTGATATCCTAATTGCTAAATCTGATGACCGTCTCTCATTCCTCATCCGTTTGGACTTCTCTACAACCTTTGATATCATTGATCATCCTCTTCTGGTGGATACTCTTTTCGGTAGGTTTTTGTGACACTGATCTCTCCTGGTTTTCTTCCTTCCTGTCAGTCTCCTTTACTGGATCTTCATCTAGGTCACATCTACCAATTGTGGGTGTCCCTCAAAGTTCTGTCCTGGGCCCCCTTCCCTTCTCCCTATTGTCTTGCTTGGTGATCTCAATAGCTTTCATGGGTTCAATGATCATATCTATACTGAGGACTCACTCCCAGATCTTCCAGCCCTAACCTCTCTCCCTAATTCCAATTTTGCAACACCAGATACCTTTTGAGTATCTCAAACTAAATGTCTGTTAGGCATCTTAAACTCAACATGTCCAAAGCAGAACTCATTCTTTTTGCTCCCCAAACCCGCTCCTCTTCCAGACTTCCCTGTTATTATCAAGGGCACTACCATTCTCCCAGTCACCCAGTCACAGCCTCAGTGTCTATGATTCCTCTCTTGCACTCAGTTCCCTGATCCCATCTGTTGCTAACCCCTTGCTTTTTCCACCTTCACAATATCTCTCAATTCATCCAGTTGCCCTCCTTGTAGAGAGAGGCCTTCATCGCCTCATGCCTAGATTACTGCAATAGGTTTCTGGTTGGTCACCCTGCCTCCAATCCCTCCCCACTCAGAAGGCAATCCTTCACTCAGCTGCCAAAGTGATCTTTCTAAAGGGTAGGCCTGGGTCCACTTTCCCCGCCCCCCACTCCCACATACACTTGATGAACTCCATTTGTTCCCTATTACCTCCAGTATCAAATATAAAATGCTCTATTTGGTGTTTAAAACCTTTCCCAACCTGGCCCCTTTTTACTTTTCCAGGTGTCCTTTGCTTTATTCCTCTATGCGATAGGATTCAGCTGTTCCTCTATTACCCTATTACCCTGCATCTTCTGTCTCTGGGCCTTTTCTCTGGCTTTTCCCCATCCCTCCAATGCTCTCCTTCCTCATCTGTGTCTCCTGGTGTCCTGACTTCCTTCAAGAGTCAGCTCAAATTCCACCTTCGACAGGAACATTTTCCCAACCCTGCTCACTGCCGGTACCTACCATCTGAGATTACCTTTTGACTACTATGTGTTTATCTTAATGTGTACTTAGTTATTAACATGTTGTTTCTCTCATTAGAATATAAGCTCCTTGAGGGAAAGAACTGTTTTCTTGCCCTCTTTTTTGTATCTTTAGTACTTGGCATAGTGCCTGGCATGTAATAAGGCCTTAATAAATGTTTGTTGACTGACTGACTGACTGACCTTTCTAGACTTCAGTTTTTTCATTAGCACTCAAATCATTTGTAATTTTGTCAGTTTGGAAAACTCCTTCTGCCGTCACAGATCATAGATAACTCCTGAAAAGTTAACCTGACGCACACAGGAGGGGAAATGATTTACCCAGAGTCACACAGTCAATATATGGCAGAACTGGGATTTGAACCCATGGCACCTTGACTCTATTTACTAGTTTCATTATCTCACCTATAAAATGGGCATAATAAGATTTTTACTACCTGACGCACAGGGATATCATGGCAAAAGTGATTTATAAACCTTCAAGTGCTCTAGAAATGTGAGTTATTATTCCCCAAGGTTTAGCTCAGTTGCCTCTTCCTCCATGAAGTCTTCCCTCATTCCAACCACAATTAGTTCTCTTTTCCTCCTCCGATCTCCCAGTGTCCTTTGTATCTACTGACCCCCTTATATTTTAATTGGTCTTCTTTTCACCCATGTCTCCCCTGCTAGATTGATTAGGACTCTGAGGGCAGAGTGCCTTAATCATCTTCATGTCCCCATAGTTGAAAGTATGGAATCTGGGAAAGAGGATTAGACTCGGAGTCATAGAAGACACCTAGGTTCAAATTCTGTTTCTGCCATTTACTCGCTGTGTGTCCAATGGCAAATCACTCAGTCTCTTTGCGCCTCAGTTTCTTCATCTGTAAAGTGGGAATAGTAATAGGTGCCTCACAGAGTTGTTGTGACTCATCTAAGACTTACAACAATGGGTATAATTGGCTGCAAACTGCTGTATGGATGTGAGCTGTTATTATTTGTTTGGATAGGCAATCCCATTAGTGAAGGGTCATCAGATGTTATTGTAACAGGCCAATGAAGGTCTAGTTGAGCATCAGTGCATGTACAGGAGTCTCCAGCAGACTTTTTGGGGAACCTGCTTCTAGAGGTGTATGAGGAAATGCCGGGACAAGCTGTGCCCTCAATTCAGACAACCCAGCTGTTTCCTGGCCTCTTACTGGAAGAAGCGCATTGAGTGATAAAGGAGAGCCTTTTAAATGGAGCAGCTGAGTCCTGGGCCTGGAGTCAGGAAGACCTGAGTTCAAATCCAGCCCCAGATGCTTATTAACTGTGTGACCCTGGGCAAGTCACTTCGCTTCTGCCTGCCTCAGTTTCCTCAACTATAAAATGGGGATAATAACAGTACCTACCTCCCAGGGTTGTTGTGAGAGTCAAATGAGGTAATAATTATAAAGCACTTTCTTGGAATACCATACACATTCTAGGGGGGGATAAAGGTTGCTGGGCCAAAATAGAGATCTCCAGAAGACCAGTAGTGGAGGGGGGGCCCTTTGTCCCACTGAGTTGGCCTGTGAGCTCATTGGCTTTCTAGGCAAGCCTGTGTCTGAGATAGGGCCTGCCCCCTGTTTGTGTCTTCTTTCCTTTAGTAACAAGGCCTTGTGACATCTTGAAAGTTGGGAAAAGTCATCGGAGATCCAGCCGCTGAACCTGGGAAGGAGCTAGCCCTGAGGAGCTACTTGCTTGTTTGAGTCTAGAAAATGGATCAACCTGGCAGTGGAGGTGCCATGTCCTGAAAGCTAGAGAGTAATGCATCCATCTGGCAGCTAGGTGGCGCTGCAGTGGATAGAGTGCCAGGCCTGGCATCAGGAAGACCTGAGTTCAAATGTGACCTTAGATATTTCCTAGTTACGTGACTCTGGGCAAGTCACTTAACCCTGTTTGCCTCAGTTTCTTTATCTGTAAAATAAACTAGAGAAGGAAATGGCAAATCACTCCAGTATCTCTGCCGAGAAAACCCCAAGTGAGGTCACAAAGAGACATGACTGAAGAACAACAAGAACAGTGACAACAATGCATCCATCAACAGTACTATGCCTATAAAAAGGTTGACTCATTTGTGGGAAGAGTGTTTTTAGCCACCATTTTAGGCTTGAGGCCAATCTTCCCAGGGATTGAGAGGTAGAAGGGAGGGAATGCTCAATTTTTTGAGATATTTCGGTACTTTGAGTCTTGCTATATACTCTCAGTAAATACCCCTTTGTAAAAGGTAACGGATGATAATTGCTTATCCATGCTGTCAAGGAGATATCAACTGGGTAAATTGATGTACGGCTACTAATTACTGATATTGATGCTATTGAGCAGATATCAACCGTCACTTGCAAATGGTAAATGGTAATAATAATGGTTCTTGATATCGGGGAGACTAAGATGATAGCATTAGAACTCTACTGCCCCCTAGTGGTACACCTCGAATCCTGAGGGAGTGATGCGGCCAAACAATCTCTGGGGACCCTGCTTGCTGGTATACGTGTGGTTTGGGGGAGTAAGTCCAGACTCTTGCTACATTAGGCTCATAGATCTAGATCTGGAAGGGAAGTCAGAGTCCATCATTTGACAATGAAGAAACAGGCCCAGGAAAAGGTGGTGACTTGTCCAAGGTAGGGCAGATAGTTGACATCTGAGGTGGGATTTGAACCCAAATCTTCCGGTATTATAGCCAGTTTTGTTTTTTTTTTTTTGGCTAAACTGTATTGCCGCCTCCATTTTATAGTTCCAGTGTTGTTTTTAAGGTTCTTGTCACATAAAATTCCTCAGTCTCCTTAAATTTTTTTTTAAAGAGAAGTTTTATTAATGACTTTTGTTTTTATATTAGTTGTTTCTGGAGATACCCTCCTTTGATGCATCCCTTTGAAGAGAACCCTCCATTGTGACAAGGGAAAAACAGATTGGGTGACAACCTATACTAGTGACCTGATCTCACAGTGGTGCACCATTCTTCTCCCATAGTACCTCACCTTTCTGTGTAGAGGAGGGAGGTACGGTTTTTTTTTTTTTTTATCCATCCTTCTTGACTATCCTATTTTTAATAGTGATGGCTTTATATGTGACACCTTTGTTGGAAATTGGTATAAAGCAGAGAGCTGGCCCTCATCCCACTTTCTAGGGGGGAAGAGCTCAATTCAGGTTTCATCCTAAGAGAAGGAATTTCTTTTCATTTATGATTCCGGGGAAAATTATCTTCCCAGGGCTCCCTCCAGTGTCCAAACAAAGTAGCTAGCCTGCTTAGGAGTTTCTTGAAACGATGGCATATGAACAATGGCTGGGGATGTTTAACTGGGAGAAGAGAGGACTCGGGGTGATGAAGATAAAAGCTATCTTCATGTATTTTGCTTGGCTCCAGAGAACAGAACTAGAAGTAATGGTGGAAGTAGCAGAGAGGAAGATAGGCCCAATGAAAGAAAGAATTTGCCAACAATGAGAACTGTCCCAAAGCAGGATGAATTTTCCCAGGGTGGACTGGCTTTCCCTCTCCCTGGAGATCTTCAGGCACATGTTGGACCACTCACCACTTGTCAGGGCTTCTGTCCCAAATATTTCTATTCAGACCTAGGTTGGATTAGGTGACCTCTGAGGTACCTCTCAAGTCTGAGAGTCTGTGAGTCTTATGATGAGGAGCAGGTCTGGAGGCACCCTAGTGGAGTGGAAACTAGGTCCTCGAACCAGCTTTGCTAAAGACTGGCTAGGTTTGGGCAAATCAGTTTCCTGCTCTGGGTATTAGTGCCCTCACATGTGAAATCGGAGACTGAACTAGAGGATTTCCAAAGCCTCTTCCATTTTTACCATACTATAATCTTTGTCACAGTTAATTAGAAAGGATGGGTACAGTTGGGGGTTGTATAACGTTTGGGTCTCAGGGATGGAAAGTTCCTCAAAGATCATGGAATCTAACCGTTACTCAATGTCTATATCCCTTCTATAGCATCCCTGGTAAGTAGTCAGGTGGCTAGATGGCATTGCAGTGGATAGAGCACCAAACCTGGAGTCAGGAAGACTTCTCTTCTTGAGTTCAAATCTGACCTCAGACACTTCACTAGCTGTGTGACCCTGGGCAAGTCACTTAACCCTGCTTGCCTCAGTTTCCTCACCTGTAAAATGAGCTGGAGAAGGAAATGGCAAACCACTCCAGTATCTCGGCCAAGAAAACCCCAAATGGGGTCATGAAGAGTCGGATATGACTGAAAAACAACAACAAAATAAGTAGTCTCTGTTTGAAGACCTCCAGTCATTGGGAACTCACTGCCTCACAAGACAGCTCATTCCATTGTTTTGATTGTGAGGAAGTTTTTCCTTTTATTAAGCCTATATAAGTCTCCCTGTGGCCCCCACCTCTTGGTCCTCTTATTGCCCTCAGGAGTCAAGTAAAATAAGTCTGATGCTTTTGCACAGGACAACCCTTCAGGTACTTGAAGACAGCTGTCATGTCCCTTCTAAGGTTTCCATTCTCCAGGTTTAACATCCCCTGTTCTTTCTACTGCTCTTCATGAAGTATGACATCAAGGCCCCTCACTATCCTGATCACCTTCCTCTGAACTCTCTCCCATTTCGCAAGATCCTTCCTAAATTGTGTTACTTGGAAGTGACCACAGTACTTGAGATGTGGTCTGCCCAGGGCAGAGGACAGCAAGACTTTTGCCTCTTCGGTCCTACAGACTGCCTGCAAGAGCACTCATTAGCTTTTTCACCGGTCCCAAAACTCTTTCTACAAAGAAAGTCCAAGGAATGAATGCCCTTCAGACTTTCAGTGAGTGACTGCTGACCCCTTGTGGCCAATTCTGGCATTGCACAGATGGATGATTCCTTTGGACAAAGGGAATGAAAAATATTCTTGCTGATTCCTGGCATGTTTGATACAAAGTGTGGATCTTAGACGAACAGCTGGATTCAGTACATGCAGAATCAATGTCCTACTATTGGTCATGAGAGTGAAAGAGAAAGTTCATGTCTATTGGGAGAAACTGGGCATTTGATTAATTGCTTTGTGGTTAAACAGAGGCTAAGTACTCTACTTGCTCCCTCCACTGCATCTTCACCCATCACCTCCAGAACCTGGCATTCCCTCTCTCTTGTGCATCTGTAATCTTCACTTTGCCACTGGCTTCTTTCTATCTGCCTAAGGCTACTCTCAGTTTTCAACTGACCTGAAACAAGCCTGCCTTTGGTCCACCCATCCCGAGAGCATTCCATCTCTCTCTTTATTTTCATGGTCAGGTTTTTCAGAAAGAGTTGTTTACTACCCTGCTCCCTTCATACTTGATGTGTTGGATTGTCAGAGAAAAAAATGCTCCCCAATCACAGTAGGGGCTGGCAGTGGGGATAGAGGAGGAATTGAACCCTTCCATGGCTAAGCTTACTTGACTGGTGAGTTAGTGAATATAAACTCAACTAACCAACTGTATCTAGCTGGTCCCAGACCACTATCTATCTATATCACCTTTATCTAGCCATTCACCCTAGCCATCCTTCTGTCTGTCTTGCCAACCTCTTCCTCGTCCTACCCCTATCCCTCAGTTTTCCAATTTTTATTCTGGGCCCAGTAATCAAATCAACACTGCCATACCACCATTGTTCCTGTAAAGAACATGTCAACTGATTGCCTTATATCAGCTTTCCATCCTTATGACTCCCCAGACGTTCCCTTCCCTGGCCAACTGTCACATAGAGAATTACTTTTGTTGGTCAGTTGTTTCAATCGTCTGACTCTTCATGACCCCATTTGGAGTTTTCTTGGCAGAGATATTAGAGTGGTTTGCCATTTCTTTCTCCAACTCATTTGACAGATGAGGGAACTGAGGCAAACAGGGTGAAGTGACTTGCCTAGGGTCACAGCTAGTAAATATCTGAGGTCACATTTGAACTCAGGTCTTTTTGACTCCATGCCAAATGCTTTATCCACTGCGCCACCTAGCTGCAGATTTACTGAGAGTTACTGAGATTTAGCTGGTAATTACTACCTATACTTTAAAGCTATCCCCTCCATGAAGTTTTTTCTGTTCCCCTGCTTGGTAATGGCCTTCTCTTCTTTCCCAGCCCCCTTCCCTTCCTTTCCCTTCATATAGCATTTAACTCATTCTTCTCAAATGCACTTGTTGTATGTTTTATATTGTATGTCTTTGCACAAGTGTCATACCTTGCACCCCCCCCCCCCCACTAGATTTAGAGGCTTCATGAAGGCAGCAACTGTGTACTCTCAACATAGGTATTCAGTTGGTGTTTGTGGAATTAAATTTAGTATTCAGGGTCCTGCTGTCTCAATCGTCTGAAGCTGTTACTGTAGGAGGGGAAACGGAAGGAAAAACTAGTAGGGTGCCTTGCCCTGCTGGGCAGCTAGTTTGTTAGCTAGTGGAGTTAGGGTTCGAAGCCAAGCCCTCTCAATCCTGGCCAATTGTTCTATGTGTACCATTTCCTCACGTGCATGATGAAACTGGTAGTAAAAACAGCATACAGATTAATAATAATTCTTGTCATGTCCATTCATTATTATGAATTAGAGCTATTACTATAACTGAAACAAGTGTGTTTATGGTGAGAGAGGGTCCCTTTCTCTAAAGACCTTCTCTGTTAATTGACTACTTTCTAGAAATGTTTGCTTGGGAGTCTAGGACGAAAACTTGACCACTATTCTAGATTCACATAATGTTAGAGCTATAAAGGACCTTAGAGATCATCTAGTCCAACTTTCTTATTTTGCAGAGGGGGAAACTGAGGCTTAGAGATGTGAAGCAAGTTGGCCAAAGTCATATAGGTAACAAGTAGCAAAAATAAGATCTGAACCCAATCCAGATGTTCATATTTAAAATTGACCATTCTTTCTACTCGACTCAAAGAAGATTCCTTAGATATTATTTGTTCCCACATATCCACTAAAGGCATCCCTTTTTCAAGTATCTCAGGGGGGTAGCTCAATCCAGGGACCTTCAAACCATCAATGCACTCAAAGTGGGCTGATTTGGGAAAAGTCTCATTACTACCTTCCTGTTCTGAGCTTTGCAAAGATCTGGCCCTGGATTAGGTCTGGGTGACACAACTGTAGGCTTGCCCCTGTTTGAAGCTCTAGTAGCTTACTGCTGATCCCAGAGCCCCGTAAGTTAGCTGGAAGGTTCTGCAGGTTGAGAGCAACATAGATGCAGGCTCCCTCTTGACCTGAAATCCCTGCCCTGGTCACTCAGCTGCAACCCTCAGAGCTGGCTGGGGGCTGAATCTGAGACCCTGATGTAGAGTCAGAGCCACACAGCTACCTTCTGTTCTTGCTCTTTGCTCAGCACACAGCCTATGATCTGTGACCGCCTCTCACCAGCCACACCTAGGTTCAAGTCTCCTCCTCTGTGACCTAGCTCTGGGGCAGGAGCTACAGAGTTGCTGGTTGGATTTTCTTTCTGGTCCCTGCACAGTGTCAGACCTGGCCCTGCTGAATTTAGGATCTCTTCTTGCTCCAGTGTATAGCCACAGACCCAGTTCAGTTCCTGTAATAGAAGGCTCCAGGTAGTGCCCTTCCGGCTACACTCTGTCTTCTGTACCCCAGACATCTCTCTATCCCTATGCTGACTTAGGCTGGAAGAATGACTCACTATTTTTCACTTGTATTTCTCGACTTGGTCTGATGCTCTTTCTAGCTCACCTCTCTGGATTTTGGTTTATCTAACTGTAAAAAAGAAGTCAGATTATTTGACTTCAAAGGTCCTTTCCAGTTCTAAATCTTTGATTTTATAATACTGCTTTTATATACTGCTTCCTTGTACTCTCCATTTCCGTTGGTCTCCTATGGTGTCCCTTCTGACAACATCCCTGACAAGTGGTAATTCAGCTCCTGCTCAAATACCTCCAGTGACAAGATGCTCAGTACCTCATAAGACAGCCAATTCCATTTTCGTATAGCAAGAATAGTTAGGAGGTCTTCTTATTAAAATAATAAGGTACTGAAAGAACTGGTGGATGTGTTTACTGGGCTGTCGTCAGTGATCTTTTGAAAGATTATAGAGACAGCTATCTTATTTACTTCAAGGCCGCTCTTCTCCAAGTCGAATATTCTTACTACCTCCAACTGATCCTCCTAAGATTGGTTTTCTTGACCTTTTACTGTCTTGATTGTGACCTGGACATGCCCATGTTGTGTAGTGGAAAGAATACTGGATTTGGAATTGGAAGCCTTGAGTTCAAATCTCAGCTCTGCCATTGCATCTTTTTTTTTTTTTTTTCCCGGCAATTGGGATTAAGTAACTTGGCCAGGGTCACACAGCTAGTAAGTATCAAGTGTCTGAGGCTGGATTTGAATTTAGGTCCTCCTGACTCAGGGCCGGTGCTCTATCCACTGCAGCGCCCCCTAGCTGCCCCCACTACATCTTTTCTAAAATGTACTCAAAATTGAACCAAAAACTCCACGTGTGACCTGACAAGGGCAGAGCATAACAGACCAATCACCTCCCTACAGCTCTCTACAGCCTAGGATAGTGTTAGATATTTTGACTTCCACATCACATTGTTGGTCTATTCATAGCCTCAGATCTTTTTTCCCCTCAGTTTTATAGCATTCTTTTGTAATGACACAGTAAACTGTCCTATTGTAATATCAGCAGATCTTTTTCACAGGACCTGTTGTCTATTCATGCCTCCCTTGAAGCTCAAGTAGAGAATTTTTCATTTATCTCTACTACATTTTGCCTTAGGTGATGTGGCTCATTGTTCTAACCAGGTGATGTCTTTTTGTATTCAGACTCATTCATCCATATTAACTTTCCCTCTAAGGCAGCTATGGCATAAAGGAAAGAACATTTGCTTTGGAGTCAGAGGACCAGAGTGCACCTCCCAGCTCTCTGCTTCTCACTGCCTGTGGGACCTTGGGATAGGTATTTCACCTCTCTGGACTTTGGTTTTTCCACCTGTAAAAAAGGAGTCGGATTACTTGACTTCAAAGGTCCTTTCCAGCTCTAAATCTCTGATTTTATAAGCTTTGCGGTCCTCTGCAGATTTTACTATGCCTTCATACAAGTCATTGATAAAAAATGTTCTGCAATACAGGACCAAGGTCTCATCCCTGAGGCATTCTAATGGAGACAATGGCATTGACCCGTTGATGATTACTCTTTGGATCTAGTCATTCAACTAATTAAAAAACATCTCTATCTGTACTAATATCTCTCTCATATCTTCCCTTTTATCCATAAGCATAGCACAAGAAACTCTCAAATACTCTGAAATCTAAGTAGACTTCATCTGTAACAGCCACTGCTCAACCAGTCAAAAAAGGAAATGAGGTTAGTATGGAATAATCTGTTCTTGACTAAGCCATGCTGGCTTTTAGTGATCATGTCTCATGTGAATATATGAACCTCATGATCCATCCCTTTAATAATGTATTCTAGAATTTAGTCAGCAATAGAAGTCAGCTCACTGCCCTTCAATTTCAGAGTCTATCTCCTTTCCTTTTTTCCCTTTCTTCACAATTAGTGTACCATCTTCCCAGCTCCAGGCCTGTGACTCCATTCTTGTTCTCCAGGATGACAACTGCAAGTCCTTTTAGTAATTGTAGTTCATCTTGGCTTAGTGATTTGAATTCATCAAGGACAGTTAGGTACTGTCTGTCTCCTCATTTATTTGAGGTTTCCCCTCCTTGCTAACCATTTCCCCCCTCTCCTTCTCAGTTCTATTGGCACAATTGAGTTACTCTCTTAATTTATCAGATTTTTTTCCTGAACAGTTGTCAAGGGAATCTCACTACCAAGAATACAGTAATGTCATTTTAGATGTACGTAATCAGTTAGAAACCGATGAGAGCTCTCGGATTCCCCGCTTGGGCTCTCTATCCAATGTTGGACAACTCATAAAAGAATTAAGACAGACACCAAATACCTCATTTCCTTCCTCTGGGTCTGCCAGTTAAGAATGCTGTGTCATCTTAGCAAGGGCTTTTCCTGTCTGTAGCGATCATATAAATGAGCTAGTTAGTGCTGCCTTGAGAGCATAGCCTAAAACTCTATTACATGCCAAATAGGTTTGCAATGCCTCTTCCTACCTCCCAAATCCAATTTAAATGTTTAGGCAAGGGTAGCTGGGCCCTAGGCAAAAGTGTTTATAATGGCTTTTTTTTTCTTTCCTCTGAAATCACTTATTTCATAATTTCTTACAATGCCATAATATCCCATGACATTCATGTACAATTTGTTCAACCATTTCCTAATTATCTAAAAGGCCATCAAAGGCACCCTTCTCCTTAGATT
>NW_020954930.1:8293-19815 GCF_900497805.2 Vombatus ursinus | reverse complement strand
TTAATTCTTTTTTTTTTTTTTAGTTTTCAACATTTACTTCCACAAGATTTTGAGTTCCAAAATTTCACCCTATCTTGCCCCTCCCCCCACCCCAAGATGGCACGCATTATGTAGTGAGTGTGTGGGGTTAGGGGATTTGTTTCCCTCCCCACCTCCACCCCCTCCCCAGGTGATCTAATCACAGAAATTAGGGAGCAGGTAAAAGTAGTAAGAAGGTATTAAACATGCTAATGCAATACGAAGATGTGTCTATTGATTACCTGCCAGCCCTTTAGGACAAATGAAAAGGCTCAGAATGAAATGGAAGTGCCCTAGTAACTGGCTGGGAAAAAACTGGCCACACCCTAGGTGGACCTTAAAATGTAAGGCAGTCAGCTCTGTGCAGAAATTTTTGAGAGGCAATATTTAAGGCAGGAAGCAACTTTAAGGACTGAGAACTCTGGCAACAGAGAAGAAAGCGGGCTATGAATTCATGAGAAAACTAGGCCAGGCAGCTAAGAGTTGAGCAGACCCGGGAAGCCCAGGTGAGTGACACCCCTAGCAGAGAGTAGTATGAGGACAACACAGGAAGAAAAAGGACATTGGGAGTCTACAGTGCCACCCCCACAGAAAGTCAGCTGTTGTGTCAGTTGGCTTAGGAAGTAGGTTTTCCCTTCTTTACACGGAGGCATGCATATATGGGAAGGGTATTGCTATAGCTAAGTGATGCTACCTTGAAACTCTCCTGTTTACCTAATATTTCTCGATAGCCAGAATTTAAGTAGCAGATTTCAAAGATACTACCTCCCCTGCCCCATTTGACTGTCAGACCATTTTTTCTCCCCCTTGGTTAAAATAGGAAACCCCATTGGGAGGCCTGGGCCCATGGCCTGCTCCATGCTACTTGTACTAAGGTCCATTTTGGAAAGCAGCAAAATCAAGGTAGATGGCAGAAGAGCCAGGCAGAACTATGAATGCCCTTACTCAGGAAGGTAGTGAAATGATGTATGTAAAGTGCTTTCTTTACAAATCTTAAAAGGCGACATGTCTCTCCCTGAACAGTTCCCACAAAAAAATATATTCTAGGCAGGGTCTCAGAGACTGCCTTCAGGGCTGACTTGTGATTACAATAGTATATATATATTCACTGGTCAATGGCGAAGGAAGTCAAATAGGGTCCATACAGTTAAGTTCATATTCGTTGATGTTGCTGTTCAGTTGATTCAGTTGTATCCAACTCTCTGTGATGCCATTTGGGGTTTTCATGGCAGAGATACCGGAATGGTTTGCCATTTCCTTCTCCAGCTCATTTTATAGGTGAGGAAACTGAGGTAAACAGGGTGAAGTGACTTGCCCAGGGTCACACAGCTAGTCAGTTTCTGAGGCCAGGTTTGAGTTCGGGAAGATGAGTCTTCCTGACTCCAGGCCTGGCACTCTGTCCACTGCAGCATCACCTAGCTACTGTTCATTGAGTTCACAGGTAATTTGAAAACTGATTCCTAGAGCCCTCTGTCCTTGTCTCTATCGTCCCACCACTGTCACTATGGAGGTGAAAGGGGGCTACACAACTAGCTCATAATTTATATGATCGCTACAAGACTAAGGGTCATTTAAAAAATTGTCTTTGATTCATAGGTTGCCATGACCAAAGAATTACTCTTCCAACGGCCAATGTACTAGTGATGTGTCTCTTAGCTACGTTGCTCCTTGGATAGCATACTGAAACCTGTCACCAGGACAATATGTGAAACCTTTCCAGCCAGAGCCTGTGTATCACTGGCAGAGCCTTCAAGAACCCAGGGTGGTCCCCTCCACAAAAACATACTCTGAGGTCTCATCATGCTGGGTAGATCACTGGGCAGGCAGGCTGAGAATTTTCCCACCGCCTCATTCTGATTGACTCCCCATGGGGACAGCCTCCTCTCGTCTACTTAGGTTCTTGTTATTCCAGAAATGGAGAAATGAAAAACAAAACCAAGAGAACTATTACTTCACACCATTTTTATTCTTCCCTCCCTGCTTCCATTTCCACCTGGCTTTTCTTTCACTGGAACTTGAACATTTGAAAGCTGGGTGTGTTTGTCGGAATCTGACAAAGAAGGTCTGGTAACAACTGGACCTGATTCTCCCCCTCGGCAACTTGACCTCTGTCATTATTTTCCTTCTCAGGTATTTTCTGAGGTTCTCCATCTTGCTCATTCAGATCGTGAAATTTTTTGTCTTTGGTGTTACGTCCTAAATTCTCACTTCTGTGTTTCTGAGCTAACGCTCTTGTTTTTCTTGTTACATCCATCCTGGACTCCGATCTCCTGCATTTCTTACGTCTCTTTTTCTTCCTGTCAATTTTCAAAACTAAAATAAAACATATTTGTGAGTCATTGATATATGAGTACAAACATACCCTACAGAACAAAATCATCTCCCATCAATCCTATGTATATATTAGAAATCCTACCCAGGCACGAATACAATGATTAGCATTATAGAATCCTTTGGAAGTAACTTCCCCCACTAATGTCCTTTCCCTTAATGTTATGTTTTGACTTCCGCTTCTGAGAGCCAAGATGTTGGAGTAAGAAGTAAGTCACTCTCACCCTCCCTAAGTAACCTCTGAAAGCCCAGACAATATTGCCCCAGGAAAAACCCTGGACAGCTGAACCAGAAGAAAGATGGGGTACAGCAGTCCACTAGCCCAGGTAGCTTGAGGGATTAATGGGAAAGGCCCCTCTTCAGCATACCAGGAAGAGATCCTGAAGCCCAGGTGGTGGAGCAGGCAAAAACCAACACCTGGACCTCTGAGTACCTCAGTGAGGGCGGGGGAACAGGTGGAAACCAGCTTGGAAAACCACCAGATGCCCCAGCATTCTACAGCAACCCAGTCTCCCAGTGCCTCCGCAAAACTAAGGGAAGCAGCGCTCCAAGGGGCCCCAGGTGGATAAACACCCTGCAACATCCATCTGAAAGAAACTGAAGAAAGCAAAAGGAAGGAAAGGCCCAGATGAGCAGGAAATCTCCAGGAGCCACACTACCCAATCCTACCCCTAGAGTTCCAGTGTTGCTGATTCCAGTCCAACACCAGGTAAGCTGCCAGAACCCTACAGCCTCCAACTGCCAACACTGGAGGCCCCAGCACACAAAGCCAGGGACCAGGCCCTGGGCTCCCAACACAAGAAGCTTGGGTCAGTGCCCTCTGCTCCCCAGCAGGAGAGCTTAATGTTATGTTTTCATGGAACCAGTTAATAACATTAGGTAGGGGGCTATTTCCAATATCATTGGAGGGTTCAAGAGTTCAGTTGAATCCCCTTTTCAGCCACTTTCCCTGACAATTTCAGGATCTGTCACATTTGGCGAATAGAATGCTATGAATTGGCTATACATAGACACAGCTCATCAAAACCCAGTGTATCCAGTGATTCATGAGACTATCACTCGAGCACATGGATGTTCAGGGAGATTTCCATTTTCTTACAAAAATTGAGGGACATAGAGAGGGAATGGCCCTGTGATTTCACTGGTGTAAGGTACTCCCACGTGAGAAAACTACCTCTGCCAATGAAGGCTGGCACTTTCTCTGCAAATTATAGTCTTAGAGAGTTTCTTGCAACACTGAAAGGTTGAGTACTTTGCTCATGGTCACAGAACCAGTATGCACTGGTGGCAAGATCTATATACCTATCACATCATTTCAATGAGTTGAGAATATAATTTTTATACTAGCCATCCAGAACACAGACACTAATACACCAACACCAGAGGATTACATAGCACTGGAAAAAGACTGAGACACATAGCCAGCAAGAACAAGAGTAAGGTCCGTGTTCCTTAAAGCCAGTGGACATCAGCAGGCAAACAGAGCCAGAAAGCACGTGTTTCCAGGAGCAAAAAGGAGGAGAGACCAGGACTCAGCAATTGCCTCCCCTCCCATCTGCCTGTTTCACCCTTCCCCTCCCCAACTCCCAACTCTGTCTGTCTTCAGAGAAAGATAGTATTCTGCACATTAAATGCCTCTTCCACATGACAGCCCCTCAAATACTTGAATACAATTCTCATGTTTCCTCGAAGTCTTCTCTTCTCCATCTCTAAACAACCCCGGTTGCTTCAACTGATGCTCAAATAGCAATATGTCAAGGCTGTGCTGAACCTCCTCTGGTTGTGTATCAGCTTATCAATATCTTTTATAACTGTAATAACAGCTTCATTTGGAAATGCTGCTTTTTTTAAGGGACAGGCCAATTTTGGATCTAGTTCCTGTCCTGGGAGCAACGGAAAACGGTCCCCCCCCCCCACATCTAGCCAATCACAGGGTCCATCATGTCCCCTTTTTAGCGGGAGCCAGGAAGGGGGGGGTAGGGATAAATGTTAAGATCTCACATCAACAAATCCAACAAACATTTATCAAAGGCCTGACGTAGAGGGGAGTTATGTTAGGAGGTTCTTGATAATATGCCTTTAGATCAGTTTAACCTTTTTTTGGTGGTATGGACTCCTTTGGCCATCTAGTAAAGTCTACAGACCCCTTCTCAGAATCATGTTTTTAAATCAGTGAAGGAGTCAGATCTCACAGGTTTTGACATGAAATACTGATGGTTTTTTTTTCCATTTTCATACTCCCTATTCTATCAATGCACCCCAAGTTAAGAAACCCTGTTTTAGGTGAAGAATCAAACATTAAGGTGGTAAACAAAAGGAAATTTGAGGTAATGATGAAAACAAATTGTTCGATGATGAAAATGACATTAAAAAGGTTAATTTCTTATCCTATGAACTCTAAAAGCACACCAGGAACAAAGCATTTACCTAGGTTATTAATTCAGTGTTAATAAAAGCTGGATTTAAATACAGCATTTTAAGGTTTGCAAAGTACTTTTTAAAAATGATATTTTGTTTTTTCCAATTACACATAAAAACAATTTTTAACATTTTGTTTTTTAAAATTTTGAGTTCCAAATTCTCTCTCTCCCCACCTTCCCTACCTTCTCCCTGAGGTGGTAAGCAATTTGATATTGCACAGTACTTTAAAGACATTATTGTCTCTGAACCTTACAATATTTCCATTAGGTGGGCATTGCAGGTTATTATTATTATATTATTATGATATGATGATGATTATAATATAATGATTATTATTCCTATTTTGCAGATAAGGAAAATGAGGCTCACAGAGATTAAGTGATTTGCCTGTGTAAACACAGCTGGTACATGTAAGAGGCAAGACTCAAATCCAGGTCTTCCTGGCTCCAGGTCAGATACCCTTTCCACTAAGCCACACTGTCCAGGGTAGTCTACCACACTAACATGTACCACACAACTAGATAGTTTCTGTCCCCCATTCTACTTGTCCCTTTCTTTCTATGTGTATTTGTGTGTATTTGTGTGTGTGTGTGTGTGTGTGTGTTACTGTTGTTCAGTTGTGTCTGACTCTGTGATTCCATTTGGGCTTTTCTTAGCAAAGATACTGCAGTGGTTTGCCATTTCCTTTTCTAACTCATTTTACAGATGAGGAAACAGAGGCAAACAGGGTGGAGTGACTTGCTCAGGGTCACACAGCTAGTGAGTGTCTGAGGCCAGATTTGAACTCAGGGAGATAAGTCTTCCTGACTCCAGGCCTGGCATCCTATCCACTGCAGCGCCACCTAGCTGTCCCTCTGTTTCCTCTACCTTTTCTAGATGTTTCAGAAAGTAATCCTGGGTCGTATGAAAGGCCTTGGTTGCCTCAGGAGAAGGGGGGACAATTTTGGGAGAGTTGGCTCTTCCCCTTCATCCTCTAGAACCAGGAGGAGGTGCCAGCACAAGAAGACCTTTCCAACTCTGAAATTCTGAGCTTTTGTGATCACGTGCCTACGTGGGGTCAGAGAACAAGAGAATACAAAAGAAACCTTTGTCGAGGTGAGAGCCAGATTGTCTAATGATGGGGTAAAAGCCAGGTTTCCCCTCCCTTGGCAGATCTGAGCAGGCCACGTAGAAAGCAGAAAAAGAGCATAGGCCTGGGGCAGCTAGGTGGCGCAGTGGATAGAGCACCGGCCCTAAAGTCAGGAGGACCTAAGTTCAAATCTGGCCTCAGACCAAACACTTGGCACTTACTAGCTGTGTGACCCTGGGCAAGTCACTTAACCCCACCTGCCTAAAAAAAAAAAGTTCCTCTCATTATGGAAAATGCTATCCACACCCAAAGAAAGAACTACGGAGTTTGAATACAGATCAAAGCATACTATTTGCTATTTATTTTTTCTTCTGTTGTGTTTTGTTTCCTCTTTCTGGTGGTTCCTTCTATTGGTTCTAATTCTTACTTACAACATCACTAATGTGAAAATATGTTTAATAGGAACATATACGTATATCCTATATCAGATTGCTCGCCGTCTTGGGGAGGGAGGTGGAGAAAAATTTAAAACTCAAAAGCTTATGGAAGTGATTGTTGATAATTCAAAATAAATTAAAATTTTTTTTAAAAATTGAAAAAAAAAAAAGAGTGCATGCCTTAAAGTTAAAGGTCCTGGGTTCTAGTTCATATTTGCCACTAACTCACTACGAGTCACTAGGCAGTGCTCACTGGCAGTAGATTGAAATAGCCAAGCACTCCAACACCATCAAGGACCTGCAGGGTAGTGAGAAGGGGCCACCCTTGAGAGGGACCCCAGAGATTCCACTTAGAAATCTGAATCGAGGTGTGACCTTAGAGGTGAAGCTTTCCTGTCCTTTGATTCCACTTTTTTCTAGGCTCTGATTTTCCTTAGTTTTGCTTTGTTAAGCAAATGGATCTTTTACATAAACTGTACCTGAATGGAGTAATGTCTTGTATACTTTTTCCTCTTCTGCGGTCTCAGGAAATTTTTCCTTTTGCTTCTTCTTGTCAAGTTCCTTTACTGGTTTTAATGGTATAAGCTCCTCAGCAAGACTGTCAAGTCCTGTGGTTTCCTCACGCTTCATGTTGGTACTAGAGGAAAAGAACACACGGAAAAGCATTTCAACAATAAAGCTTTGTCATTTGACTACCAATTGATGTCCTTTATATGTGTGTGTATGTATATATATACATACATGCTGTTGACTTAGAAATGTGGGAGAACATCTTATAAACAAGGAATCCACATTAGAAGAACAAACTCTTAATCAACTCTCAGGGATCTCAGATAAGAGAGCCAAGCAGTGGCACAGATAATACCAAAAGAGCAGACAAGATACTAGTTTTGGCTTTGTAGCACAATATGGGATGTTTCACGTTTTTTTTCCCCCCATCAAGAGATTTCCCTTCCTGCTTAAGGGAAGATTTAAGCTAAAACTCAAGATTGTATTTGGTCTATAATAATATGCTGCAAATGGAGAGTTGGGGAGGGAAATCTCTGAAGAATATTGATTGGCAAGAGGTGGTTAGCTTTGTATTAACAGTTGAACAGACTGACACAATGATCAATTATGATTATAGATGATAATGACAAAGAATGCTACCAACCTCCTGACAGAGAGGTGATGGAGTAACATGTGGAATCAGACACACGTTATGGGACATGGCCAACTTGGGAATTTGTTTTGTTTAACTATGTTTATTTGCTACAAGGGTTTTCCTTCCCTTCCCTTTCTTTCTTTTTTTCTTCTTTTGAAATGGGGAGGTAGGAGGGAGAAAAATGCTTGATAACCAAAAACAATTAAAATTAATCAATCAGGGAGAACATGCTATAAATATGGATAATTCATTTGTGGATAATAGAGTTAATGTTTAGTTAGTCTTAATGGCCCACATGTCTATATCCCTTTCATCATAACAACTCTGTTAATCAGGGAGTACTAGCATCTCCATTTTGCACATGCAGCAAATGAGGCCCAAAGAGGTAACGTGCCCTGTGTACAGCTAATAAGCACTGGAGCAGGAGTTTGAACCCAGGACGCTTTCTACTATCTCTTGCTGCCTGCTCAGAGTTCCAATCTTTTATTTCAATGTGCCACTGCTATGGCAAGAGTAAGGGTCTTGGAAGATTGGGTAGACCCTCTGTGTCAAAATTACGAATGGACGTGGACAAGAGTTCCACAGGATGATCAGGGATGAACCAGTTGCAGCGGACATTACTGGAGGCAGTACACTGAACATCTTGTCTTCAAAGAGATCACAGATGTGCTGGAGTACTTGAGAAAATTTTCTGCTACCATTCACTTGCGTCAACGCAGACAAACAGAAAATTGTCCACTTGTTTAGTGAAATGTTTCACTGCAAGACTGTGTATGTTATTCTTCGTTCACCACTCATTACTGTCTCTGTGGTTAACAGTCTCCACTTACCTTGGCCCTACCTCACTCACTCCAAGTTGCCTATCCTTTCCACTCTGGAATTCCCATTCCATAGTGAACAAACTGTTCTTTGGCCTGGATCTCTCTTTTTTCCTCTCCAGGGCATCTTCCTCCTTCAGAGTATTTTTTTTTTAAGTTTTATTTATAGGTTTTGTTTTTGTTTTTTTTTACAGTATATACTTTTACAGATGACATCAACTTCATGAAAGTTCTCTTGTAATAAAGTAAGACAGTTAAGTAAAACCAATGATACAGCGACTTCATCTGAAAGTGAATGCACATTCCACCTCTGAAGTAACCCAACCTATTTTTTTAAATTAACAGAAATCTCTAAGTTTTTCATAGGACTCCATCACATTCATATACTGCAACTTCTTCAGCTATGCCTCAATCAGTGGGCATCCCCTTAGTTTCCATGTATTTTTGCTTCCACAAAAGAGCTATTATAAACAATTTTGAACATATAGGACCGTTTCCTGTTTCTTTTGGGTACAAGCCTAGCGGTAGTATAATTGGGTCGAAGGCCATGCACCGTTTAGTAACTAATCCCAAATTGCTTTCCAGAATGGTTGTATGCATTCACACTGGACTTCTTTCTCTCATACTCCTTCCATCTTTTTGCTCTTCTGGCTCCCCTCAGATGACACAATATCCACGGCCATCCTCTCTAGCACTGGCTGCAACTTCATTTTTATCCCTAAACACACTGGTTTGGGAGGGGGAGTCAGAATACTCCTTGCCCTCTACTGCCTCTTTCAGATCCTTATGGCCATCACTCAGCAACCTTTCCTCCTTTGAAGTTCACTGGTTTAAAATGTTCTACTTTATTCAAATTACGGTGGCAATTGTAAACCAACCTCCACATTGTCCTCCCTTCTTCCTTAAAAGTTTAGCACCTGTACTGCTGTCTTCCTTTCCTCCTATCCATGTTGCTACTCCTTCAAACTCTTTAACCTCCCAATTCCTCAATCTTGTTAAATATTACAACCTACTCCTTCATCCACACACAGGGATGGTCACACCCTGAGCCTCACAATTACCTACAAGTGTTCTAATTCCTTGATCAAAAACTCTGACATTATTGTATATCAGGGGTTCTTAACCTGGGGCCTGTGAACTTGTTTTTTTCATATTTCAATAACTGTATTTTTTTTTGGTGATCCTATGTATTTTATTTTAGCACTTAAAACATTCTGAGAAGGGGCCCAGAGGTTTTACCAGTCTGCTAGTTGGGTGCAAGGCACAAAAAAGGTTAAGAACCCTTGCTCTGTATAATTATAACTTTCTATCATTTCATCTCTCCCCATGTCTCATTTCTCCTAAACCTATTTGTGGTCCTCTACAAATCTAAAGATTTCCAATCCTGTGTCCCTCAGTGGTCTCTTAGGCCATTTTATTCCTTCCCTGACTTTACTTTATCTTCTCAATCTTGACTGTAGTTAACCAATTCAATTCCACGTTATTTACTCTCAAATCTCTCCCCCACCCCACCTTGTTCTGTCATCAATCATGCCTTGCCAAGCCCCAGGCCTGGATTGCTCCCACCATCTACTTCCTCTTCTCTTACTCACATACTGCTGATTAGAACTGAAGGAAGTCACACATTCATGCTAAAAATTCATGTTGCCCAACTTCAACAGGGTCTTCGCTACAGAAAGGCAATCCTTTTATTTCTCTCCAATTGATTCCCTATTTCATTACCACAAAATCTCACCCAAACTTTCTCTCCTTTCCTCAAGCTTCCCATAGCTCCTTCTCCTTCATCCCTTTCAGCTAAGGACCTTGCTTCTTATTTTACTGAGAAAATTGAGGCCATTCAAAGTGAACTCTCCCTTCTCCCATTCTATTTCAAAACTCCCTAACATCATCTACTAGACTCTCCTCCTTTTCCCAAGTCTCTGACAAAGAAATGGCCTTTCTCCTTGCCAAGGTCAACTCCTCTACACGTATGCTTGATCCCATTCCCTCCCGTTTTCTCCAGCAGACTACATCTTCAATCATCCCCTGTCTCTCTACAATCTTTAATCTTTCCCTTTCAACTGGCTGCTTTTCCTCCTGCCTTCAAATAGATCTAAATCATTCCCATCCACCCCCTCCACAAAAAAAAAAAACCTTCACCAGACCCTGTTGTTGAGTCCATTCTGATTCTTCATAACCCGATTTGGGGTTTTCTTGGCAGAGATACTGGAGTGGTTTGCTATTTCCTTCTCCAGCTCATTTTACAGATCACGAAATTGAGTCACACAGGGTAAAGTGACTTGCCCAGGGACACACAGCTAGTAAGTGTCTGAGGCCAGATTTGAACTCAGGAAGATGAGTTTTCTTGACTCCGGGCCCCAAGCTCTATCCGCTGCAGCACCACCTAGCTGTCCCCCGAATCACATGGCTAGCAAAAAGCAAAGTCAGCTCTAGAACCCAGGAGTCCAGATCTCCTGCCACACTCTCTGCTATAAAGTGAACAACTATATTTGTAAATATAGTACAGGTGAGGTGGGGCAAAATGCCTTTTAAAAATTTATCCAAGGAGTAAAACGTATACTGCTACACTTAAAGAAAATTACTTTGGCAGCAGTGTATTAGATAGACAAGAATTGGTAAAGATTTGAGGTGAGGAGACCAATTAGGAGGCTGTTGCCATAATCTAGACCACAGGTGATGAAAGCCTGAACAAAAGTGGTGGCTTTGTGATTGGAGAAAAGGGGTCATCCGTGAAAGATGTTATGGAGATGGAAACAGCAAGATGTGGCAACTGATTGGATAAGTGGGTCTGGGTTTGAGTGAGGAATCTAAGATAACATTGACCTTGCAAACTTGGGAGGCTAGAAGAATGGTAATGCCTTCCAGAGAAATAAGGGTTTACAGAGGAAGGTAATGAGTTCTCTTTTGGACATGCTGAGTTTGAAATTTCTCTGCGATGTACAGTTTGAAACGTCTAATAGGCAACTAGTGGTGTGGGATGGAAGCTTGGGGGAGTGGCTGGTGTTGGGTATATAGATACCGGAGCCATCTGCATGGAGCTGTTAATTAAACTGTTAACTAGATGAGCATGAGGGGCTGGTAAGTGGTGCTGCAGTAGGTAAAGCACTGGACCTGGAGTCAGGAAGACCTGAGTTCAAATATGACCTCAGACACTTGCTAGCTGTGTGACCCTGGGCAAGTCAATGAACCTCTGCTTGCCTCAGTTTCCTCATCTGTAAAATGAGCTGGAGAAGGAAATGGCAAACCACTTCAGTATCTCTGGCCAGAAAATGCCAAATGGGGTC
>NW_020954930.1:0-8242 GCF_900497805.2 Vombatus ursinus | reverse complement strand
ACAAACAGTTGAACACAACTGAAAAACAACTGAACAACAAAAAGCCATGTGACTTGGGGCAAGTTAGGTAACCTCTCTCAGCATGTGCCCTCACCTGCATAATGGGGATAATATCAGTCCTGCCAACCTCAAGGGTTGCCGACAGGGTTTTCTTGTACACAGAGGAGCTCTACTAGTGTTAGTTGATTGAATGAAATAATATACATGAAAGAATGAATTTTGGAAACAACATAGTGCTATACAGGATCACTGAGTCGCAGAACATTAGAGGAGAAGGGAACCTTAAAGATCACTTAGTCAGACCCCCTTCATTTTGCTGAGGAGGGAACTGAGGCCTAGAGGGGGAAGGAGACCTGACTTCTAAGTCTGTTACTGCTACTTGCTAGCTTACATTCATTGCAAAGTTCCCAACTTGAAAAATTAAAGAGAGAGAAGGAAATGAGATGCCGAAGGAATTTCCCATACAAGAAAATCTAGATCAAGGCTTTCATGAGGAAGTAACTTAGTATGAGAGTCAGGCCATTAGATGGCTTTGTGACCTGGGTGAATTGGTTCCTTTCTCTGAGATAAAATGATCTATGAATCTACACTTAAGTTCAGGTTATAAATAGTCTCTCTAGGAGTCTTAGATAATTTTTAGGAATGGTGTAATGTTCTTTCTTTACATATTACCAACGAGAAATTAGTGGCTGCTGCTTTAGTGTTTTTGAAAGGAGAAAACAGAAAAGGCCTACAAAGCAGACAATGTCTCCACAAAAATGCATGAGCACTCGGCACCCTCTTCTGCTTGTCCCTTTGCCACATGGTTGACAGCCAACGTTCCCTTTTCAAAGTGTTAATAAATCCTTCAGAGTTGACTTCTGTCTTAATACCCATCCAGACTTAAGAGAAGGAAAGTACCACTGTCTGCTTCTAGCACAGGTCTTGTGTGTGGGGGCGATGGGCAACGAGAACAGTCCAGAATGAGAACCAGTCACTATTTACAACAGGCTATAGTACAAGATCGTCCACCACTGGCTTGAGCAAAGAATGATTTGCTCATTCATTTCCATTTGTACTTTCTCATAATTTGTAACATCTCCCTTTAGTTCCTACAAAGCCATGAAAGAGTTATTTTCCTGTATAATGCATGTATTGATCAAGCGATGGAGATACAGGTCATAGATAAGGTCAGAGATTAAGAGGTGGAAGGGACCTCAAAGGTCATCTAGTCTAACTTAGCTGAAGGAAACTGAAGCTCAGAGAGGGACAGTGATTTTCCCAAGGTCACAAAGATAACAAATAGCAGAGCTGGGATTTGAATTTAGTTCCTCTGACCTCAAATCCAGTACTCTTCCCACTGCACCATGTCAACTCTAGGTCCATCACTGAATGAGAAAAATATTCTATCCATTGGCTTACAAATATACTTACTATATGGTTAACCACAGAGCTCCTCCACCCGTCAGAATAAACAGCAATGACAAACAGGCAAGCGCCATGACTTCTGCAAGAGACCGGTTATGTATCATTATTTAAAGTGGAGAAAGGGAAAACACACACACACACAGATTCAATCGATCTGCCATGATTCTGTTTTTGATCTGTTGATTGATTCCTATATTACTATGCTGGCTACCCAAATGACAAAGTACTTACTGTGTGGATGTGGCTGTGAACGTACAAAGGTACCTACTAACCATTTAAATAGCTTTGATTTCTGGAGTGCTTCATATTTTATGTAGCCACTTCCATGTATATATTATCATCTCATCTGAGCCTCAGAACAACTCTGTGAGATAGGCAATGCAAAGCTTATTAGTGTCATTTTATAGAGAGAGCAAACTGAGTCTAGGCAAGGTTGGGGTTAGGTCACACAGCTAATAAATGCCTGAGGCTGAATTCACACTCAGGTCTTCTGATCCTAAATATAGTACTCTTACTAAAATACTAGAACAACATATGCATTTTTAAACAAAATTTCATAAAATTCTATCAATGTATATATTGTAAATCTGGGGATGATTATTGCCTCAGTTTCCTAATTTGTAATGTAAGTCTAGCCAACAAACATTTATTAATCACTTTCTGTGTGCCAGGCACTGTGCTAAATTGCTGGGGATACAAAGAAAGCAAAAGACAGTTGTGTTCTCAAGGAGCTCACAGTCTAATATAGGGAGGTGGACCAGATGGTATATACAGATCACAACCCACCCTACCCTTTTTATCTTATGCCACTCTCGTCCATGTCCTCCCATAAATACTCCATGGGGGTCCACTCAACTCCTTGGGAGCCTTATGCCTCACTATCCACACAGGAAAAACCAAGTAGATAAAGAATTCCATGAACTTCAATGGACAGCCCATTGAGTTGGTCCATCAGTAAAGAGAGGACAAACACTTTGGATGGAAAATGAAATGTGTCTAGAATTGAACAGTAGAAGGAAAGGGGGCATAGTGCTTCAAATGATCTCAGATTTCTCTTTGAAACAAAGGAAAAATTGATGTTTTTCCAGTGATATCATAAAGCTGGGAATCTTATAACATTACAATTTCTAAAGAATTAAACTTGAGGGTTCTCCAAAGAGCAAAGGAGAGGATATGACTAGGATGCACCACATAGCCAGTGGAGAATGGAATGAGAAAACCGGTATAAAGGATATCATTAGAAAGACGCACAACTAGAAAAGGAGGTAGGCCAGCCATTTGGTCTGAGTAAAAGGTAACTGATGGACAACCTACCTGCTGCACTGTTAGAGATACAAGATCAGGAGAGCTAGAGGAAGGCTCTCGGTACATTGGACGGGCTTCCCTCCCCCCAACCTTCCTTCACCCTGGGAGACTCTATAGGAAGATATATGTAAGAATGATGCAGTCTAAGGCATGGTAGACAGGTTGTGATCTGTATCTCTTCCCCTCCTGACCACACACTACACAAAGCTTATGCCATTTATGTCATGCCCTCCACAGAATCTTCCCTGCTTCTACCCCAGTCGGTCACCCCTCCCTGGCTACCACTCCCCCATGTGTTGTCTTTTCCATTAGAAAGTAACCTCGCTGAAAGCGGAGACCATCTTTTCTATTTGTATCCCAAGAGCTTAGCATAGTGTTTATCACACAGTAAGTGCTTACTAAATGCTCTTCCTTTCTTCCTTTTTTTTTCTTTCATTCACTTTCACATTTATGAGATCAAGGACACACTGACATAGCAATGTAATCATATTTTCTGTCCAGAATTATGTATTTCTGAAATAACATAGCAAAAACCAAGCAATTTATTATAATTAGACTTTATCAACCTTGGTTCCATTTGATCCTTTTCTTCCTTGGAGAATGTTCTTTCACATGTTTATTTGGGTCAGTGTATGCCTCTTTCATGTCCATGTCAGTTTTTGTAGTATCTGGAATAAAAAATGAGCATTAGTTAGGAAGTCACTATTAGGATTGAACTATGTAGCAACAAGATGTGTATAACTATATTACTCAGGGATGTTCTTCGAGTATGGTCATGAAGATATTGGTCCCAACCCTTCCAATTCTGGGGGAAAAATTGATGGATAAAAATTCAGGGAAGGAGGAATTGGGGAGAAGAATATCAAGCTATTGTCAAAAATAATCTCAAGTACATATATATGTGTCTGGATCTCTATGTGTATATGTGCACATATATATTTATTTTTTATGTACACATTATAATATACACATACTCACGGAAATATAGATACAACTACTCCACAATTTCTCATCACGGAGACAACTCTCTAGTTGTTAGCTCTTTATTCCCTTTATTTCTCCCTTTTATTCTCTTTATATGTGTCTTTGTGTGAGAGTCATTCTGGGCATGGATATATGTGTCACTCAGGCCAGTGTGCCTACTGAGAGATATGTGTTACTGTAGGGTCACACAACCCAGAGTATAGAGTGATGTGTGATTGTATGTGTGGGAGTCATTCATCCCATTGTTGTAAATGAGAGGGGTGTGTGTGTGTGTGTGTGTGTGTGTGTGTGTGTGTCTAAGTATCAATTGGGCCTGTGTTTGTATCTGTGTGCGGGAATCACTCAGGCCAATGTGTTCAGTGAGCAGTGTGTATGTGTATATCTGTAGGAGTCACAAGGTTGGGTGTCAGCTGAGGAGTGTGTATCTGTTAATGTGTTAGCACAGGAGTCACTCAGGCCATTTTGGTTAATGAAGGGGTGTGTGTCTATGTGGAGGAGTCATCCAGCTCCGTGTTGAATAAGGGGTGCATGTTTGTATGTATATGTTTATATGTCTATGTAGGAAGCCAGTGTGTCTAATGTGTGTGTGTGTGTGTGTGTGTGTGTGTGTGTCTATGTGTTTGTGAGCAATCACTCATATCTGTATGTCTACTGAGGGGCTATATACATCTCTGTGTGGGAATCTCTCAGGTCAGTGTGTCCAGTCAGGGTAGTGTGTGTGTTTTTGTTTGCATGTTACTCTTGGCAGTGTTCAGTTTTGAGAGTTGTGTATTTGTGTCTGTGTGTATGATTCCCTCAAGTCAATTTGTCCTGTGAGGGTAGTGTGTGCATGTCTATCTATAGGAGTCATCCTGCCTATTGGGTCCAGTGAGGGCTATACATGTCTTTGTGCATGTGTGAGTGTTTGTGTAGGAGTAATACATTTTAGGGTATCCAGTGATGTTTGTCTATGAAGCAGCTATCCGGGCCAGTGCCTCCAAAGAGTTTTATGTGTGTGTTTGTTGGTGTATGGGAGTTACTCAGCCTACTGTGTCTGTGTGTACTTAGCACTCATTCAGGACAACATTTTCAAGGCGAGGTATACATATCTACGTGTAGGATTTACTCTGGCCATTGTGTCCATCAAAGGGGTACGTATATGTATTTCTGTGTAGGAGTCACAGTGCATTCATGTCAAGTGAAGTTATGTGTCTGTGTGTCCATATTTTTATGGAGGAGTCACTCAGGTCATCGTGGTCAATAAGAGGGAAGTGTTTGTGTGTCCGTATAGAGGAGTTATTCAGGGCAGTATGTCCAGGGAGAGGAGTGTGACTGTGTAGGACTTACACAATCCAGGGTGTCCAGTGAGGTGCGTGTCTGTGTGTAGAAGTCATTCAGTTCAGTGTATACATCAGGGGGTACGTGTGTGTGTGTGTGTGTGTATGTGTGTGTGTGTGTCTGTTTATGGAGGAGTCATTCAAGTCATTATGTTCAATGAGACATGTTTGTGTGGGTCTGTGTGTGGCAATCACAAAACTCAGTATGTCCAGTGAGGGGTGTGTATTTGTACATAGGAATTACCTAGACCAATATGTCAAATGAAGGGTGTGTCTTTGTGTAGGAGTTATTCAGGCTAGTGTGGTCAATGATGGTAGGGGGGTGTATGTATGTGTGTGTGTGTGTGTGTGTGTGTGCGCGCGCACGTGTGCCTAGTGGTCTGTATGTGCAATGAGCTCCATGACATCAGCCATGGCTAATAGGGAGGGAGTGGGGGTGTTTCTGAAGGCTGAGAACAGTAAAATCACGCTGAACGTGAAATAGCCAAGATATAAAGGCACAAACAGCTTCCTTGGATGGTGCATCTTCTGCGTCTGAGCTGTCCAAGTACAGGTCTGGGCCCTGCTCAGTGTGTGCAGTGCTGAAGTGAAATCAGAGAGAATGAGTAAGGCCTCACAATTTCCCCAAGAGGTATTCAGCTACTGCCCTAGACATTATGCATCTGAAATGAAAAGGTAAAATGAAAGAACAATTTATGACAATTAAACTTTACCAACCTTTCCAATCGGCTCCTTTCTTTAGCCAAATGTGGCCTAGAGAATTGTTCGGGTACTCCTTTACCAATGATGCCTTTCTGAAAACAGTAACTGAAATGAAAAAAATGAGACTCAATGTGGAGATTATTGCTGCAACCAAATAACATCACCACCAGCTCTGTGTGTAGAGTCCTTGGAGATGCCCTCCAAGCATGGCCTTCCCCTCAGGGGCCTTCCTGGAGCGTACACCAGTGATTGGGAATGGGCATGAAGGCTTTGAAAATAAAGCACCCAAGGCCACTCCCGGGCCCAGATGGCACCATGTCTTTCTTGGGAACTGCATCCCCCACAAACCTCTGGGGTAGGTCTATAGCACAGCAATGTGCCACACAGCTCTGCAAGTCTTCAGAACAAAGACATGAGGGGTTGTGGATAAAGCTGGAGGGCAGAAAGGAAACAGCTGGGCAGCAGCGGAAGTGCAGGTGACCAGAGGCCAGGGGCTAAGCCATTTGGGCATGGCCTCAGGTGGCCAGGAGTAGGCACTAGACTGGAAAAACATGTCCTGCAGCCTCTCTGCCCCGTATCTTTGCTCAGACAGTTCTCAGCGACCGCCAAGCTCTTTACCAGTGGAATTCAAAGGTTAACTATTCCAAGAAGGCCTTCTTGTCCCCCTGCATTCCCCAACATAACCTTGCCCCTTAGACCTTACCTTTCATATGAGTGAACTGAGTGTGTTATGTATGTGTGTGTGTGCGTGTGTGTGTGCGCGCATGTGTGTGAGACAGACACACAGAGATAGCGAGAGGAAGGGAAGGAGACAGAGAGAGAACACACAGGGAGGGAGAGACAGAGAAAGATACAGAGAGTAGGGAGAGAGACAGAGAGTGGGGTTGGTGGTGACAAGAGAGAAAAGAGACAGAGAGGGAAGGACAGACAGACAGACAGACACAGCGGCACAGCGAGATAAAAGACAGAGACATAGACGCAGAGAGACACATAGAGACAGAGAGACGTAGAGCGAGAGAGACAGGGAGAGAGAGAGATGGGGACATACGCATAAGACATAGAAGCAGAGAGACACATAGAGAAAGAGAGACATACAGGGTGAGAGGGAGGGTGAGAGAAAGATAGACACACATACACATAAGACACAGAAGGAAAGAGACACAGAGAGAGAAAGAGATAGATCGAGAGAGGCAGGGAGAGAGAAAGGCAGGGACATACACATAAGACACAGAAGCAGAGAGACACATAGAGACAGAGAGACAGAGCGAGGGAGGCAGGGAGAAAGATAGAGAGACACATAAGACACAGAACGAGAGAGACACAGAGACAGAGAGACATGGAGAAAGAGGCAGGGAGCGAGAAAGAGACATACATATAAAACAAAGAAACAGAGAGACACAGAGACAGAGAGACATATAGCAAGAGAGGAAGAGAGAGAGAAAGACAGAGAGATACACAGAAGACACGGAAACAGAGAGACACGTATACACAGTGAGACATAGAGCGAGAGTGGCAGGGTGAGAGAAAAATAGACACACACACGTAAGACACAGGAGGAGAGAGACACTGAGACAGAGAGACAGAACTAGAGAGGTAAGGAGAGAGAAATATAGAGACATACACATAAAACACAGAAGCAGAGAGACACATAGAGACAGAGAGACATAGAGGGAGAGAGGCAGGGAGAAAGATAGAGAGATACACATAAGACACAGAGAAACATAGAGCGAGAGAGATACACATATACACGTATACGTATCTCTACGTCTCTCTCCTTCTGTGTCTTATGTATTTGTCTCTGTCCTTCTCTCTCCCTGCTTCTCTCATTCTATGTCTCTGTCTCTATGTATCTCCCTGCTTCTGGGTATTATCTTATGTCTCTTTCTCTCTCCCTACCTCTCTTGCTCCTTGTCTCCCTGTCTATGTGTCTCTCTGCTTCTGTGTCTAATGTGGATGTCTCTTTCTCCCTACCTCTCCTGCCTCTCACGCTGTATGTCTCTCTGTATCTACCTGTCTCTCTGCTTCTGTGTCTTAAGTGTATGTCTCTAACTTTTTCTCTATCTGCCTCTCTCACTCGATGTCTCTCTGTGTCTCTCTGCTCTTGTGTCTTACGTGTATGTCTCTGCCTTTCTCTCTCCCTGCCTCTCTCGTTCTATGTCTCTCTCTACCTGTCTCTCTCCTTCTGTGTCTTATGTTGTGTCTCTAACTTTCTCTCTCCCTGTCTCTCTCACTCTATGTATCTCTGCTCTTGTGTCTTATGTGTATCTCTCTCTCTCTCCCTGCCTCTCTCGCTCTGTCTCTACCTCTCTTGCTCTTTGTCTCTGCCTCTCTGTGTCTCTCTGCTTCTGTGTCTTATGTGTATGTCGCTATCCTTCTCTTTCCCTGCCTCTCTTGTTCTATGTCTGTCTGTCTCTCTGCTTGTCTTTCTCTCTCCGTCTCTCTCACTCTATATCTCTGTCTGTGTCTCTCTGCTCCTGTGTCTTATGTGTATCTCTCTCTCTCTCCCTGCCTCTCTCGTTCTATGTCTC